>NC_080604.1:17397501-17720001 GCF_027887145.1 Ammospiza caudacuta | reverse complement strand
TTCCATGCTGCTGAGCTGGGATCAGAGCTGCAAACACAGGAACCTGCTCCTTCCATGCTGCTGAGCTGGGATCAGAGCTGGAAACACAGGAACCTGCTCCTTCCATGCTGCTGAGCTGGGATCAGAGCTGCAAACACAGGAACCTGCTCCTTCCATGCTGCTGAGCTGGGATCAGAGCTGCAAACACAGGAACCTGCTCCTTCCATGCTTGCCCAGCACCATCTGGCTGCTCTGGGCTTCCCTCCTGCTCACCCTTGATGGTTTCTGCACGTTGCCTTGGTGGCCAGGGCAGCTCTGGGCTGGCTGAACTCTCTGCTGGAGAGAGGCCCACAAATTATTGCTGAGGGCACATTCAGAGCTCTGCACAGGCATTTAGTTATGCTTCTCCTGCTGACACTAATGGGAGCCATGCAGTTAAATCTCTTTATTTCACTTGGAGCGCTCACCCCTGTGAGTCCAATTAATTAAAAGAGGTAAAAGGAGGAGCTGTTATAGAAGTAAAATATTTTTTTTTCCCAAGGAACTTGTGCACAAGCCATCCAGAAAGCTGCTTTCCTGCTTTCAAAAACTGCCAGATAATGTGTAATACAAAGGCTCTTTTGTACTGAATAAAAGAAATATTTCAGAAAATATTTAGTTCTTGGTTAATAATCCAAATTTCACAAAGTTTTTGATGCTTTGAATCTGTCAGAAAATACAATGTGCATTTTAAGGTGGTTACGCCATTACATGTGGAAGGAGCATATTTATTTGCTCAAATAATTGCCAGAAGTAATAATGGAAGAGTTTGGGATTGTTTTTCTTGTGAGGGCTGCCTCTTAGCTAATACACTGCTGCTTCTTTCTTTTTAGGATGGGAAAATTCGAGTCACCATCCTCACCCGCAGCACGGATTACCGGAAAATATTAAACCAGAATGAGGTGTGGCTCTTTGTACATTTAAAAAATATTTATTAGAAGTTAAATTTTGCTTTATTGGGTTGATTTTTTTTTTGTTCAGGTACAGCCAAGACTTTATTTTCTGGCAAATCTTGGATAAATATGTTCAATGTTTATATTAATTTGTTCTGAAATGTCTTCTAGGCAGTCTCAATTTCTGTACCCCAGACACTGAACCTTGCTGCCCTTTCTAAAGATCCAGTGGAAGACTACAAATGTAATACTAAAAGTATTTCCTCTGAGCAAACAGACACTGCAGATCCTCTGATAAAATGAAATTATTTCACTTTCAATTTATTCCTTTTATTTATAGCATCTCCAGTGTTGAAGTCTAACAAAACCCTTTGTAATGCCTGCAGATTGAAAAGCAGAAGCCCTTGTTTGTGCACTCAGAACATAATGAATTTTCATATTGATTTATGGTTTTGAATCATGCAACTTCATGGACTTGTGTAAAAGATTTTTTCGTGGTAAAATTGTATTATTTAATGTTTTCATACCTGCTTTCATTCTTTACTGTTCGAGCCTGACAAAAATGAATTGGGATTATCATCCCCACCTTATGTAGGGAGAAACTGAGGCTGGTGACATGCAGCAGCTCAGTGGCACAGCAGACAGAGCAAAGGATTTGTGCTTTTTCTGCTGGGCTGTCCTCAGCTGATGCCTCCACTGCTGCACATAGTTTGTGTTCTGGTAAAATGGCAAAGACATTGGTTTTATGAAGGAGATAAAACCAGTAGAAGTTGGTTTTATCTTCACGATGGTCAGGAGTGCAAGGGAGCAATTAACTGAGGGAGGAGACCAAATCCTTGTGTTTTTATTGTTCTCCCCAGCTTGTGAATGCTTTGAAAACAGTGTCAACGCTGGAGGTCAAGGTGGTGGACTACAAGTACAAGTGAGTTGGTGGAGGAGGCTGCTGTGAGGGAGCTCCTCTGCCTGTGGCTGTGCCAGCTCTGTCTGTCCCAGGGTGACCTGGCAAAGCCCCAGCCCTGGGAAGGGAATTGTTGGGTGAGCTGGTGGAGCACACCCACTCCATAATGCACTAGTTAGGGTTAGCAGGCTCAGGTTAAAGCTGAATGAACAATGAACAAGGCTGGAAATCCCTTTTGCTCCCTCTCCCAAAGCCAGCTGTGTTCCCATCACCTTTTTGCATTTTGCTCTGCAATAACTGTGTGAGCAGAGGTTTCTCTTCTGTGATGTCAGTGTCTTATTTTATATGAGCCTTAGTTTGGTAATCAGTAATAACTCTGATTATTTGCTGCTCTGGTGGCCCCTGAGGACACCACCTGAGGTCAGTTTGTGGTGCCAGGTGTAGCAGGCACTGTGCCTGGAAGAAATGGACTGATGGAAAAGTTCCCAAACAATGAATTCTTGTCCCAGATGGCAGCAGCTCCACCTGGAGCTGTCCTGAATGATGTAGGAAGATTTAAAAAAAAAAAACAGCATTAATATATCCATGTTCTTGACTAAACAGAGACAGGGGAGGATGTTTATTTGTGTATTTTACATTACACTGAGTGCAGTTCAGAAACAGGTATTTTATGCTGGGTTCTTAGGTTTTGTTTGGGGTATTTTGTTCTTAGTTTTGTGTTTTTTTTTTTTTTTAAGTGATGCAATTTTTTTAAAGGCAAGTAAAAAGAAAAACCCTTAAACTTTCAAAAACTTTAAGTTGACCAAAGTATTTTTGAAACAAATTCTTGTGATGTTTTGAAACCTGCCTGCATTTCCTTTCATTTCATGCTGAGTTACTGCTGGCTGCAGCACTTGTGATCCTTAGTTTTGTTCCTTGAAAAATCAGTTCTCTCTCCCATTATTCCCTTCAGCCACTTTTGTGCTTTCCCCATGTTCTGCTGGGGTGGATAGAGCTGCCACATCACCTTTTTTTTGTTTGTTTTTTATTAACCACTTTTGTTGTGTTGTCTGCAGGGAGCTTGAATTTTCCGAGCAATTGAGAATTACCCACAACTCTGATATTTTCATTGGGATTCATGGAGCTGGCCTGACCCACCTGCTCTTTCTGCCAGACTGGGCTGTTGTCTTTGAGCTGTAAGTCTGTCTGTCTGTCCTTCCCCCTCCATTTCACACACAACTGCTCCTGTTTGTTGCTGTGTGCCAATGAAGCCTCTCCCTTCCTGGTATTTGACCACCAGTGTTTGTCTTGCAGCCTTGTTTAGATTTCATATTTGGCAGCCTCTTCTCCTGGGGATCAAAACAGAGGAAGCTTTCACTATAAAATCCAGTGTAATTATATCATACAGGCTTAGCCTGTGATTTCTTAATCTTCCATGGCATAAACATAATGGGGAAATGGCAAACAATGAGAAAACCTCATTGCTCAGGCTCTGCCTGGTCAGTCTGAGATCTAAGGATGTTTTAGTGATGCAGGTGAGCTGATTATGTGCATGTGCAGGGCTATTATTGATATGAATTGATTATGTGCTAGCACCCCCCTGGAGGTTTTTATATCCTCCTTTTTCTGCTCAGGACATGAGCACCAGCTGGCCAAGGTCAGTTTTGTGTTTTGCCTACATTTCTCTTGTAGCTTCCTTTTAAAACATGTTTTATCACAAAGTAGGGGTGTCAGCAGACACTCCAATCTACAGAACAAAGCAGAAATCCAGAATGCTTCTTAGAAGGGCTCTGAATTCACCATCCTGGGAAACTCTGCAGGACTGGTGTTTTGCAGCATAGGCTTGGCTCAGAATGTTTTTTGTCCATTCTCCAAAGAAGCTCAGAAACTCAGGGGTTGTTTTTCACATGTCCAAGAGCTGCTGCAGCTGGACAGGGACATGTCTGACGTGCAGATGCGGCTCCAGCTGCCTCCAAGGCCACATCTGGACAGCAGAAGCAGCCCTTGCTGCTGTTTCAGAATTTCTCTATGGTTTTGGTCCCTTACAACTGGACAACATTTCAATTTTTTCCTGTTTCACCCTGGTAACTTCAGCACAATCTCTGTAGGTAAATAAGTTTTTTCTGCCTGTCCCTAGATACAATTGTGAAGATGAACGTTGTTACCTGGATTTGGCAAGGCTGAGGGGCATCCATTACATCACCTGGAGGAAAAGGAACAAAGTATTCCCTCAGGATCAGGTAATGGTGGCCACACTGGAAGGGTGAGGTGCTGGAGCTGAAGGAATTCACAGCTCTCCTGCTTCACCTACCTGTGTTCTGGTATTTGAAATATGATATTCATTCTTTAGGCCAAAATAACTTCCCTGGTCAGATTAAGAAATCATTTGATATTAATGGTTGAGGGAAGAAGAGAAATGAAATTAATTGGCCATGAACCATTCATAGCATGGCTGTTATGCAGTTCCTTTGCTGATTCTTTTGCCTCAGAGCAGATCAGTAGATCAGAAATAAAAAATTAAAATGGCAGATCCTCAGTTTTTTTCTTGCTTTTTTGAATGGAAGATGTATTGATCTTTTTGACTAATAGTCCTTATCTTGTTTTTCTAGGGACACCACCCAACACTGGGAGAACATCCAAAATTTACAAACTACTCCTTTGATGTGGAAGAATTTATGTACTTGGTGCTTCTGGCTGCAAATCATGTTTCACAGCATTCAAAGTGGCCATTTAGGGTAAAACACGATGAATTCTAAATTAGACTTCTGACTGAAATACTGTTTTTAATTAATCACAGAGTGGCCTGGGTTGGAAGGGATTTTAAAGACAATCTCATTCCATCCCCTGCCATGGGCAGGGACACCTTCCACTGTCCCAGGCTGCTCCAAGCCCTGTCCAAGCTATCCTTGGGCACTGCCAGGGGCAGACACAGCTTCTCTGGGCACCCTGTGCCAGGGCATCGCCATCCTCACAGCCCTTGAGGGGGCTTTATTTAGAAAAATTTATCCCTTGTATCCAATCTAAACCCACTCCCTGTCAGTTTGAAGCCATTTCCCCCTGTCCTGTCACTACATGCCCATAAAAAAATAAATTTCCCCCTGTGAGGGAAATAACCCGTTGTTCATTGCCAGACAACTTCTTAGCACCATACCTCTACTTAGTAATTCCTTTCTAATCTGGGAGGTTTTTATATGTAAAACTTATTTTTCAGACTATTTCTGGTTATTTGCACTGCATTTTTTCATTCCAGATTCTGAAATGCTCTTTATACCAAGATATGTCCACCCATTTCAGGTTTTCTGGGGTAGGTCCAGGGTCAGCAGACACTGCAAGCTTCTGCTTTAAATTTAGAAACATTTTCACATTAGAGAGCACGTTCTTATGATTTTGCATTTAAATATAAACTTTGACTCTTGTCCCTGTAGTTATAAATGCTTCAATACAAGAAGTCTGCACAGTAGGCTCAGTCAGTTTTCTGTCTCAGAGCAGGTAAATATTTTCCTAAGTGAGTACTTAAAATTTCAGGTGATCTGAGTATTTCCTTTTTCACAAAAACCAGCACTCTGCATTGGAGAACTTGAGCAAATAGGAATGAAACTTTATTTTTTTTGAGGATTCTAAAGGGAACGGCCTTCTAGTTTTTTTAAGGACAAATGATAGAATGTGTAGAGTGTCTTTCAGCTGCAGCTGAAAGGAGAGGAACTGATGAGGAACCTTGTTCTTTGAGTCACTAAAAGCCTAATTTTTAATATTCTTGTTTCCTCAAAATGTTGGGGAATTAATCCAGAAAACTTTTTAAATGAAATCTTTCCAAAGCCAGTAGCACAGTTCACTGTTTTCAGTGAAGGGAATATTAAACCAAAGCTGAGTTCTTTTTGAAATTCCCCCTGGAGCTGAGATGTTCAAGAGAGGAAAATAAAGGTAGCAGTTCTTTTGTCTTAAGTGGGGGCAGAAGGATGCCTAGAAGATTGAGTTCTTTAAGATAAAACCCTAGAGTTCTGTGTTAAATTATGGATTTTTGAGGAATGTATCCCCATGCTGGACTTCCATTTCAGCCACATAGTTCAGGTGGCTCGGGCAGGCACACATTTGTATGGAAAAGCAGGAGAGTTCTGGTAAATACAAACATTTCACTGCTCTAATTGTGGCTGGTATTGACTTCCCTTCCCCAGCAATTTCACAGGCTGTGGGTGCATTTACTGCCCTGTCTGTGCTGCTGGGGATGAGTTACTGTAAGCACAATTTTCATATGGATCTCTCAGACCTGAGTCAGTGCATGGGGAAGCTGGGCAGAGCTGAGACCTTCTTTTATTTTGTGTATGTGGTGCAATTCTTCCTGGAGAGTGTTGTTTTACTGAGGGGAAAAACTTGTTTCACTTTAAAGGACCATAAAAGCAAAATTGCACTTCTTAATATGAGGTGGGGGGAAAAAAAAATCCCTTGAGCAATACCATCTCCTGTATTTGTATGTGTCTGTTGGGGTTTTTACCTTGTGGGATTTGTATAAAACTTAAGCCAGTAAAATGTCTGTGTTTGAATGAAACCAAGTCAAAGGAAAGAAGACATTTAATTATGAACTGTGCACATAATTTTTTTAATAAAAAGCTTTTTAATTAAAAAAGAGTGTAAAATTTTTGGTAGTTTGCCAGGTTTTAGAGGCAAATGTTTTAAATACTGTTAATTGTATGGAGCCACATGTCTCTGCTTTCTCCTGCCATGACAGGCTGATGTTCTGAAGTCCAAAGTGACATTCAGGTTTATTTACCTGAAAATCACTGAGAGGTGATGCTGCCATTGCTGCCATCCTGCACTGCTGGCTTTAGTGCTGGGCATTTGAAGCTTGGTTTGTGAAAACATTTGTGTGTATTTAAGTTCCTGTGGTGCAGGTGATGCTGCTGAAGGCAGTGGGTGAGTGCTGGGGTCTGCACAGGAGCAGCTAATGAGGAGCTGCTCTTTCAAATCATCACTGAAACAAATGGTTGAACATATGTGTGGAGGAGAGGCTGCAGGGACCTCATCCAAGGGCAAAATATCCTGCCAACATTCACCAGCTTCAGCAGGTTTGAGTGCAGGGTCAACATTGATGGCCAACACGTTATTCAGCCTTTATGGTTTAATATTGCTAGGATGAAAAGACTGTTTGTGTTGATTAATTTTTCAAATAGCACAAAATTTTCTTGGCAGAAGAAGGAGGTTTGGTTGGATTTTTGGGTTTTGCCAGTAAATCCTGAGGGAGTTTGGGCAACAGCAGAAATCTGGATTGTGGCTTGACGAGCATCTGGACCATCTTGGGTCTGTCTGGAAGTTGGAATTTGAGGGAATCCATGAGACTTCAGGCAGGATATAGCTCTGGGTTAAGTTTTCCTAACAGACCATGGGAATCTTGTTCCTTGCTACTTCTGATTTTCTAAAATTTACCCAAGTTTAGAGTCTAAGGGTCAGCTTGCCATCAGTGTGATGAATTCAGTTTTGGGACTTATGTTGCAAGTCCTGGATGCTTTTGGGATTGCCTGTGTTTCCTGTACAGTGTAAACCAAGAGCTGGATTTGGAATAAAAAAATAATTTATGGATGCATGTGGTTTCTTTCCTTTTTACTTCAGAATTTGTCAGATATAAAAATTTCAGTTTTTTCTTTGGAGGATTCTGTGGAAGGTGGGTAAGTGTGAGAAATGGCTTGTGATGGGGAGGTGGCAAATCAGCATTATTAATCTTAAAGAGTCTGATTATAAATATTAAGGCAATACATTTTTAAAGGCCATTAAGTAATAATGGAATTATTTAATTCTTGCTGTTAATCTTACCAGTACCATTAATGAGATAACTCAGGCTTTAGCATATCTCTTAATCCTGATTTTTTTTTAAAGGAGATAAACTGAAGAAAATGTTCTCCTTGAGAGCTTTATGTGCTCAGAAGGGTAAAATATTTGACTTCAACACTGAATAATTCTTTCAATTTGCAGTGTTTGCCTTAAGTTGAGCTCTTACTTCCCCCTCCTCTGAACACACGTTTCTCATGGATTGGGATTTTTGCCTGAAATAAATGAACTGCTATGGAATCCCCTCTGGCTTTGGCTCTGACATGGCCACAGAAGGTTGGGGTTTGTTGCTCAGCCTTGAACTCTCCTCATTCTTCCATTTCAGGTCCTCACCTCAGGCCTGGGTGTGAGGGTGCTACTGATGCCTTAGAATTGTAGCTTTTGTGTTTTTCAAGTCCTGTACTTCATTAATGTATAACTCTGAACTCCATATGGAGTGTTAACTACTGTCTTCACAGCAGATAATTCCTCTAGGCCTGAAACTCAAGGGCACCCAAAAGTGAATTGGGAAGGAGTAAACTGGGGGTAAATTACTTCATTATGTGAAGCTGTAAATAGATCAAACTTATAAAAAACCATTGTCCATCTTGGGTAGAGTCCCTCTTGAAGGCTTTGGACTGCCCAAGGTGCAGCTATTGAAGGCCTTTAGTAATTACCTGCTTTTATTCTCTTAATCTTTTCTACCTCTGCTCCAGGGAGCCACTTGTCTCAGGCTGCAAATGCAAGGTGTCCCTGGGGCTGTGTGTTGGTGTGTGTTCTATTATCTATTAAAGGTTATCTATTAACAGTTATCTGCTGTTAATGGGCCACCTGTAAAAACCAGGTGGGGCAGTTTTCTTTATCTCTTCCACAACCAATCCTCCCTCCAGGACATATCTTTTGTTAATGGGCCAGTGAGTGTCCCTGCATGGCTGATAAGATTACATAATCTCACTGGGAGATGCTCCGCCCAGGGGGAGGAGCCAAGCATTCCTGCTTGGATACAATCTGAGGTTTGGGACACCCCAGCAGCCTTTGCCCCCTGCATTGCCAGAGGAGCAGCTTTCTGCTGCCCTGCATGGCCAGAGGGAGCCCAGGCCCATCTGCAGCAGCCCTGGAGCTGCAGAGGAAAACTCCCCCCTTGTGCAGGATCCCTGCTGCAGCAGAGCCACAGCTGGCACTGCAGGAGGGCTGAGCCCCCATGGCATGGGGCTGGGACACCCCCCTGACACACAGGGGGCAGGGCATGGTCTGACTCTGGCAGAGGTTTTATTGCTGTTGTTTGTGCTATTACATTTGTATTTTTAGTTTTCCCAGTAAAGAACTGTTATTCCTATTCCCATATCTTTACCTGAGAGACCCTTAATGTCCAAATTATAATAATATTATAATAATTATAATAATTAAAATAATATTAATTTGGAGGGAGGGGGTTTACATTTTGCATTTCGAGAGAGGCTCCTGCCTTCCTTATCAGACACCTGTCTTTTCAGACCAAGACACCTCCCCAAGCCCTGCTCAGAATGGGTCAGGTCCCTCCTGGGTCAGTGCCAGGGCTCAGCCCAGCCCAGCTGCCTCACCCAAACCCTGCAGTCTGAACTGTGCCAACAGCACAGCTGAAAGCAGCATTTTGTGTTTGAGGGGAGAGAGAGGCACACAGGGGATGAGAGAGGAACAAGTGTAAGGTTTCAGATGGGTAAAACAGGCAGAGAGTCATGCTCAAGCTTGGAGCTCAGGAGCCTTCTGGGAATGTGGCTGTAAATCAAGTGAAATGTGTGGAAACCTTGTTGGGGCAGAGCCAAAAACGAGGGGAGTGAAAATATTCATGTCACAAACTGCAGGGAGGTACAGGAGGGGGAAAGGGAAGGTCCTGAACTCCCGAGTCTGAGCCAGGAGAGGGGAGCAGCATCCCTGACCACAGGGCTGGAAAACTGGGTGGTGACCTGGGATTTGGGCTGGAGAGATGAAGGAAAGGGCAGGGGAGGGTGAAGGGGGTGTTGCCAGGCTTGGGTAGAGCTGACAGCACATCCACAAGTGTAAATTTTTACTGGCTGCTGTCCTCTCTTGAAACATGAAAATATTTTTATAATATGAAAATATAATATAGCTAAAGTACAAAAATAACCTTTGAATATAATATAATATAATATAATATAATATAATATAATATAATATAATATAATATAATATAATATAATATAATATAATGTATTTGTTATTACTATTTTCTTTTGGATAGATGAATAAAACTCAAATAACAAATTATCTTTTAATTTCTTTTATGTTTTCTTGATTTCCCTCCACTTTCCAATCATTCCATGGCAAATCAAAAAGGAGGAGAAGTAGAAAAAAAAAGGTAAATTGCACTATTACTGAGAAAAAATTTGTTTTGAATATGTATAACTTCTACAGTGGCATTGTTCTTTTTGACTGTTTTTTTTTTTCAAATCAGACCTTGTTTTGGCCTTTAGAAAAGTACTTATTAATGTAGTACACAAAGTGCATAGAGCTTTTGAGTAGTGGGTGAGAAATCAATTGTCTGGAGCTCAGCTCCCCCATCACCTGGGAACAAAAGAGTGTCAGAAATGTTAATTTTGGTTGCCAGGTATTTGAAGGTTGGGTTTGTTGAAAACTGAACAAAGGATGACGTTCAACCAGGATTTTAAAAGAGAAAGTTGAGAATGCATCAGTTGTTTTCTAGACTGAGCTGATAATAAAGTCGAGGTTGAATAGAAACAGTCTCAGTAAAGAAAACATACAGAAAAACTGAAATTTTACCAAATCAATCACCACTGGTAAAGCTGATGGAGAAAAGCTGATATAGCTGATCACTGATGGAGAGAGGAGGCTCAGGGGGGACCCTCTGGTTCTGCACAGGTCCCTGACAGGAGGGTCAGGCTCTGCTCCCAGGGAGCAGGGACAGGAGCAGAGGGAATGGCTTTAAATTGTGCCAGTGGAGGATCAGAATGGATATTTGGGGAATTTCTTCACCAGAAGTTGTCAGATGTTGGAAGGGGCTGTGCAGGGAGGTGATGGAGTCCCCATCCCTGGGGGCTGGACAGACACACAGGTGTGGCACAGGGGGGACATGGTTGTGGCCGTGGCAATGCTGGGGTGCAGGCTGGACTCAATGTAAAAGCTCTTTTCTGATTGCAGATTGCACAATTCCACTCTGATCATCCCCATTTCAGAGCTGAAATCTGCTGGCTCTGCCCCCATTCTCCCCGGCACTGCCGGGGCTGTGTTGGTGTCCCAAGGTCACCCCAGAGCCATGCTGGCAGGGCACAGCCTCACCTGGGGGTCCCTGCAGGCTGGAAATGCCCCTGGCCCTGCAGGGACACCCTGTCCCGGTGCATTGCCATTGCCAGGTAGGGCAGGAGAGCTTTCTGCACCTATTGTGGCAGAGTGCAGTAGGTGTCACTAGAGCCCTTCCCAACGCGCACAGGGAATCTCATTCCACATGCAGAACCCGCTCACCGGCGACAAAGCAACTGCTCCTGCAGTCGTGGTTTTGTTTTTCCTCCTTCCTGTTTGTAGAAGCAAAAAATTAATCCATGGAGATTTTAGCTTTTAGCCCAGGATGATTCATATTCCTTAATATTGGTGTATTTTTCTTCCGTTTTTCTTTTCTTTACTTGGTGTCAGAAAATAATTTTCAGGAAATCTTTTGCAGCAAAATCCTGCTTCATATTTTGTTCCAAAACCACTTTGTGCCAGGCTGTCGCCTTTCAGTAGTTCATGCAATTCCTGTTTTGCTGCAAAGTCTTGATTTTCACTCATGCTGCACATCACCCAGACATGCAATATATCCTGCACCTTCCACTGCCTAATCACATCCCCAGTGCAGTTCACTAGGAAGGGTGGTTGTGTGCACATGCACCTGGTGCCATGGAAATATGGGCCACAGACTCTTGAAAAATAGTAGGAAAATATTGAAAAATGATGGAGTTGTTATTCTGTTTATTTTTAAAGAACAACCACCATGAAGACAGTTGTTTTTAAAGAAAAAATATTTGAGCTTTGCAGATTGCCCCCTTTCCAAATTTATCCCCCAGCTGGTCACTAAAGATGGGATTGGTTGACTTTTCTTTGCAGCTCTGGGAAGGTTTGAGCTGACAGAGGGCTCTGGCTGCCCAGGGAGGGCTGTGCTGTCCAGCATTATCCCTTTGCCTTGGCTCAAGCCAGGGGAGATGATTTGTCTGCCTGACATCTGATCCACAGCTTTCAGCAGCTGAGCAAAATAAAAACAAGCTGTGCACGTTAATGCAGGGTGGGAATTGTTTGAGTTGCCTTGCAAGAAGGGTGGAAAGCAGGTGAGGTTTGTAACATGATGGAAGCACTGAAATAAGGCTGATGTGATGCAAGGTGAGCCTCGTCAGCTTTGGGGGTTGAGTCATATGTGAGGAAACACTCATAAACTCTCATTTTGCTTTCACTGATGCACTGCTGGGTTAATGTAAAAGGTCTTTTCTAACCTGAAGAGCTCCATGCTGACTAACACCAGTTCAGAACTGTCTGGTGGGCAGATCCTGTGGGAAGAGGAAGGCTGCCATGGACAGCAAAGGTCAGTAAATGACTGTACAATTCATCATCTCTCAGCCACTCTCCGTGGATCTGTGTCAGGTGAGGATCAGGGACAGACCCTGAACATGCAGTGAAGTGTGGGCAGCTCTGCCTGTTTGGCATTTGATTTGTTGTGCACCTTGCAATAATTAAAATCCTCATCATATTCACGTGTTGGGTGTAAGAACCTGCCCAACTGAGGGGACTGAGGGGCTCTGAGGGACAGGGAGGGCTGGCTGTGCTGCTCAGGGCTCTGGGAGAAGCCTGGCACAGCGAGAGGGCACTGGTGACCACAGTGACCATCTCTCATTACCCACCTAGGGCTGTGCACAGCAGTCAGCACCAGGGGTGTGTGCTGAGCTGACAGCTCCCAATTGTTTCCTCACCAATTACTGCAGCCAGGCCTCCATAGCACAATGAAATGTGCCTCCTACCCATCACTTCATCTCTGTCACACTGCCTGGGTGTTCTTGGTTTGTTATGACTGGGAGAACTTCAGCGGCGTCAGAAAAATAAGCAAGGCTGTCTCTGGTGTGAAAGGCTTAAAGACAGCGTGGATGCTGTTAAATGGAAATGCCTCACTCCAGATGAAAATGTACATGGAAAGGAAACCTCACAAACCAGCTGAGCCCGCTCAGCTCTGTCTTCATTTGGGACCCAGTGGGGAATGAAAAGAGTGGTTTCTTTTGCTAGACATCTTTATAATTAGTAAAGTATTCAGCCTTTCTTATAATTTATTCATTGTGGTCTAGCATAGTCTAAAATATCAGCCCTTCCCTCTCTGTCCTTTTACATAGGCATTTTTGATGCCTCTTAATTCATTATTTAAGTAGCCTGCGTTCTGCTTTACAAAACACCCTCCTCCCTGGTACCTCCATGCCATCAGTTATTTGTGGATCCCTGTCAGCAGCTTTCCAGCAGGGTGGGATGCTGATCCCCCAGCCCTCATCTCCTGCACCTGTCACTGTCACATTTTCTGGAAATATCCCTTCACTCAGGATTTTGCTCCTGGGAAGCTGTGAAGCCTTAGAGAAAAAGGGAAACAGTAATTATCTGATTTGCTTCTCCTGTATTTTGCTGCTTTGGAATGTGTTTGGAGACTGTTTATCCAACTGGTGCTTGTTTTGTTGGTTTCATGTAAAATGTTTTGACTTAATGGCCAATCACAGCCAAGCTGTGTCAAGACTCTGGAAGGGGTCACAAGTTTTCATTATTATCTTCTAGTCTTCTCAAGTATCCTTTCTCTATTCTTTAGTATAGTTTAGTATAGTATTCTTTAATTTTATATCATAAAATAATAAATTAGCCTTCTAAGAACATAGAGTCAGATTCATCATTCCTTCCTTTGCATGGGAACCCTGCAAATACAGGAGCACCCATCCCCGATCCCCGGCTTGGGGAGGAGCGGAGAGGAGCTGGGCAGTGAAAGGAGCAGAGCAGCCAGAGCTCAAACAAAGCTCAAGGATGTGCTGAAGTGATGCCCCATGTGCTGTTTTGAGACCTCAGAGTTTCCCTGAGAGGGAAAGTGGCTCAGTGGCACTTAAGGGAGGGTTCCACCACTTTTGTTGCAGTGGAACCCTGCTTCTGCTGGTACCTGGAGTCCCCCTCCTGGGACTCTTTGAAAATCCATTTGTGCAGCACATCCCACCCTGCAGAAGTGTCTGGTGAGAGCCAGGAGACCCCTGGGATGGAGGCGCACCTGGAGTGCCAAGTATTCCCTGTCTTGTCACCAATTACAAAGTTGGATAGCTGTCAACAGGAGCATTTGCAGCTGAAAAATGAGTCTGTGCATTGTGAGGTGTGAGAGAGGCTTTGATTGGAATTCTTGCAGCAATCTGTTTGCTCCTTGGGCGTGGCGTTTGAAACGCTGCCAAAAGTGTGATCCCCCAAATTCCTGGGTGATGCTTTCATCCTGCCAAAAGTGTGATCCCCCAAATTCCTGGGTGATGCTTTCATCCTGCCAAAAGTGTGATCCCCCAAATTCCTGGGGTAATGCCTGCATCCTGCCAAATGTGTGATCCCCCAGATTACTTGGTAATGCCTGCATCCTGAACCTGCTCTGGAAGGTGTCATGTTCCTGGCACTGCCTTTCCCTAACAAAAGAAAACTGGGTAAATATTTCAGTCCAGAGTATTACAACACTCCCTGAAGAAAAAAGAAATAAAGTTTAAGTAAATTGAGAGGAACAAAGATGTTCCAAACCTCCTTCTTATGGCCTTGGTTGCAAAAATGCCCTGGACATTATCTATTCCATGCTTTTAGCCTTCCAGCCAAAGAAAAAGTTGGGCATATTTGACCTGTTAGTGCATGCTTCAAAGAAAACACTTTCAAATGCTGTGTGATAAATCAAGCTTTACTTACTTAATAGCCACAATGTTTTCTTTTTGAGTCAGGAGCTCAGGAGACAGTCCAGGACTAAAAACCAGAACTGACAGCTTTCTGGCCATTTAATGTAAGTTCCATTTTATTTGAAAGCGTTTGATCAGATTTGAAAGCGTTTAATATCAGCTTTGTGCAATGCCCTCAGCTGAAGATGCTGCTGTCACTTTGGGGACAGCAGGAGGAGGCACAATCCCTGCAAGGCAGGAGCTTGTGTTCAGCAGGAGGGACTTGGCTGAGGCCATCCCACATCCCACTGACTCAGTGCTTGCCTAAACACTTCTACCTCATGTTTCGCAAATAATAAACAATTTTGCTTATTTCTGTGGCTTTGGGGGTTTGCCCCCTCCTGACACAACAGTGTTTGCTTGTTCCCGTATTTGCTTTCTCCCAGCTCTCCAATATCATATTTACACAGTCAATACTCTTCTGCTGGCAGATTATTTTTAATAGAGCGCTTTATTAAAGTGTCTTTCAGGAGAATATTTGCACTGCAATGCACATCCGAGCACTGCTGGGTGAGAAGGGCTTC
This sequence comes from Ammospiza caudacuta, assembly GCF_027887145.1. Lineage (NCBI taxonomy): Eukaryota > Metazoa > Chordata > Aves > Passeriformes > Passerellidae > Ammospiza > Ammospiza caudacuta. Next base: position 17,704,943 of record NC_080604.1, on the reverse strand, counting down.
TCCTCAATGCACCAGTACAGTCAATTCCTTACCAAAATTTGTGCTTGGAACATTTAATTGAAGGAGGATAAAAGGAACTGCATATCCTTGTGCAAATCCCACCATGGGCAAAGTCTTGCAGGACACTGACACATTGAGAAGTAAGTACAGCACATTCCATGCAGCTTTTTTTGTCTCCCAGAATATCTTTCCATCACTTTTAAATTCCTGACACTCAAATTATTATTTTTTTTTTAAATTTTCCTTTTTCTCATTGCCAAGAAGAAATCCCAAGTTTCTCTCCTTTGGGGGCAAGTGTCAATTAACCTCCAGTATATTCTGTTACTCTTGGAGTTAACCAGACCCCAGCTGCTGGTTCTGGATGTTATTTTTTGGTTATCCTTTGGACTTTTGCCCTCAGTCTGAGATGGGGGGTGGTGGCTGGCACTGCCCACACAGAAACCCACAGCTCATCCCTCCAGGGATTTCAGTGGCACTGAGATTGCATGAGAGGAAGGGTCTGGTGGCACTGGGGATGGGGACATTTCTGCTCACCACAGAGGAAAGTTTAGGCAGCTCTGTTGTAAGCAGCTCCATTTAATTTTGTTCTTTTTCACTATTAATTATCACTGGAGGCAGTGAATTCAAATCCTCATGTCTGTGGAGGAGTAGGACTGCTCTGGGTATGCTTATTTTTCTATATGTCTGCTCACGCAGATTTCCTGGACCCCTGCAATTTTCCTAGCTCCTCTCTGCTATTTGACATTTATTCTTTGTGTACTTTTCCATCTCATTAATTTATTAAACATCAATGGTGATGCAGGTCTTTGAACCACTAAAAAATTAACCACCTACGCCTGTCTCCTAACCATTTCTTGAGCCATGGCAATATTTTCTCTCTCCTGGATATTTTGGTTCATCAACAAACCCTTGCCAGTGCCTGTGCCTGAGATGATTTTAATGATCATGTGATATTTTTTTAAAAGTTTCTCATATTATTTTCAGATTTTCTTGTAGAAAGGTGCAGTTTTGCTCTGTGGAAATGTATTGTTCAGCAAAGTGTGTGCAACTTTTGCTGACTTCCCAAAATAATCAGCTTTTTTGGCAAGGGAAAAAAAATCGTGGCTGGGAAATGGATTTGTCTTGAGCATTTCTCAAAGAAAGGGGTTAATGGGAAAGGATCTCTGCACTAACAGCTCTGCTGCTCTCTCCTTGCAGAGCTTTTGGGTGAAACCATCTGGCCCTGAGAATCTGCACTTTCTCTGTGCTGCTGACTCAGGTGATGCTGCACCCCTGCTCGGCCAGGAACTCCTGGGTGTCCCTCGTGCCAAACCCATTAGCTCAGTACCCTCCTGTACAGGGCTGCTTGATTCCTGCCCACAATCCCAGATCTTTCATTTTTGATGCCTGCTTTCATAAAATACATCCCTGCCATGTACCGCAGCCCCTAAAACCTAATGGTGCAGTCAGAGTTCACTGCTGAACTTTGGTCCCCAGAAGGTGGAGGCTTCCCTCCTTGGAAGGAGCCCTTCCAAAAGCTGCCTCTGAGTTGCTAAGAAACAGCTTGTCACTGTGGCACGGGCTGTAGGCAGTTCTGTACAGGTAATTAGAAGTCACTCCTGCTTTATTATTAACTCTTTGTTGACTTTTTTTTTTCCCTTTTAAATAATTTCCCTCCCCGTCCCCAGAGCGCTCAGCACTCCTGGTACATCTGCATCAATTATGCATGGTCTGTGTGATTTTTCTTCCTGTGGAAAGTTGGCTTGCAGAGGCTTTTTGTGCTGCTCTAGCCATGACCTAACCCTCCTTTGCTGAATAATTCCTACCGAGACAACACAGTTTCCCTGCTGTGTTTTCCACGCTGCTGTGTCTCAGCAAGGCAAATAAATCAGGCTGTCTCCCACCACCAGGCAGCCTTGTTTGCTCAATTTTGCTGTTCCATTTCTTGCTTTATTGAATAAGCATGTATTTATGTACCTTGTGTCCTTTCTGTGCCTGCCCATTTTTTATTGAACTCCTCTATCGGCCGCACAGGTTGGATTTTCCTGACAGAGTTTTGGATCTTAAAATGCTATTTCTTCAGACCAGCTGTCACTTCTGTCCTAACCTTGTCCCATGAGGTGTCTGTGCACTGCTTACGTGTCTAGCACTGCCTGCCCCTTCACCTTCTCCTCAGCTCTTTTAGTTTTAATACCTTGTGTATGAAATCTGGTTGGGATTTCTCCCCCTTCTCTTTAATTAGGGTGACTCTCTTATTTTTGGCACCCCAACAATGAGAACCCCTCCACAGCCTTTATGTTCTCCATGACTCTTCTTAGTGCTGGTACAGCACCAAGCTTGTGTCTCTCCAGGGATCAGCAGGGAGATGCTGCTGCACCAGCCCCAGCCTTAAATCTCTTTCCCAGTGATGGAAGCAGTCTCCAGACAGACTCAGGGGTTGTTTTGGCTCCCCTCAGCCTGCACTGGAGCCCTGCACTCCAGGCACACTCAGGGGTTTGTTTTGGCTCCCCTCAGCCTGCACTGGAGCCCTGGTGTGTGGCTCTGGGGCAGCTCACAGCCCCAGGGAGCCTCAAGCTCCATTTGGCTGCAGCCAATGTCTGGGTAGAGATGTGGGAGAGCAACCCCACGTTGGGGATGTGCTCCCACCCCACACTCAGTCATCCCCCACCTGAGGAGCTCAGGCTTTAGCACTGCAGAGGGAGGTTTTTGTGCTGAATCACCCTTTTGGGAACGAGCCACTCGGCAGGATTTCCTCCCACCCCAAATCCCCATTTCTCTCTGGAGAGCCCTATGGGGATGTGGGGGAGCAGAAAAGCCTTTTCCCTAATGGCTCATATTGCTGCTTAGTGACCACCTGCCAAATGCAATGCTGGGAGATGCTGAGATCTGTGGGGCTGGGAGTCGGTGCCTAATGAAGGCACACCAGGCTGGGAATGAGGTTTTTATACCCTGCACAGAGAACTCCAGGATGTTATTTATAGCTGCTCACTTGCACCACAAGCACCTGTAGAGACTTTATTCTCCAGCCCCTCAGTGGAATCACAGATGACAGAAAGAGCTGAAGATGTAATGACCCTTGAAGTAGGAGAAATTATTTACCAAACCGTAGATAAGACGACAGATCTCTCCTGCACTGTGTTTAGGGCATCCAATCTATTGCAGATGTTACCATAGTCATGCTGTTTAATTTAAAATTGCCCTGCCTTCCTTGTGTCTCAAATTCTTTTCTTGGGAAACTAAATCCTTTCATAACCTAAATGCAGCAGAGGAGATGAAAGCAGCGGGTCTGGGGATGTATATGGCCATTCCAAGGGAGCTCTGTGTAATTGTTTTTTAAATGGACATGCTTGCTCTATTTTTTTTTTTGTCTGGCTCATCCTGGTTTTGTTGTTTGTGATATGTCTTCTGACATATGCTCCTTGTCTAGCAATGAAAAGCTACCAAGATGAGAAACCTTGGTTAATTTATAACTGGCATAGGAAGAGCTCTTCTCATTTTACTGACTTTGTGACCCCCATAGCAGATATAATGCTGGGATTAAAAAGGAATGGTCACTATTGGTTTCCTGCAATAATTGTCTTTGTGCATGGGTCAAAATAATAAGGATTAGCAAAATTATTAGATATTGGAGACAATAGCTCAATCTGTCTGCCTTTTATAATCTGTCCCTTAGCAGGTGACTCTGAAAGGGAAGCCTTGCCACTCTTGAACTGAACATGGTCCCTGCTCCCAAAAACTTGTTCACTTCAGACCAATTCCTCGCTACCAAATACCCAATAGGTCTTTCTCCACTGAAATCAGACAAGGATCCAAGCTTCATCTCCATTTGAGGGAGTCTGACTTACATTTGCAAGACATAATAAGGTTGGTCCTTATTTTCCAGGTGTGCTTTCAGCTGCAGTGCCAAGCAGCGAGTTGTGTAAATCTCTCCAGTGTGAGTTTTGCTTATCATTTATCAACCACGTGTGAGCACTAATTTTAGTCTTCCCCCTACTGAGACAAGGCTTTGGGAGCACTCAAGGGATGTCCAACACATGCAGGTGGAGATAACCCTGGGGATTAATCTCACCCATGGCTTTATCAGTGAGACCCATGGGACATGAGAGCCTTTTACCCACAGCTTCTTCATTGTTCTTCCTGGTGGTGCTGCAATCAAAGCTGTCAAAGAAAATGATCTACAGGCAGTAGCTTGATTGTATTTGTCCTGAGATACTTCTGCACTAAAGGATTTTCAAGTTTTAATCAGTCTGCATTAACTGTGGTGCTCTTGTAGTTGATCATGGAAAGAAAGCAACTGTTGATTGCACTAAAAGCATTAAGTGACCTCTGCTAATTAAAAGATAATGTCAGTGCAACTGAGTGGAGTGCCTGGGTCTTTAGCCTTTTAGATAGATACTAAATGAAAATCAAAGAGTTTGGAGGAAATATTTGTGGTAAAGTTAAGAGACTTGTTTGTGGAAATAGCAGGTCATGTTTCATAAAAGTATTTAATCCATTAATGATACCTAATATGCCATAGAACCAGCAATCTGCTGAAAAAGAACAAGCTCCCTCCCCAGTTGTGGGATGTCTTTACTTTGCCTTAACTGGAGCATTTTGCTTGGGAAGCCTGTGATATAGTGAATCCCTCTGTTGTCCATAAATAAACCAAATGCTTTTTCTCACGAATTCAGGCCACTTTTTAAATGACCCAGACATTCAGTGTTAAGTTCTGTGCTCAGGAACAGTGTAGTCAGTGTCTACAAATGCAGCCTTGCCTTTTTTCCATTAATTTCAGTGTGTGGGAGAGAAAACAAAACAGGTGGAATAACAATGTACAAGCACATCCCTTGTTCCTGGATATGATCACTGGTAAATATTAACTTCTGCTTTCTATGTTTGTATAGATGCAGGATGAAAGCCCTTTGGACAGAGAAGCAATGGCACAAATTCTCTGTGAAATTTTTGGCATTCAGAAACACATAATCATGAGAATGATTATATGTAGGTGCTTTTATTGAAGAGCTCTGGGTGTCAGGGGTACAACCCCAAATCTGACTCTGACATGGGTTTGGGATGAACATGCTTTTATATTCTGTTGTTATATAACTTTCATGTTACTTATTAAACTTACATTGTTCTATTGTATACATAGATTTCATCCAAGCATGGGCTCCTCGTGACCCCCCCCTCAAACTTCTAACATAGTTTCTCATGATTCTTCTTACGATTAAACAATAATTATATTTGATTACTAAACAATCATCACATGCAACAATTATATCATTTATCATATACTGCTTACACAGGTGCAATTTCACATGATCTGCCAAACACAAAGCCTGACATTTTCAGAGTCTATTTTTAACGTTTTTCCAGGGCCCCACTATCAAAATCACATGGAGATGCTGTTATGTCCTCCAAGGAGCACCAGTGGCCAGGGAGCTCCTGGAGGAGGTGCCAAAGCAGTTGGTGATAATGTGGGATAATTGCTCAGGTTTGTGCCTCACTCTGACTCCTTCCGCTGTGAGAAGAAACAGAACGAAGGAAAGCAAAAATACATTTTTTTGTATCCATGTGGAAGAAGTTAAATCCCAGGTGGGAACAGAGAAGGGAACATAATGGCTCAAGTTGTGGTGTTGAGAATGAGCTTGAGCCATGCATGAAGCAGAGGCTCACGGGGAGGAGAGGGGAGGCGGCTGCATCTCCTCAGATTAAATGCAATGTTCTGGAAGCTGAAGGGAATTCTTGCCAGGCATTTGTAACCGAGCTTCACAGCTGCCAGCCTGCATTGGATCACTACGGCAGCCCTGGCTGGGGAGCAGCACGGCTCCGGGCTGAGCTCTGTCCAAAGGGCTCCACCCAAAGGGTCTCCCCTGATCTGCCACCACCCCAAAAGCCACAGGATGAGCTGGGCTCAGCCCCCAGCGTGTCAGGATTAGAGGGGAATTTTCAAGCAGGAAATACAGATTTTTTTTTTCTCAGTGCCAGCCACCCACCTCACAAAATATATTGTTCTTCTGAAGGGAAATGTAAATGTAAGTCTTTGACACAAATATCCCCTTTAAAGAAGCCTTCCTCCATCCCTCATCCCTCACCCCCACTGGCAATGGAAAGATACATTTACTTATGTGAAACCTGAAAAATTTTAACTTTGAAAACTTCCAGCTTTGAAAAAAAATGCCCTTTCTGTTTGCCCTTTGCACTGAACTTTGTGGAATCCACCCTTTGTTTTACTGAGGTCTCAGCAGCGCCTGATGCCTCATTTCTCTCTTTTCTGTTCTACAATTAACCATTATATTCAGTGTTTTTTAAGAGCAATATGTACACCTGAAGATATTTTAAAGAAACTACTTTAAAAGGTCATAAAAAAATAAAACAAATACTTGGCATCGAGATTCTTGGAGTGCATGATGAATATTTTAACAGTAAAAAAATCTAGCCAGAGAGAAATGAAAGGATTTAGTGCTCTAAATAAAACTCTTTGTGGGTTTTAATGTGCAAAAATGGACAACAATGGCTTTAAAGCCTCTCCACAAATACTTACATCTCTGCCCTGGTACACTCTGTGTGTTATATCCAAAGCCAGTAATGGTCTGTTGTGTCTTTTTAGGTGCTGGGGGAAGGCATCACAGAAGTTTTCTCCTCTAGGAAAGGCATCACAGAAGTTTTCTCCCCTAGGAAAGGCATTACAGCAGGTTTCTCCTCTAGGACTTTGCATAATAACCTTTAGGCTTAGAGCAGGGAGTTTGGACCCTTGGGGGGACAGTTGTGGACGTAAAGCTCAGGTTTTTTATGTCCTGTGATGGAAATCAGAGAGAGGGGAGGGAAGGGATATTTGGGAGGTGATCACTGCCCACAGAGGGGCTCAGCCAGCACAACCTGTGCTGATATCTGTGCTATCTGTGCTCACATAATTCTGATTGCCTTGTGGCTGCAGTGAGGTTTCAGCCCACCATGAGGTAAGGATTGGTTGTGTCTCTGCTCCATGTTTCCATTTCTTTCCCTCCCTCACACACATCCCCACGCAGCTGGAAGAGAGAAGCTTTCTGCAATATCAGCTGTGACAGAGCTGGAGCATTACTCGAGTTTTTATTTGTGTAATTGATCAATTCACTACCTAAAAAAACCCTTTATTATTATTTTTTTAATTAACCAAATGTATTAGTGTCCATGAAACATGTATTTCTGTAATTATATCTGTAAAATAATATCTTTGGCCTGAGCAGGAGCCTTTCAGTCCTGCTGCAAGGTTGCCTTTCTGCAAACCCTCCTGCTAATCAAATCTTATGTATTTTCTTCCTTGCTGTTACAGAAACTCCTATTGCTAAATGTAGTGAAGGCAATTGCTAAAGTGATGGTGCCAGTATAAATTATTAAAATTACATGGAGTAATAAAAATGTATTGTGTATAAAAAGATAGAGAACAAGGCAGTAGGACTCAAGCTTTCAAGTTACTTCAAAAAATTCTCTATATTTATAATCTGGACAAGTGGTACAGTAACTGCAGCTGGATTTTGTCTTTACCTTTTTTCTAAAGCAGAATATTTGGATGCCATACTTTTCTGGCTTCCAGCTTTCCTTGAAGAAAATGACAAGTTCTGAAGAAAAGAGTTCTGCTCTCAGGTTTTTGATAATTTTTGGAAACATTCTGGGTAGGAACATTAAGAACATAATGTCCAAAATCATAAGTTCTGAAAATCTATGTGGTCTGTTAGTAACAAGAAGCATGGATAAAATTTGATTGTGTGAAGGTCACTTTGTATCAAATATATAAATTCATTAATTTAGTACATAATGTCTGTTTTTTTGTTCTCAAAACAGAGAGGTTCTTCAGAAACATGAGGAACACATTCTACCCTTCATTATAAATGAATAAATATCATCCTTCTGAGATTTTCTTTCTTGCAGCAGGCACTCAGAGAATGGACATGGAAAGTGCCATGGAAAGTAGGAAAGAGACACTAAACAGCACAGATGCAAGGTTAGTGTTATACTAAAAAAAGGAGTTCAGTGCATAATCTCAGCCCTTGATGGAGAAGATATAGTGAAATGTTGACTTTAATTGCCATGGGACATAGATTAGCAGATGGTCCCATGGATAGGCTGCTCTCCATGTCTATAAATAGCATAAGTTAATTTATGCAAGATCTTCCTTTGCTTTTACAGCTATCTCCCGATGTGTCAATATCTCATTGGCAGGAAGGATCCAGCCCTGGAGATGGAATGGAGGTCCTGTTTCCAGCCCTGCTGTCCTGTGATTATGTTACAGCAAAAAAACACCTGATCGAGTAACTCCTGGTTGAACAGACAGGCTGTGACAGTCTGATCTGAGCACACCTTCATTTCAAATGTAACTATCAGGTATCTGCAAGTCAGCTGGAATGATGGCTGGGAGCACTGAGGGAGGCAGCACTCAAGGAGCTTCTCCTGCTTCCCTCTCAGGCTGCTGATGGTGTTTTGCTTTGCACATTTCACCCAGCCTTCATTTTCCACCTCCCACTGCTGGGTGAGTTCCTTTGCTTGAGATCTCTCTGCCACAGTCACAGGTGAGTGGTGAGAAGGTTTTGGGACCTGCCATGGCTTGTGATGGTGTTTTGCTTTGCACATCTCACTCAGCTTTCCTTTTCCACCTCCCACTGCTGGGTGAGTTCCTTTGCTTGAGATCTCTCTGCCAGTCACAGGTGAGGGGTGAGAAGGTTTTGGGACTTGCCATGGCTTGTGATGGTGTTTTGCTTTGCACATCTCACCCACCTTCAGCTTCCATCTCCCACTGCTGGGTGAGTTCCTTTGCTTGAGATCTCTCTGCCAGTCACAGGTGAGTGGTGAGAAGGTTTTGGGACCTGCCATGGCTGTGTGCAGCCAGCATCCTTCAGCCTGGCCCCTCTGCACCAAGTTTGGCCTCCCTGCACTGCAGAGACACAGCTGCCTCTCAGCTCCTGAGCACTGGAGCTCCTGTTCCTCCTTTCTGGGCTTTCCCAGGCCTCCCATTCTGTGTCTCTCTGCCCAGTTTCTGTCATGGAAACCTCTCTTTTTGGTTCACAGCTTTGGCTTCTCTGTCATTCATGTTTGGAACTGTCATGGGGTAATTTGGTACCAGAATCTCATGGATGTTTCTGCTTTTGGGCTTGTTAAGCCATTTGTGCCTTATCCAAAGAACTCCTAGAATCCCCCATTTTTAAACTCTTCATCCATCACTGTGCAAATGTCAGCATTACAAATCAGGGTCCAAGCAATCTATTTATCCAGTTCTCCCTTGCTACTCCAATGAATTAAAGAGGTACCAGTAAATACAAAATAAGCAAAGAATTTTCTAAGCCACCTAAGTACAGGCAGTATTTTAAGGCCTTTAAGCACTTTCTTTTCCCAACAGTGTCATAGTATCTCTAAGCCCCACAGAAGAACTGAGACATCCCCCTTCACCACCTGGACAGGTAAATGAAAATGTAATAGAGGACCTGCAGTGACTTTGTGCCCTTTTGAGCATATCCACCAAAATCAGCCACCAGAAATTTGTATTGGTAGATCAAGGCCCACAACCTGCTCCATGATAAATCTGAACACCCTTTGGTTCAGTAGGGATATTCTGGATTTACCTACATGTAATTTAGAGCAGATTTTGGACCCTGCCCACGAGCATTATGCCTTTCCCTACAGGAAGGAAGATTGATTCTGACCTTACTTAAACTAAGCAGCTTTAATCATTTGGTATAGAAACACCAAGACTGGGCTGGGGGCTGGGGACACAGACATGGGAATCCTATAATCTTTGGTTAAGTTGTAATGAAATTGTCCAGGATGAGAAGGAAACAGATGGATTCTGATTAATTTCTCACAAGTGTAGACCTCAGCATCCAATGTAACATATGTGGTGAGCAAATGTCACTCATGCCTCCAAAGTGCAGAAAAAATCACTATTGTCAGGATATATTCATTGGCATATTGGCTGCTGAACTCCCAAGGGTGCAAGGATGCTGTGCATTACATTTAGTCCTGAATTAAATATTCAGAGGCAGAGATACCTAACCCTTTCCTGTATGCCTCACTGGTTATCACAGTTGAGCTTAATGAATTGAAAGAGGGAGGGGAAGGGAGATTTCCCCCCCTCCTTTGTAAATCATTATTTACTGTGGAAGGAATATCAAGATGAGTTGGTGTTTCTGCTTTAGAGTGTTCAGCTGACTACCAATGGAGCCTGAGTTAGGGAAAATAATGCAGCTTTGAGCTGTAAATGAGCAACTACACCACTTTTGTCTGGTATTGATAGAAATCAGAGCCCAGCTCTGTGTTTGTGGAGTTGTTCTGGGTGTTGTCACTTCTATAATCTATTCCATGTAATTGCATATTTAAAGAAAATGTAGTTCATTTATTGATTGCCACTATATTGTTTCAGGCAGGTAAGATAAGAGGCCAGAGCTGCTTTCTCTTGTCTCCACGCAGTCTTAGGGAGTGGAAGGAGCAATGCATGTGAGTAAAGCGAGGCCCCATCTGTGCTGAGGAAAGAGATTCATTACAGCTGACTTGTCCTGTCAGAATTACTGCCCCAGACTGTTTCTGGGAAAAGGATGTCACTGAGATATCGGCTAGAGTATTTCAACCACAAACTTGAGGGATGAATGTTGAGCACTGGGGCTCCTCTGTGGCTCTGCCCTTGGCTGCAGCTCCCACTTCCAGTCCCTCCCTCTGCAAAATCTACTGATGTGTCTGGCTGTGTCTTCTCTTCTAAAAATTAATTCCTCATTCGAAAAATGTGGGAAAATGCATGTTTTGCTCTCTAACTCCCTGCAGGTTGAAATATAAAGCCTGTCTTAACATTTCCCTCTCCACCTTTGGCAAACACTGCTCCACTGACATTATGAGCTGGTTTGTTTGTCTTAATGATCTCCTATTTAACAAGTGAGTGTGCATCTTTTTTGGTGGAGAAGCTGAATAATCTCAAAAAGAGCTTTATTTCTGATTGAGGAAGATGTGGCTGATGAGGCTGGGGAAATCTTGAGACAGCCACATCAGCTGCTGTCATACACTGTTGAAATTGGCCCTTCCCATGCAGCCTTTTGTTTTTCCTGAGTGGAAGATGCAGCAAAGCTCAGTGATAGCTGGAACTATTGGCCATGAAGGCATAAGGATCTTACACAGAGCTCTGAGGCATGTCAGTCATATTGCTAATATTCTGTGTGGGTCCCCACTCACAGTCCCCATCTGCTGAATCAGAACTTTCATTTTGAGACCCCTAGTTTTGGAAAACTCGACCTGAGGTCCTTGTTTCCCTTTCTCACTGTTCAAAGCTGTGACCTGTGCTGGACTCTGGGCTCCTCTGGCCTTGTGGTGCACAGCAGTGTCTGGTTTGACTCCATTGCTCATTAGAGACAACTCTATGCTTAGTCTCTATGCTTAAACCTTTAAAAATTCTAATGAGACAAACAGACTCTGATTTCTCAGGAAGCTGATATGCAATTCACTGTTGGTTTTGTTAAAATTCCTGATTTTTTTATTTTCTGGGTTGTTTCCAAGGTTTTTTTCCTGTCATTGCCTTAATGATGTACCAAAAGGAGGTAACAATTTGTGCATCTGCAAAGCTTGTGAACACAGTGCTGCTCTTTGTCAGATGGAAACTCTAGTTTTCACTTTTTCTGTTTTTTTTCCATGGTGCCTGACAATGCATCACTTACAGTTCCCTCCTTTAAGCTGGAGTCAGTGCAATGAGCCTAAGTTTGATAATTGCTTATTGCATCCAGACTGCACAAGGCAAAATCACTTAAATCCTCCAAAGTCACTGAACAAAACTAAACTGTCTCGTTTTTCCTTGTTTTAGTACATGGCACTGGAATTCCTTATAAATGTCCTGGAGACCAGGAGCTGTGCTGGGACTCCTTGGCCCATAAAGGTGACATTGCAAAGCTACATCAGGACTTTCTGACCCAGCTTGTGTTGTGTGAAAACCTCAGAGTCTCCTGATGCCACTCCAGCTAAATAAATGGTTTTGCTGGACAAACCTACCCACTGCTTTGCTTAGCAGGGGTTTTTGTGGATGACCAGGCAAGCCTGAAGCCATGGGAAGAGGTGAAGGAGCCAAGGAGAGTGCTGGGAGATGGATTTGTAGGGCAGATAAAATGGTGGGTGCAGAGATTTGTGTTAATTATTTACAAAGCTACGGAGAAAAGGAATTTAGAACTAACACAGAATTATCTTGTGACCAAAAATATTTCCCTAAATCAGATAAGTGAGAACCTACTCACTCAAGTGAAGCCATTTCCAAGGAGCAGAGATGAGGAAAGGACCTGAGTGCACGTTGCCTTTGTCTCTCCAGCTGAGGCATCACACATCAAAGTCCCAATTGCTGCTTCCTGGGTACAGCAAAGCAGCGGAGATATAAAATTGGAGCATAATGATGAATGAAACTGTGGGATGTGTCTTGATTATCCCAGGTTTCTAATGTATAATTGAATTATTTTCTTAAGTGTATTTCAAGCCCTTTGATTTCTGGCCTCTGTTTTTAATTACTCAGCCCCCTCTTGCCCTTGTGCATTATTATGCTGCTCATTAGCATTCAGTGAGACTACAGAAGTTTGACTTCTGAATAAAGTAGCGTACAAAAGAGAAGGGATGCTTTTTATCTCTCCACTTAATAATTTAAATGCAACCCTTTTCTTTAATCAATGTTTAATAGTACAATAGTTGTTTGTTTAAACTGTGCTTTGCCTAATTTTGCAAACAAAAAAGAGAGGCAGGATAAACATGTTTAGAAATAATAAGCTTTGTAACCATTTTAATCTTCAGAAGACTTAAAATATCTCCAGCACTTCTAATGTCGGTTCATCTCAGCAAGACAGGAACGTGGGCCCTGAATGTCTCTGTATCATTTATGCAGTGCTAAGAAGCACCAGCCTATTTTTTTTTTTTTATTTGAGGGAAGCAGAAAACCTTGCTAATTGCAAAACTGAAAGCTACTCAGCAGCGTTAATATTGTTGGCATGGCCGCCAGCTGTGATGATTAGGATGTGTGACAGAGGGAGAGATAATTTGATCACAGGCCTGGGCACCAGAAGCTCCTGTGTCCTGCTCCCTCCCTGTGCACCTGCAAAGGCAAGGAAAATACAGGGGGAGATTCAGTATTTGTGAATACACAGAGGCCAGGATTTGTGGAGGGTCCTGCAGGGCACAGGGGATGCCAAAATTTAGGGTGTAACTCCAGGATGGGGAAGGGGATGGGAGCTGGAGCCCGGGCATTGACATGCCAGAGGAAATAGCTGTCTGGGGGAGTAGTAATTTATTACTAATTGGGTAGTAATTAATAATCAGGTGTGGAGGCTCTGCATGTATGGAGCTTGCTCTGTGTCACCAGCAAAACGTGGCTTTGGGTGGGATCAGACAGAAACTGATGGCAAGGTCAGGGGGACCCTCAGAATACAACATAAAAGGGATGGACTAAAGCCTCTGTCCCTCTGCCCTCCTCCTATGCAAAGCAGGAATTGATCAGGGATATGTTGAGGATTTAGGGATATCTGGGGGCCGCTTTGGAGACATTAAACCTAGTGAGCATAATATCTGCATTTCAAAGTACTCTTTGGACCTCTTAATTCGTTTTGACAGCAACCCAGTGCTAGAAATGGGGCTGTCTCTGCTGAGTGGATGGGAAAACTGAGGCTAAGAGATGGGAGGGAATTAAGAGCACAGGACAGCACCAGGCCAGGGAGAGCTGTGAGCTGCTGTCCCCTGTGGCTCAGCAGCCCAGTGAAGCACCCACAGCTGGTAAACTGCTCCCTCCACATATCAGGGGGTTGTTGATCCTGCATAATCCCTGTCTGATGTCCTGACCAACTTACTTTCAACAAACTGCACCCCAGACAGCAAGATGAGACCTTTCTTCCTGCTAATTTGTGTCTCCTGTCCTCTAAACCTTTCCATTTCCCATCAGCACATCCAGTTCCCTCCCTTTTACCCACATCTGCATCTCACATTTCTTTATGCAACCTTGGAGCTCCTTCCTGCTTCTGCCTTTTCTCTCTCCCCTTTTCTAGGCTCCCTAAAGGTCTGGAGGGGTGTTAAGTGTCAGGAACAGCAGGCAAGAAGGTGGCAGGTGAAGAAGCTCCTCAGGTAAGGATTGAGATGGAGAGATGTGGTCTCATGCTGTGGGGTTGCTCCCTCCTATTTTGACTATATAGCAAGTCCTGCTGATTAAAAGAGCACAGCTGAATTGTGCTGACATGAGATGAGGGAGAGCTAAGGCTGGGGATTTGGACCCTTTCTTTCAGGCTAAGTGAATTTTCCAGGATGTGAGAGTCTGCTTCTGGATTATTAATTTTCTGTGAACGGTGGTGTGGAAGCTGCTGGGATTTTTACTGCTTTTCACATGTGGACTAGAGAACTTGCACAAAGACAACTGGAAAGGCAATTTGCCATTCCACAACAGTAGCCAACGAGGGTTTTCCTGTAATAAAAGTAGCTTGCTCTGTTCCACAAGGCACTTTTCCAGTGGTTCTTGCAATTAAAGGAATGTTTGTCCAGGAGGATGACGATTTGTATCACAACAGGATTTAGGTAATAGAGTCGAGATCAACCTACTGTTGCACTGAGCCCTGTGCTTACCTACGGTGAGACACTGCCCTCTCTCACAGAAATGAGACTCCATTCTGCACATATTTAAACGCTGACAGCCCCCGAGCATTTATTTGGACGTCACTGTTTAGGTGAGCGGCAGAGCCACGGGAGAACCCGAGGGTGTAAAGTGGGGGGATAAAGGCTGTGCAGAGCCAGCGGCAGAGCAAGGAGGAGACTCCGCTTGCCGGGGGCTGCTGGGGAAGCAAAGTGACCCCGACTTTGTAGCCAGGGAAACACCGGCTTTCATTTTGAACATTAAAACCCAATTTGTGAAGATGATGATTTATTGATAACCCGCAGGACCGTGGACATGCAATAAGAGGAGCGGGGAGGTTACGGCCTCAGCCCCGCTCCCTTCTCAAGTTGCTGCTGTTTCCCAAAGATGCCGCGAACTCCGGCCCGGCTGCGAGCACGGAAACATCGCCCGCTCCTTCCCTCGGCTGAGCAGCGACCGCTCGGATGCTGAAATAAGGTCAGGGCTCCGTCAGGCGATTAAACCTGGGCTGAGCGAGGGCTGTGTCTGCGGGAGCAGCGCGATCGCTCTGCCCGGCGCGGAGGGAGGGAGGGAGGGAGGGAGGGAGGGGCGGCTCGCCCGAGCAGCTCCGGCTCTGCGCTCCCTCCGGGGTCAGGAGAGCCAGGGGAGGATGCTCCGCCGAGCCGGGAGAGACGCCCAAGCCCTCACACCGTGCTTCCTCCCCAGGCTCTGAGGAGGAGGAGTGGGAGGGGAGTTCCAAAGCCACTTTGGGCGCTGCGCCGCTACGTGCGGGAGTGTGTGCGGAGCATCCTCCGGGCAGCCTGAGCGCCGGTGCTGTTCCCGCTCCCCCGTGGGTGATTTCCCCTTCCCCGCACGCCGCTCCTGCCTCCGCAGCCGCTCCGGGTGATTTCCCCATCCCCGCACGCCGCTCCTGCTTTGCAGCCGCTCCGGGCCCAGGTGAGCGGGGCTGGGGCACCGCGGGGCAGGGCAGGGCTGGGCTGCGGGCTGCGGGCTGTGCTCGGTGCCGGGCACGCCGAACTGGGGCTGAGGCTGGAGCCGGGTTCCCCCCACTATCGGGGCCGGGAGGTGCCGGGCCAGGCTGGAGCCCCGTTCCCCCCGCTGTCGGGGCTGCGCGTCCCGGGCGGGCGGTGCGGGATGCGCACCCGGGGCAGGCACTGGGAGAGAAGCATCGCTCCAGCTGCCCGGTAACTTGTGTTTCGGAGTGCAGTGTGGGGCTGACAGGGGTTTATCTGCTCCCAGAGAGGCCCCGGGGGCTGCCCGGGCGGGGCAGGGGGATCCCCACCCCGGGTACCCCCGAGCTGGCGGTGCCAGCGGTGTCGGCGATGCCCAGAACGCCCGGAGCGAGCCCTGGGGCTGGGCAGGCTCGGGAGAGCGGCGGTCCGGAGCACTCCAGGGATCGGTCCTGGAGTTCAGTCTGTCTCTGCACTGGGGTGTGTGCGCCACATTCATTTACTGCCCCCGTTACTCCAGGGTGCCGCCAGCAAAGGGTCAAAACCGCCCTTTAAATGTCACTCCTTCCCCCCTTCTTTTTCTTTTTTAAAAGTGTTTATAATTTCAGCTACCGATTTTATAGCTCCTTTCATTTCCCAGAGCAGTCGGTTCCCCACCTCTGGCACTTCCACCTTTTTGAGTGGGAGGATTTACTTTCTCTAAAACAGCGCTCTAACAATACTCACTCCTTCCAGCGAGGCACGTGTCATCTCCTGACCCCAACAACTTCACTCTGACAAAAGAAAAGTTGGAAATGATCACTTAAGAGATGCCACTTTGTCTGTTTCAACAAGTTGCTTTGTTCTCTGCTCGGGTAATTTCCTCCAAGGCGCGTGGTCATTGTGGCTAGCAGAGATGGGGCGATACGTGTGGTGTCAAACCTGCAGTCACCGGGGATTAATGCACGGCCATGACATCACCGACAGCCAATGAGGGGATGGGTTTGGACACGTACTGACCCGAACTGGCTTCCAAACTGGTGATCCTGCCGTGCTCCTGGGGAACAGCGCCGGTCTGTGCAATCGGTGAGGGGTCCTGGCACGGTGTCACTGTTCCTCAGCCTTGTGTGCTGCTCTGAGATAGTCAACAACTCATTTAGTGTGTGGTTAGTCTGGTTGGCTGAAGGTTTCACTTCTTGGGAAGGGATTATTGCAAATGGGCATGTCAGTGCCCTGGCACAGGGGGAGCTGAGCTGGCATAGTGCAAACACCAAAGAGTTCCCAGCCTTGTGGCAGCAGAGCTGCCTGGGCAGCGTGTTGGAGCACGCAGCACTGTCACCTGGAGGGAATTGCTCTCCTTTGCCTGATTGCTCGGTGCAACCCCTCACCTTGGTGCCTCCAAGGAACAGCAGGTCTGAAGCCCTCGGCCTCAGCTCCTGTCCCTTTGCCTTAGGGTGGCTCAAAAACTCGGGGTAGCTTTTGGAGAATCACAACAGATGTTCCCTGGCACGGTCTGGCTGCTGAAATGTTCATTTTGGAGTTCAGGCTGCCTCTTCTGTCTGATGTTTCCTTAACCTTCAACATTTGCTGCAGCCTCATCCAATTCCCCTGCAGGTCAGGCAGGGGCTTCCCCACAGGCTGTGCAAGACCCTTTTGTGACTATCACAAATATTTGCACTCAAATCACTTCTATTTCTGTTTGCTAGAATTCTCAACGCTAAAACATAAATTTTGGGGTCCAGACTTCACCCCTGAAGTCTTTTAATATTTTTGGTTTGTTTTGTATGTCGGCACACACACACAGAGTCCCTTATCAGTGCCGTTGCATCGATAGCCCTTTGCATTGAGGGACCCACACAGAATATCAGCAACATGACTGACATGCCTCAGAGCTCTGTGCAAGATCCTTACGCCTTCATTGCCAACAAGACGTGACAGGATACATCTAATGAATTACCTTTAAATTAGAAAGCAGTAAACAAGCCATTATTGGATTAGAGGAATATTAAAATTAGAAGAACGTAACCGTCTTTTGATATCCTGTGGCACATTTTCACCAGCTAGGAAATGACATGGGGAGCTGCAGAGAGAGAGAGGGTCTCTAGAGAACTGTAATGATTTTCATCTGTGTGAAATAGATTTTTTTAAAATGCTATTACTTAGTGTCTTATGTTTAGATGATGCTGTAGCAGATTTTTTTTTCCATTCTAGTTTCATATTGATGTTTGATATATTTGTCTGAGTGACTTCAGTGCTTGTAGGAGGTACAGACTTGACGTACTCTGATGGCTAAAAATCTCCCAATTATTGAAGAAAAACACAGGCAAAAGGAAACAAGAGTCTTGGTGATAGATTTTAATCCAACACTGAAGAGCCTTTCCAGGGTGCAGAGATTGTCTGGGTTCATGCCACTTTTTCCATGGCCCTTTTCTTCAGCTGTTTAGAAGGCTGCTCCAGCTCTGGTGATTGGGGAATATAATTTAAATTGCATAAAAAATTTCACCTGGATTTCCCTGAGTTTTATATAAATTGCTGAGAATCCACCAGTCCTCCTGGTCTCCCAGCCCAGGTGCAGGTGTTAGCTGTGCTGCCTTCCAGATGTGATTGCTCTGCATTGGGTCTGAATTGGCAACTGGTTGGTGGTACTTGGGAGCAGCCCCTGATCTCCCCATGCCAATCTTTTATTAATTGAAGGCCAGCACCTGCTGTCTGTCCTCTCTCAGGCAAAGCTTCCCAATTAAGGACTGGGCTGAGAGTGAAAAGGGCAGAATTTGGCCAGTACTCCTCCAGTGTTAGGAAAAAATTGTACATGGAGAAGTAAACAGTAAAATACTTGATGGAAAGGAATTAATTTGTGAAAAATCAAGTTTCTTATGACATCTTGAAATTATTGTGGTTTTGTAATTTCACCTACCTCCGCTGGCCATGGAAAAAATGAGCTCTAAATCTAGAACTAAACTTGAATTTGTGAGTGCAAAAAATGGTTTTCTTTGGACCACCAATATTTTATAACTCTTTAAGACCAATCTTTTATTCCTTTAATCAATATGAATATGGAGCAGCAAGATACCTTTGAGTCCTAAGCCTCAATCCATTCTCTGGAGGAAAATCTCGAGCATAATGTTTTGTCCTGGATTTTGGAAGCGCACTCAGAATAAAGACATCTCCTATA
Source organism: Ammospiza caudacuta (assembly GCF_027887145.1). Lineage (NCBI taxonomy): Eukaryota > Metazoa > Chordata > Aves > Passeriformes > Passerellidae > Ammospiza > Ammospiza caudacuta. Next base: position 17,686,291 of record NC_080604.1, on the reverse strand, counting down.
CAAGTACTTTTCATCCGAGGTATTGGATTTTCCTTGCCTCTCTCTCTCAGAGTTTATGGCCCTGGGACTCCTTTTCTCAAGGTCTAGTAGAACTCCTTCAGCATCTCTTCTCCCCTTTGAAAATGCGATACCCATCGCGCAGGCGGCTGCTTTGAGGCCGGTGCCAGCCCTGCAGATCAGGAGATCACAGCTCGCTCTCACCTGGGGTCAGGCAGCTGGGGCTGAGCTGCTTTGCAGTGCCAGAGCATCCCGAGGGCTCGCAAGGACAGCGTTCTGTCAGACCCGGGCTCCGAAGCCTCTTTGCTATTCTGAAGAGGCTCGTGAGGAGGAACAAAGGGCTGCGGATTTCACCCGTTTTGCTCTATTTTATATTTTCCAGCGGTTATTTTGGAAAGGCTGTGAGCTGAAAGGCTGATTTTCTCAGGCTTGGTACAACAGTGGCAGAGTAAAGCTCAAATGAGGGAAAGTAGCACCGGGTATCTCCGTGACTCCAAAGGTGACCCGTTGTTTTTATTCCCCTTTCTGTGGTGTTTCAATTTCACTTACACTTTACAGGGAACATCTGTGAATAAAAACTCTTCTGGGGTCAGGTCTTTCTCCTAGAAGGATATTTCCCCCTGCACAGCACCAGTACAAGTTTTCTCCCTCCTTCCACAGCAGTTGTGCTACGTGTGCTGTGAGGTATAACAAGGATAAATACATTAAAGGGCAGCAATCCCACCCTTGGTGTTACAGGATGGTAAAAGGTGGGTAAAGAATTTATTCCTCAACCCTCAGTGCAGAGCTCTCGCCCCTTTTTTGTTCTCCAGCCTCTTGCCAAGCATGACTCAGTCATGTTCTACATCCCTTTGAGTGAAGAACATGGAATCAGCTTGGACTTTCTGGTTCTGGAAGCAGCAAACCTCCTCCTTATAGAGGAGAGAGCAGAACTCAGTGCTTTAGCTCTTTAAGCATTTGTAGGCTTTTTTTCTGAGCCTGCAAGAGGCTGCTAACTGCTAAACCAAAATCATTTGAGTAATGCCTAGACATGGATAAACCAATTAGGAGGAGTTCTTTTGGCTTTTTAAAACAAATTACAAATTTCAGGTTCGTATTTGCATAATTCAGGTTATTAATTCATGTGTTTGCATTTCCTAAAGTGCGTGCCAAATTCCCATTTGGAGCAAGTTTCAGAGTGTTGATCTCGGTGTAAAGGGGAAAAGGTGGAAATTGAATTGTTGCAGGAAGCACTAAGTGATTTTTCTTTTCAACAAAATTAAGCAAGTTCCTTTTTTTTTTTTTTTGTGCTGCATCAATTCATTGTCACCTTAAATATTCAGTGAGAAATCCAGAAATTCTTAATTGATAGGGTACCCAACCTCTCCTTTGTGCATCTCTGGGATTTATATATATTGCAAGTTAACAAAGCTTCCAGCATCCATTCTGTGCACGTGTAATTAAGGGTGGCAGTGCCTCGATGTCCTTTGCTGTGCTGTGTGATTCCAGGGGTGAGGATCATGGAATTTTATGCTGTTGAGCACAAGGAGGAACATCCCTGCATGAGTGAATCTGTTTGTAGGACCAGGCTGTGGCTGCTTCAGTCTGGAGAGCAGTTACCCTCAGATTTTCCTGCTGCTTCCATTACTCACTGAGAGTTATGTGTGTTTATGATAGTCAGCAAACACAAGTGTGTTGCAGATGCAGATATATTGGGAAGTACAGTGGTTTACATTAATGGGAAGGATTTATCTTGTTGCAGTGTTAAATTTATGATGCCAAGCTGTGATATTTCCCTGTTTCAAAAATGTTATATTGCAGCAGGCTGGTATCAGGGTGATAAAATAAATGTTTCTTTTTTAATTCAAGCTGCTGTAAGATGCTAATAATGCTGGAGACAGGAAGAGAAATGTCACGTTTCAGAATTTAATGTAATGTATCCGTATTACAATTTCCTGGCAAAATTAACTTAGCTTGGACTCCTAAATGAAACTTCTTTTTATGTTTAAACTATTAAACAGGTGTGGTTGGGTTCTTTAATGGAAGTATTGTTGTATGACACAAGTAGGGGGGTGAATGTGCCTAAATTAGTCTTTGGGACTCTGTTCCCTATAATTTACAAGGGCTTGCAGTGACAGGGAAAGGGGGAATGGCTTTAAAATGAAAGAGAACAGGTTTAGTTTGAATATTGAGAATTCTTCACAGTAAGGGTGGTGAGGCCCTGGCACAGGCTGCCCAGAGAAGCTGCCCCATGCCTGGAAGTGTCCAAGACCAGGCTGGATGGATCCCTGGGATAGTGGAAGGTATGCTGGGGTAGGGTTTGGAACTCTAAGGTCCCTTTCAGCCCACACCATTCCATGATTCTAGGATAATTCTGAAAGGAAAATAGAGAAGCTCTGGTCCTGGTGATGGTCTCCTCACTGGACATTCAGGAGCCCATGTTCCTGGCTGGTTTCCTTCCCATTTCCTGGCAAATGCTCAGCAGGCAGGGTTACTAGGGAGGAAGGAGGGCTCATCTCTTCCTCTTTGCTGTTATCTCCTCCTCTGGCCACTGCCAGGGTCTGTGGCAATGCCAGGGCTGTACTCAGGATACCCATTTGCTTTATTCCTAGTAAAAGTAAGAGAGTGTGAAGGAAATCTTCATAGTCTTAATGACAGGAGTGTTGTGGCTGCCTTGCTCTGGGGCATTGCTTCCTCCCTAAGGAAAACTGGGATGCAACTGGAATTGTCCCAGCTTGGACCCAGGCAAGTGTAAAAGCCTGATCCTGGCTCTCTGGTGTGGCTGTGTTGCTGTTTGTGCTGAGCACTGCCAGTTCAGTGGCTCTGAAGCACCGTGGTTAGAAGTCAAGTGCTATGAAAATTTCCCCAAACACAGATCTACGGCAGTGAGATAAACCTGTGTGAGTGGCCTGCACATAAACCAGGCCCCTGAGTCTCAGAAAGGAATAGTTATTTTGTGGAATACAGAGAGACTGTCATGTGTGTGCACTCCTGTTACACTCCCCACTTAAGCAGTGCCTCTGAACCTCGGAGTTAATCTCATTGTTTGGAAGCACATCACAGAGTAATTGAAATTGGGTTATTTAACTGCAAAGCACTACTGGAGTAAGAGTTTAACTGTGGAAATACCTGCCAGTTATGTGGTGCATGGGCTTAACTGGGGCTGAAGGAGGAAAAAGCAAAATAATTATTTTATTACTAAACAATCCCTGTATTTTTGGTGTGCTGCTGAAATGATTAATTCTGCTTTTGTTTACTAACAGATCTGTTTCTGTTCAGGGACCACTGAAAGCACAAAACTTTGTTAGATAAAATACCTTTTAAAATGTGCTGATTCTTTAATTTAAGAGAGTAGCAGATAAAAGGGACTATTCCTCCTTTTCTACACCAAATTGTCATGGAGAGATGGATCTGGGGTGAAGTGGGACAGAATGAGTGTAACCTTCCACCTGAGAAATGACACTTGGTTAAGTGTTAGAAATTAATTGGTGTATTGAGCTTATCCACACACTTAAGAGCATTTCCCTCCAGAACATTTCCTCCTTGCAATATTTCTAATGTATTTTTGTGACATATATTTCAGTTTAACAACAGAAGAATAGTCACAGAATCTGTAAGCATTAAGAATAATTACTGTTTATAACTCTGAAAAAGGGTTCAAATACAATTAGTGCAGCCTCTTTAAATACAATTACTCACCCTCCAGTGTGTATCACTCACCTGTGAAATGCTCCAGGTGAGATTTCCTGACTGAGGTGTGGGGTGGTTTTAGGTGGGATGAACAGGGAGTTGCTTCCTCCCAGTAGGAGTGGGAAGGAAAACAGATAATTCAAGCAAAACTCCTGGGTTTTGCATGTGTTAAACATCCTTTTTCTTGAACACGTTCTTCAGCAGTGGATAAACTATTACTGCTAAATCTTGCTTGGAAATGTAGTGGAGACAGTCAGCTCTTTGCAATTAGCATATTTGGAATATACATAATTGTATTATGGCTAAAGATCTGATCTACCTTCTGTGCTTTCCTCATGTAAGAGGAAAAATAAAGCCTGAATAAAGCCAAATTAGTCTTATTTTAAATGCTTTTCTTTCCCCAACAGAAGAAACATCTTCTGTTACAGTTAATGAGCACTGTTGTCTTTTGTTTAAAGTCTTTGTTACAGAGGCTTAGAGCAAAAGGGCTTTAATAATAAAAAGGCCTTCTTTTCTGGAATATCTGTCTGATAATAGCCTGTATGAATTAAGAATAATGCTGTAAAATAATTGGCTTTCAAACGAATAATTTTCTATAACTAATTGGAGGGCAAGTGGAAAATCTGCATCTTCCAAATAAATGTATTGTGTCTCTTTAAATACCCAAACAATTTTTCCTCCTATTTTTCCACCCTCAAGACAAAAATAACATCAAATCTCATTCAGGTTGTACTTAAATATGACCAAACTGATAATTACATTATTACAGAGAAGGGCAGGATAGCTGGAGGATATGTACAAGGTGCATTAGTACTGCAAATAGAAGCTGATTTACTTATTGATAGTGGAGACACGTTTTAGTCACTTTATAGAATTAACAATTGATCAGCTTGTTAGGTTCTAGTTCTTCATAAGCACAGCATGTTTATTCATTATTGTCATTACATGGTGCAGGCAGCTGAGGTCATGATTAGCAAGGCAAAATCTAAAAAAAATTTAAACTTCATTAAATGTAACTTCTGCAATGGGCAGTTTCTGAGCAATGCACCAATTCTCACATCTCTGACATAAATATAACTTATACCTGCCTGGCTAATTTGCATGTCATTAACATTTTTCAGAACCATCTATTTGTTTTGCCAAATGCCAGCGATTCAGGCTTGTAAAATTGTAATAAGATGGGCAACATAAAAGCATTACTTTCAAATTGCCTTGGTCACTGTAAATATCCCCCAATCTGCAGCACTGGAACTGATAAACAAAACACACTGCTGGAGGAGAATGGCAAGATGTTATTCCAATAAATATATCCATGATTGTTTGTTACTAAGGGTAAGTTATGTTTTGAAAATCAGCATTGACTTGGGCTTGAGCAAACCCGATAGCAAAAATCCCCACAGAGGCTTCTCCTGCTGTATATGACTAATATATTAAAGAAGATAAATCGTCATTTTTAAAACTTATTACACCGTAGGACTGAACACAAGGGGAAACCATTTCACAAATCTGAAACTTAAGGTCACCTTGAGAAGAAAAGGACACTCAAGATGACAAGAAAAAGTCTGTTTGCTCCAGAAATTGAGATTCAAAGTTTGCTCCTTTCACAGTGCCTTTTATTAAGCTTTAGAATCCCAAGTATAGAACCAGAGTCTGTTTTGATGTGCAAATATTTCAAAACTGTGTAGTGGATAGCACTTAGACACTGCATCTAACGAGTGCTACAGATGAGCTTCCAGTCTCAGTAATAAAGAAAGTACAGAAAAATAATTAATAAATAATAAACCTGAGAATATAAAGCTTTTTTGCTAGTGGTTTTATAATGTAATCCAGAATTAGGGCTGAACTTTCTAAAACATTTCATTAGACTGTTTCAATAATTTTGTACCTTTTCCTTTTATCTTTATAAGCATTTTAAAAAAAATCATGATGCCTCTTTCAGTCATACTGAACACTATTAAGCTTTTGGCTCATAATTCAGACTTTTAGGAGTATGAAAATGTGTTCAATAGCATTTTCTTAGGGCTTGCTAATAAAGTTAATGAATTTTTTTTTCTATTAGTCAGTCCTAGCATAGATAATACTGCTCCCTTGTTTGAGCTGTAGCAAATCAGGACATTGATTTTCTTTAAGAGATGAATAATGAAAGACCTACATTCTTAAATATGTAGATAAAGATAAGTAACTTAATTAAAAAATTATCAGTGGAAGGTAGTAAGATGAATTAGCTGTTTTAATTTGTTGTATATGTCAATAAGCTGTACCATAACCCAGAGCTTTACATAAAATCCATTCATGATATCTTTTTCTCCAATTTCCAGTGTAATTTCATAGTGTCTTTGGCTGCTAATTCTTTTGGAAATAGCTCATGTCTCAGAACGTTAAATTCTTGGAGCTATCTGCCCTAACTTCAGCAGTGCAGGTGTTGGCTCTGCAGCAGATGTTTAATGTCCAGAGCAGAGCAGCCTGATGAAAATAGCTCTGCCCTGATCAATAGTGATGTTTACAGCTCTGTCCTCGGCGGTGAAGTCAGGTTACAGAGCCTGATTGTTTTTCCAGTGACTGGCAAATTCTGCTGTTTGATCACATGTGCTATGAATATCCCAGCTGGCGAAATTCCAGGCTAAATTGCTTGCTATTTTTTGACTAGCTTTACAAATTATACATGATGAGAAAAGGGACGGCTCGGGGCCTCCGTCTCTCATCCAACGCTGCTTTCAATATCCAGGAGGCACCATCAGGGTGCTCAGGGCAGGGGAGGAGCTGGGAGGAGGAGCTGCTCTATTAAGATGTGGTGTTATTGAAGGAGCAGACAAGCAGCCTGCTGCTGGAAGGGCTCCTCTGTGCCTCACACTCAGAGGTTTTTCAGTCTCCTGTTAATGGAGCAGGCACCCACACCGGTCCCAGGTGATTCTGTGGAGGGAGTGATGCTGTGCATGGTCTGCCCCTGGAATTTGGCTTTCACAGTCCTCATGATTGGATTCTGAGGGACTCACGAGTCCTGCTGGTTTTCAAGCTTGAATCTGCAATCTCAGTGCAGCTACAAATGCATTATTTACCAAGCATGGCTGAGCTTCTGCCTCGGGCCCTTGGGTCACTGCCTTCCTGTGGCAAATGCATTGTCCAATGGCTGGGGTGGAGTTCAGGTATTCCTGTCTTTTTTTGACATCTCTGTTGGGTTTCTAGGCTAGGACAGAGATGCTTCACAGAGATCTGCATTTTGCTTTCTCCTAACTCAGGGCTGTGTGCTGAGAAAAAGGGGCAGCTTGTAGGTGGGCCATGCCTGTAATGGGAAGGGGCTGGGGAGGCTTTGTAGGATCTCTGGTAAATCATTGCTTGGCACACAGGACAGATTTGAGCAGGATGTCTCTGTAGATCTCCCCAGGATGGTTTGACAGTAAAGTGTGATTTGGGCAGCAAATTTTATACTCTTTGTGCTCCACCCAGCAAAGCCCTGTCAAACTGCAAAGTGCTGGGGATACTCTGGTGCTTCAGGCTTGACTTTGTTTTACCTTGTTTTATTAATTTAACCTCTTGGTTAAATGTAATATTTGTGTCTCTGAGATGAGTAACAAACACTGTGCCACACTGTGGGTCTTGCTCTGCTAGGAGTAATGGATGGGAGTCAGTGGTTCTTGTCCAAAACAAGACTTTCAGAATCAAAGACATAAATAAGAGCCAAGAAAAATTAATTGTCTGTATTTTTATTACATGGCAGATCTTAGAGAATTTTTTATTTTTAAATCCTGCTCCTACTGCAAGATCACTGAAATTTACAGCAGAAATTGTTCCTAATCCTGTGTGCCAGGGGAGCAACATCTGGATTTGCCCTTTTACTCACGGTTTTTGCTCAACACTGTTCAACACACAGTCAGGACCTGGCTGTGGTTCTGTGTTTTGGGACCAGGGTGAGATCTCCAGGGGATCCCAGATAACCTCCAGCTGTTTCCAGGCTGTTGGAATGGAGCTTAAGCTGGGCTTGAGCTTCAGAGAGCTCTGCTGGCTTCTCCTGAGAGGAGAACAGGAAACTTCAGACAGCAATGCTTTCCACTTAGGGTGACAGCCACAGGAACATTCCATTATCAAATTAGAAATTTTTCATATTCTTGAAGACTAAATGCTGAGACCTTCAGGTTGAAAAGGCAATAGATTATTTATGCTATGCTGCTGTTCTCAGGTGATAAATTGGATGGTGCCGTTGCCAGCAGAGAAATAATTAAGAATTCTGGTACAATTGAGAAGTCAAATTAGAAAGGATAATATCATGGCTTAAGAAACCAACTGTCTTTGGCTGGAGAGTAAAAATAATTTAAAATGATAAACCATACCCTCCACTGGCCATTTATTCTGGTTTATGCAGCAATATCAGTGTTCCAAGTGGGTTCTTCTGTCTTTCCGACACACAGCTGCTACAGGACACTTCATACTCACAAGTACTCCTCAAAATCATACAATCTGAATGGAGCTGGACAAATAAATACCCAAGTAGCTATTCTATTTGCTCAAAGCCATCAGCCTAGAGAAAGAAAAAGGACCAGGAAGGTAAAATAAGGGTGATTGCACTCTCTGGAAAATGTCCTTTGGGTTTGGCTCACCAGACAATTTCTGTGAGCAGAGAAGTGAATTTTTGCCATTGTCTGTCAATTTTAAGGGAGCATAAAGGTGGACAGGGCTTCATCCATGGTTTAAAAATTGTGTATTAGACTAAATTGGCAGTACATAGCTATGTGAAAACATGTGGGGTTTGTTTAGTGCAAGGCACAGCTCTAAATAAGATATAGATATAGATATAGATATAGATATAGATATAGATATAGATATAGATATAGATATAGATGATATAGATATAGATATAGATATAGATCTCCCTTTTTGGATGTGGTGGTACCCTCTGGTGAGTGAAGGTTTGGCTGCCTGCAGCCTCTCTTGATAATCTTAGCCAAAACATTTGTCATTTGCAAGGAGGGGTTTCATTTGGTGAGGGGAAAATAGAAATCCAGTAAGTAATTTTTTCCATATTTTTCTTTAAATTAGTGTTGCTGTTTCTCATCTAATTAATGAACCAGTACTGAAGAAGAAGACTTAAATTCCTGCTCTGTTTCTGAGATGTAGCACGTTTTTAATGAAAGCGGTTTTTAATGCAAACCACTCCTGTGACTGTCTTTGCTGCCTTGCCTGCTGGCAGGCCATGGAAATTCTGTGTGCAATAATTTGAACCAATGGTGCAAGCACTCCATGGGCCTCTTTAAAAACCTCTCTCACAGGGCAGGGAACTCAGGTGGGAACAGTTAAACTGAGAGAGTTCCACTTTTGTGTTCCAGTTCATCAATCTTTAAAGAGACACTAGTAGGTCAAGTGGGTACAGCACTGATCAATGGACAAGAGGAATCCCTTTTTAAAGTAATCACAATTCATCTCCAATGGGCAATGGAGAAAGTAAAATAAAAAGACAGCCCTTGGGGTCCTGGTGGGGGAGAACTTAATTAGCTGAGCACTCACACACTCTTTAGAGAGCTCTTCCTCAGAGTCCATAAAGGATTTGCAGTCCATTACTCTTCCAGAGGGCAGGTTCCCTGCAATGTGACAGTGACAAAACCTGTCCGTGCCCCAGACTCTTGCCAAAGGCTCCTTGTTGTGTAACTGCACCCCAGGAACAGCCAGGAACTGCCTGGCCATCACCTGAAAGGCAAATACCTGCAGGGCAGGACCCTGCAAAGTGCTCGTGGTTGATTTTATTTGAGTTCCATTTGAGTTACAAGCAGTCTACTATTAAACTCTGTGTGGTAGCAGTAAATGAGGCATGTTGAGGGGATATTTTAATGGCATTTTTGGTAGGAAAAGCTTCTGGAAAGTTGTACACGAGCTGAAATTACTATTCAGCTGCCCATCTGAAATCACAAAAAGTGATATTTGAGATATTTCATACCTGTTGCTAATTCCAATATAATTGAAATTTGGAGGTTGCTGTCTTTATAGTAGTTAAGTTTGAGTGCTGTTTCCCCCGGGACAGAAATTCACAGACTATTTACTCAAAAATGGAAAAAAATGTGTGCTGTGGGAATCTGAGAGCCAGGGTTCTGTGAACAGTCAGAAATCAGAGAAATGGAAGCCTCATGCAATCCATTTCCTTACACAAAAAAAATCAGCAGAAATATCTGAGTGACTGCCCAGGGTGACTGAAAATACTGTTTTTATTCAGGTGTCAATATCCATAACCTCATACAAACTCAGGAAGCACAATCCAACTCGTGGCAAACGATACCTCATTGCTAAAAGAGAGAATTTAATGTGCCACTATGTTAACTTTTTTTTTGTTCTATGAATCTTGAGGTGTTTTTTTTTTTTTCTCCATAAAAATCTCAGTTTCCTGGATGAAAATAATTAGAGAAGATTTTTCTTTTCTGTTTTCTAATTATTTTTAAGAGAGTTAATAGCTCTCTAGCGGTGATGAGAAGCTGATTAAAAGCTGATTGTTGTCTACCCTGAAAATAAACAATCAATGATTTGTTACTTTCAACAGATCTCACATCTTTAAGGCAATCATAATTGCCTTCAAGAGAGGCAGGGGAAGCGGGGGGAATCTCATACTTCATTTCCAACCCTGAGCATTTCAAAGCATAATCAAAATTACACCGCTCACCCTCCCCCTTGCTCTTCCCATCACGCACATGGTTACATGATCATGAAGAGGCTTTTGCATGAATGAAGAACAGGGAAAGAAAAATCCGTCACAGGCAGATTGGGAACTGAAAGTCTGAAGTTCAGGCTTCCCTGAGCTTTGTGAAAGGGATTATTATTTAAAGAAAAAAAAAAAAAAAGAGAGAGATAAAACACCCCATATAAAGAAGAAAGTTTCCAGCCTTAGCCATGAAGAGGACCTGGTGTTGCTCATAGAAACACGTTCCCTCAGCTGGGACAGGGGCTGGAAGGAGCATCCTCTGACAATCCAGGTACTTGAGAAGGAAATACCAGTTAGCACCTCTCTTGTTCTTTCTGAAGAGCAGCTTCAGCTTTTTGTGGCTGCTGCTCTCCTCTGCTGCTAGTGCAGCCACAGGAAGGTGTCTGGGACCTTTAGGGGTTTGCTCCTTTTCCACTGCAACAGTACCCAGAGCTCTGTGAGGCTTCCTTAAACCTGTGGAGGGATGAAAACAGCATCCAGCAGATGATTAACCTGCCATGGGAGACCTTTTCCATGAATGATCAGTAGGTACCTCAGGGAGGTCTCTTCCTCTTCCTCCCAGCCCTTTTTTTGGGGATTCACACATGGGCTGCTGCCAAGCAGGGAGAGGGGCTGTGAAAGCAAGAAACACAGAGGGCTGAGAGTCACAGGCAAGGAGGCATGAAGGACCAGGCAGGAAGAGGAAAGGGTGGAGGAAATTCCTTCTGGAAGTGAGGAGCAAAATTTATGGGACTTCTGAAATGTTCTTGCATAAGGGAATGCAGTTCTTGGTGTGTCTGGAAATGAACATAGCTGGGAGTGTTGCTTTATGTGCTCATATTGGGATTTGGAATTTTTCTGGTTACCAGCAGAAAGGCAGGACCTGCTGGAGGGATTTGTCAGTCTGGGGTGTGACACCTTTTACTTTTGGGTAACAATTCCTGAAATGATAGGTCAGAAATCCTATTTTGGAATTCTCCTGCTCAGTAGAGCAATGTTTTTCCAGAGTAACTTGAGGAAGTAACTGATAAGCAAACAATATTTTCTAACACTGAGTAAGAAGCTGATTCAGATCAAGAATCTGGGTTATGGCTGCCTGGTCTGTGCTTCCTTCACCTGTGCAAGTTTTATCCTTCATTGTTGAGATTCTGTATGTTAGGGGCAGAATTTTACACCACCCCAAGATGACTGTGTTGTTTTTTTACCAAAATGGGAATACCAAAAATGCTCCTTTTCAATTTCCCAGCAGTTTCCTGTCCTACCCCACACCTGCCAGAGAGCAGGGACAGCACAGCACAAGGAATTTGCTATTGGGTTATGTAGTGGATAACACAGGTGCTAAAAAAAAGTGTGTGCAGCCTGTAATTACACTTCTGAAAATTTAGTGCTGTATTTATGAAATGCTTTTCCTTAGAATCTTTAAATAATTAGCTAATGAGTCCCAAGTGGAACAATTATCCCATACACCCAGACAGAGAGGATTCTTCATCAGCCAACGTGCATCCAGGGCTCATAAAACATGCTTGTGTTCTAAAAGCAAAGCTGGCTGTTCTGTGCTTTCCTCTTGCAGCTTTTGGGAATTGAAACCAAAGCAGGGACAGGTGACATTGGTGACAGAGAAAGGGACAGGCCCTGTTGCTGTCAGGGCCTGACACAGCTTGGGGAAGCACTCACATGCTGTGAGTGAGGTGGTTTTGGGAGTAACAAGAGAATAAAATATTCTAATGCAGTAGAACCAGAAATAACCATATTTGTTTGCATGAGGACCCTAAGAACCACAAGAATATATTGAAATACAACACACCCTGACTCTGCCTGCATGAAAAACCCATGTCCAGGAGGCATTTTCAGTTTGTTTCTGCCAGGATTTTCCTCCAGTAACCTCTGACTCGATTCAGGGTATTGAGGATGACACGAACAGTGACTGACTACCTCCCATTTATATCCCACTGTTTTCTTTTTGCTCCAGGGCATAAAGGATATGTTGTCCTGTTACATACCCTGAGCAAACATGTAATCTGCTCTGTGCATGGACAGGGGAGCCTTGATCATCCCACAAGTGCTCATCCAATTTAAAGAAACCTCCAGGAACCAGGCTCCATGAGATTCTGAGCAGTTTGTACAACTAGTTTCCCCCACTTAGATACAGAAAGTTTCTCTTCCTGCACACAATTAATCTTTGCAGGCCACTGAATTTATTTTTATGCTATTTGCAGCAGCTACAGAGAACCACTTTAAATCCTGCCCTTCTTTAAAGAAAGCCTCTTCAAGGACACAGTTGACATGTCTCCAACTAACTTTTTTTTTTTTTCTTGACTAAGCAAACAGTTATTTTCACGTTTTTTTACCACTTGCATTTGCTGACTCTCTTAATTTTCATGTTATTTCCCTTGGATTTCCTCTTTTTTTAAATTTGAACAGCCAGCCTTAGGAGTTTACTTCTTGCATGTGAGCCCTGGGCTCACCCAGAGTAGGTTTGTGAGCCACCACACACCCAGAGTAGGTCTGGGCCTCCCAGTCCATTATCAAGAGGCACAAATGGACAGGAATTTTCCTCTTCCATCCCTTCCTCCCTCCTCTGAGTGGATCCTTGGTGAGGGGAAAGGAAGGTGAGTGACCTGCTCTACAGCAGGGTCAGCTATCTTTGCCTTCCATGGGAGAAATTAAATTCCTCCATCAGCTCAGGGTATAGAAAACAGTGTTTTATGGCTCAAGATGCCCTGTGCAACAACTCTAATGCTTTGCTACCTGGCAGGCAAAGTTTACAGTAGGGGAAAATGTGGTTTTGCTGTGTTTGAAACATTCTGCTGGAGAGATTTCCTTCAAAGACATTTCTCTCCTTTTTTTTTTTTTTTTTTTTTTTTTTTTGGTGTGCTGCCTGCTTTAGATGGGAACTGCTCTGCTTCTGGGAGTGGAGCAGGGCACTGTCTCTGCTCTGAGTCCTCTTTGAACAGGGCTGCAGTAATTCCTGCTCTCCCTTGAACAAAGTGCTGGAAGCCTGCACACCTCTTTAGCAGGGCTTGTGCAGGGGGTGGAGAAGATTTTGAGCTGCAGTGGGGAACAGAAAGAACCTGGATAATCACAAGGAAAAATTCTTTCTGATAAGGGTAATTTAAAGAGTTGAAATCCTGTGCTGCAATGAGATCTCCTGTGTTGGCTGTCCACATTGGCAACCTTGAAGTGAAACCTTGGTGGTGATAGCTCCCTTTCCTGGAGTTTGGTAGAATGGTCCTTAGTGGGGTGGTGATGATTAATGAATAATATATGGAGAAAAGGGTCTATTCTGCCTCCACTTGCCAGAATAGCTGCACTTGGCCCTTGAGCAGCCCTCTTGGTCTGGGTGGAGTTTATCCTGGAGGAAAGATGAGAACTCACTTTGTGTTGAGAGAGCAGAGGAAGCAGCAGCTTTGATTTTAAACTCTTCCTTACTCTGCCTGGACTTTGGGTGTTCTGGCAATCAGCCCTCTGCTCCTGATCCTGAGCTCTGCCCTTTCTGCTGCTGTGTGACCTGAGCTCTGCTGCCTCAAATTTGGAGGCCACAGACTCTCACTCAAAACCAGTCCAGCTGGAAAACCTTTCCAACAGATGATCCACACAAGTGGCCACTGTGACTCTGGCACTATGAACTAATGAAGTCTCTGTGTCTGGGCTAGAAAATTTGGGTGATTTAGGCATGTTTTGCAGGATATCCTCCCAGGGCATCATCTTTAAACACCCATAAGAGACAAAAGGTTTGTTCTCATGTTCAAAGGAGGTGGTGAGGACAGATTTACCCTAGAGAATGCTGCTGAAGACAGCCTTGATTCCCTCCAAACCCATGGCACAGAGGATGTCTGTCTGTCTGTGCATGGTCTGGCTTGCTGGTGTGGTTGACACCTTCTGTTGTGTGGATATAACAGCAGCTCAGCTCTCCCTCCTCAGCAGGATGTGGGGTTTATTTCCTCTAGCTCTTACTGGCATTGTTTCTTTCTCTCCCCAGCACCCCCAGTCCCTGTTCAGTGAGATTTTGAAATATTCTTGTGGAAAGGCCTGACCAGAGGTGACAGACTGAGCTGCTGCCAGCAGAGACTGATGTCGTAAATGGGACGTGATGTTATAAAAAAAACAGTTCAAAAATTGCCCATGAAATGTGCAGGGAGCCTGCTGGGGTCTGAGAGCACTGGGCACTGCTGCAGTGACCCTGTGGTTTTTGGATACCTGCCTGGATGATTTTTGTGTGGTCCAAAGAGCCTTCTCACTTCACTTTGCCATGGGGAGCTTGATGTGACCAGTCCTCCATCCCTCAGAGATTCCTGTAGGGAAGCAGAAGAGCTGACATCAACTCTGGGAGTAAAGGGAAGAGGAAATTGGTCCAAGAAAAGTTTTTTCTTGCACTGTGAACTTAGTCTTGTGCTACTTTCCAGTACCTGAAGGGAGCCTACAGGAAAGGTGGTGAGGGACTTTTTACAAGTGTGTGAAATGACAGATGGGGGGAATGGATTCAAACTAATAGAGAGTAGGTTTAGATTGGATATTAGAAAAAATCCTTTGCTGTGAGGGTGGTGAGGCCCTGGCACAGGTTGCCCAGAAAGCTGTGGCTGTTCCATCCCTGGAAGTGTCCAAGGCCAGGTTGGATGGGGCTTGGAGCCACCTGGGATAGTGAAAGGTGTCCCTGCCCATGATGGGAGGTGGAATAGGATGGACTTTGAGGTCCCATCCAACCCAAAAAGTTCTGTGATTCTGTGATGATTCTGTGACTGTGATTCTGTGACTCTGTGATTCTGTGATTCTGTGACTGTACTCCATGGGTAACTTTAAATCCTCTCTTAGTTTGCTCAGTGCCTTCCTACCTGTTGTAACCCTTACTTGTTGTAAGGATTGGCAGAACGAGGCCTTTGAAGGCCTGACACATTCTGGTGTGATGTGTCAGCTGGGAAAACCACGGGAATGTACCGAGAGGTACAGGCTGAAGGTGCAGTGCTTACGGTGATGTTAATTAACTGTTGGAATAACTCAGCTGAGGTGGATTTACTGACCCTCAAAGCCTTCAGAGCACGCTGCAGTTATGTGAGCTGATGTGGAGATTTCTGGGTGATGGTTAAGGGACCAAATGCAGAATGCAAGCCGCGTTATTCCCTGTATCCACCCACTACCAGGCCCGATGGGCACCGAGGACAGGGCTGTCCCTGTGGGCTGAAGACCAGCGAGTCCCTGCCGTGCCCAGGCTCCGAGGGCAGCTCAGCGCCCGGACCCTGCGACAGCGACGCGTTCGTGTGGTTAATGTGGGGCGCTAATTGTGCTGGAGAGCTGCGGAGCGCAGGGAACGGGGCTGAGCCAGGGCTAGCCCGGGACAGGGAGCGGGGCTGGGCAGGGACAGGGAGCGGGCCTGGCCCGGGACAGGGAGCGGGACTGGCCCGGGACAGGGAGCGGGGCTGGCCCGGGACAGGGAGCGGGGCTGACCCGGGGCTAGCCCGGGGCTGGGAGCGGGCCTGGCCCGGGACAGGGAGCGGGTCTGGCCCGGGACAGGGAGCGGGGCTGGCCCGGGACAGGGAGCGGGGCTGACCCGGGGCTAGCCCGGGGCTGGGAGCGGGCCTGGCCCGGGACAGGGAGCGGGTCTGGGAGCGGGCCTGGCCCGGGACAGGGAGCGGGCCTGGCGGAGATTGCCGAGCGCGGCCGCAGCCGGGAATGGGCCGCAGCCGCAATCAG
Source organism: Ammospiza caudacuta (assembly GCF_027887145.1). Lineage (NCBI taxonomy): Eukaryota > Metazoa > Chordata > Aves > Passeriformes > Passerellidae > Ammospiza > Ammospiza caudacuta. The sequence goes on along the minus strand of NC_080604.1, from coordinate 17,670,285 downwards.
AGAGGCGCGCGGCCGCCAGGGGGCAGCACCGCCCCGATGGATCCTCGGGAAGCGCCGGGAGCGGCCCCGGCACCGCGAGAGGGACAGCGGAGACCCGGGTCGTGACAGGGACCTGTGTCCTGACAGTGATCTGTGTCCCGAATGGACAGCAGAGACCCGTGTCGTGACAGGGACCTGTGTCCTGACAGTGATCTGTGTCCCGAATGGACAGCGGAGACCCGGGTCGTGACAGGGACCTGTGTCCTGACAGTGATCTGTGTCCCGAATGGACAGCAGAGACCCGGGTCGTGACAGGGACCTGGGTCATGACAGGACATCAGTGACCTGTGTGGTGACAATGACCTGTGTCCCGACAGGACATCAGTGTCCCGTGTCCTGACAGGGAGATCGGTGACCTGTATCATGACAGGTACAGTGATCTGTGTCCCGACAGGACATCAGTGACCTGTGTTGTGGCAGGGAACTTGGTGACCTGTGTCCTGACAGGACATCAGTGATCTGTGTTGTGAAAGGTACAGTGACCTGTGTCCCGACATTGACCTGTATCCCGGCAGGACATCACTACCTGTATCATGACAGGGACAGTGATCTGTGTCGCGACAGTGACATCAGTCACCCGTGTCCCAACAGGGACATCATTACCTGTATCGTGACAGGGATGTCACTCACCTGCACCCCTACAGGGCCATCGTTCACCTGTATCCTGACAGGGACAGTCACAGTGACCCCTGCACCCCGACATCGCTCACCTGCAGCTCTGGAGCTGCACCAGGCCACAGGGCAGCATCAGACACAGCCGGGGATGGTTTGGGTTGGAAGGGCCTCAAAGCCCATCCATTCCACCCCCTGCCATGGGCAGGGACACCTTCCGCTGTCCCAGGTTACTCTGAGTCCTGTCCAACCTGGCCTGGGACACTCCCAGGGATGGGGCAGCCACAGCAGCCCTGGGCAGCCTGTGCCAGGGCCTCCTGACCCTCACAGGAAAACCTTTTATATAACATCTAATATAAATCTCTCCTCTTTTCATTTAAAACCATCCCCCTTGTCCTGTCAATACCTACCTAAAAAGTGTAAAAAGTTGCTCTTCCTCTTTTGTATACTCCCCCTTCTAGTACTGTCACTGAATAACTGAGTGTAGTGATTTAGCCCCAAAATGTGTCCTGGGTTGGTCAGTCAGTGTGTAGGTGTTTGCTTTAGCTCTCTCTTTTGTCTCTAGCTCCCCTCAACAGCAGCAGTTTTCAGATACACACAGTGTACTTGTTGTGTATCTTTTTCCCCCCTCCTCCTAGAAATGTCAGATATTGCTCTATTTTCCCTTTGTCCTTTATTCAGTGTGAGATAAGGGTTTGGCCAGGCTGACATTGGGGTTAAAGTCAGGCTGGAAAATCCCCTAAACAGTACATGGCCCCCAAATTTCTTTCCTTCTCACCCCTTGCTTTACAGAAGAGGAGACTTTAAGAGATGTACAGTTGTATTTTAAGTGAGGAATTATTCAGAATGGAGAAATTAAGGCCTTTTAAATATTTAATGAAAGGAGGTTTTCTAAATTATTTAATAGCTTATTATAAAAGATGGCACAAAATGGTTTGGTAATTTATTCTTTGCAGAAAGTAGCCATAAAAAGTATTTTACAATATGTAAATATTGGTAGGAAATGTACCTAATTTAAAGTGTTATCTTATTCCATCTGTCAAAGGAATTATACAGTGCCTATACAGTTTTCAAATAACTTTAGACCTTTATTGTTTCTGTTCTTGAAACTCTTCCGTGGCACGGGGAAATGCTGTTTATACCCATTTTACTCAAGTGCAGAGGCACAGGGAGCAGATTGTGCAGCAGCCCTGACCATTGCAATTCTCTCCAGATCCCAGATCCCACAATCTTCATCCCCTAAATACTGACCCAGGGGAGGAGTGTAGCCTCTGGGGAGCCCCTGTGCAAAGCAGGAGTTGCTCATGGGCAGTCCATGCATAAATGCTGAAAAATTCAGCCCTTCTTCTCTCCAATTCCCTCTTCCTTCTTTTCTGTATCTTTGCTGGAGATGGAGGTGGGTTCAGCTGCTCACTGGGCAGAGCTCACTGTAAAAAAACAAACAAACAGCTCTGTTTTCCAAAGTAATGTGTCACCCTGAGACAAGACAGGGCCAGCAGCTAAACCCACTGTTCACACAACACACACAAAGCATGTTTCTGCCATCAAAAGCCTGGAATTCCTTTTACAGCTCTTAACCAGGTGAGCCTCTTGTTTCTGTTCTGATCTGTCTCCTTTATTGACATAAACCAGCTGAAGCTGGTTTCAGGAGTTTGCATTAATTCCCCCTTATACAACTCTATTTTTTAAAGAAATATCAGTGCCTGGAAGGCATCAGAAAGCCTGGAGATATGCAGGTGGAGGTATCATCTGTCACTTTCAGTGCATCCACTTAATTAGGATGAGCTGGACTAATCAATACTCCCTTGCCTTTTACCAGTGTTTAACATGTGTTTACAGAGCAGGTTCCACTGATGTTTGTATTTACCTGTAGCTGCATCTGCACAGGGTTTTATTTTCCTCTCTAATAAAAATTATGGAACAGATAAGCATTAAAACCCAAGTTAGTGTACTGCAGTATTGATTTCTTCAAGAGCACTGTAAGAGTGTATTTATCTACCTGTCCTATTATGAAATGGGTAAAAATGTACCACATAACCATTTCAGTCAGTCAGTGCTGAAAATCCTGTTTGTTTGCTTCTTTCAATAGGCCTTTTGAGGCACACTCTTGTTTTATTTTTATTTTTTATTTTATGTGTATTTGTGGAAGAAAGGATGAATGCAGGATGGTAGTGCTTTTTCTTAAGACAACTCTTTGCCTACATTTTGTTTTGATATCCACTGCTGATTTGATAGAACTGCTGGTTTTGGCTCAGCCTGGAACTCCACATTGGAAAGCAAAGAGAGCAAAATGTGATTAATTATAGATTGCTGGCCTGGCACCTCTTTAATTCCAGCAATTACTCTATTTTCTCATGGCATTCTAAACAAATAAGAGTTGTTAGGGCCAGGTTGGATGGGGCTTTGAGCAGCCTGGTCCAGTGGAAGGTGTCCTTGCCATGGTTTGGAACAAGATGAGCTTTAAGGTCCCTTCCAACCTGTGATTGGAAGGTTCTGTGATTCCATGAGTGTGTTGAGCAGGGGCTTTCCTGTCTTGAGCTCTGAAAGGAGCTTTTATGTGCTTTTATGACCCCAGACAGCTCTGCTCTCCAGTGTGGTGCTGTAATTTTGTGTTTCTTAAAAGCAAATTTCTAATTGATTAAAGGATGAGTGAAATGGAAAGAATGGTGGGTAAGATAAGAAAAGGTTGGGATTGCTGTCTAGGTGAAGACCACATTATTACCACTCTCACAAATTGCTCTGTGTCATATTTTCAGTAGCAGAAGGTCAAGTTGTGCCCAGGAATGGAAGTGAGAGAACAAATATAAACAGCAAAAGCAAAGAGGCCTGAGTGTCTATAAAATGGAGTGTTTGAGCTCCTCATTCTGCAGAACATGTGTCAGAGCTGCTGTGAAAGTGCTTCCACGTGGAGGTTTCAAAGTGTAACTCCTGGATTACAGCATCAGCTGTAACCTGTGTGTTTCTCATGGAGAGGCTGAGAAAACTAAGGTTAAAAAAAAAAAAAAAAGTTCAGTCACCTGGGAAAGATTTGGATGACCAAAATCTGAATGGTACACTGATTTTAGAGCTTGCCAGGAGAGGCAGCAGGGTCAGAGGGTGCAATAATGCACAATTCCAGACACTCCCCTGGGGGTGTGACCCTCTCTGCTGAGGCAGGCACAGGGCCTGGGCCAAATCTTTATGAAGACAGTGACAGATTTTCCCCACTATTTTTAATAATCTCTGCTTCAAACTCTGGGGTGTTGGGTGGAGAGACCCCAGAGAGCTGCTCACATTCTGTTTGCAACCCCATGTACAGCAAACTCTGCCTTTGGTTAATGTAGTGACACCCCAGAGCTGCCTCACCACAGCTTCTCTGTGCTCTCAGAAAGAAAAGAGAAGTAAACCTGCTGCCTTTTGCCCCGGATTGCACTGTAGATGGCACTGTGAAACTAAGATTTTGGTAACAAAGATGTGTTTTACAGCACCTTTGCAGACGTTAATTGCAGTGTAATGTGGCTTTCTTTCTAGGTCCCCGAAGTGAAGGAAAAAATTCTGAGATGCAGAAAGGCTTATTTGCTGCTGCAAATGGGAATCTGGAATAACTATGTACACTGAAATAATTGTGTTTGACTGGAACAAAATTCTTGCAAAGTCCCCAAGGTAAGAGCACTTTTTATCTTTCAAATGACACTGAAGATTCTCTGTTCTGGTTAGCAACAATATCCACTTGAATCCAATAGAGAATGAAGGCTTGACATTTCTGAAAGCAGCAGCCCACTGACGCTGAAGGGCTCAGCACCCCTTGCTGCATCTGTCTGCCAAATTTCATTTTTTCCCTGCCTTTTCAAAGATCCTCTTGTATTTCTTTACATTAGCAGGCTGAAAACTTGTGTCCTGCCTACCTGCAAGGCAGACTAAAGCCTGCAGATGTGTCCTTTGGATGGCACTGGATGCTTTCAGCAGCCTTTCAGTTTGGATAGGAGCGAGTGGATGCTTTGTGGTGATACACTTCTTCCTGGAATTGAATGTTCTCACTCAGGGCTGAGGTTACCCTGTTAACCTGATGAGCCCTGGTTTCACATTCCTTGTTTAGTGTCTCAAAAGAGTCAAACTCAGCTGGGGAAAACTTTTGGAAATAGGTCAGTACAATTCTATTTCCACTGAGACCGGTTTCGCTGCTGCACTGGGAGTGGTGGGAACACCTGGGTCCAATAAAGTGCTGGAACAGCAACTGTTGAGCATATGATGCATGATTTGGGACCTGTCCATCATCACACCTGCCCCTTCCATCACCTCCCACCAGAAATGGCACGTTCAGAATGCCTGAGCAGTGTTTAAGGGGTGTTTAATTCCACGGGAAAGCTGGAGGAAGGTTTGTATCTTCACGGTGACACATCAGAGTGACACCAGAACTTGGATCAGATCTGAGTATTTGCATTTAGAGCAACAGAAGGATGGGGTTGGAAGCTGAGCAGATGATGACATCCTGTTCATGAGCTGTAACCTGTGTGTTTTGAAAACTAAGGTTAAATTCAGCTCTCTCTCTCTCAAAAAAAAAAAAAAAAAAAAAAAAAAAAGAGTTCAGTCACCTGGGAAAGATTTGGATGACCAAAATCTGAAATGGTACAGTGATTTTAGAACTTACCAGGCAGTTTTCCTAGGCTAATACTGGACCAAGAGCAGTAGTGACATTTATGCTGGTTTCACAGTGACTCAATCCCATTAGCTGCAGTGACATTATGGGTTCAGCTGCATGCAAGAGGTGAATTTGGTTCAGCTGCTCTGAATTAGCCTGGGAGTGCTCCAGGAGAGGGCACTTACAGGGTGGGTGAGGAGCAGTGGTGTCTTTATCTGCTGGGCTTGATTCATGCTCGCAGAAGTCTCCTACAAACAGCTGTAAAAGGCCAGCAGGGTGTTTGTTCCTGCATTCAGCATGGAAATATACTGGGCTCAAAACAGAGCATCTTCTCAAAGCCAGAAAAGGTACCCTCTTGCCAAATCCATGCTTAAAGTGTGGCTTCTTTACATATAATTTTCATTCTCTGAAATCTGCAGACATGGTGAGCTGGTTTATTTGCAATATTTATGTATTTTTTTTTTAAATTGTAGGCTGGAGGTGCTGGAGTTTGCACCAATGTATTTTTTTCTACAGCGTAAACCAGAATTTGTTGTTAAAATCTATTTACATGCAGCAGGCTTCTGGTCTCTTAACTTTTGATATTAATAAGTGCATTTTTTATTTGTTTGGGCTTTATCAACATTTGCAATTAGAGAAAAATATTGTTCTGCAAAGCTTGAAAAGGGAAATTGTGTGAGCAATTTTAAGAGAGAAAACAAGGCCTCTGTTTTGGTTTCATTGGTAGATGTTCATCAAATTTAAACAAGATCCAAGTGTGTCACCTGGCTGTGATGGTAGATCTGTCTAAGGCATGTGTTGCTTGGGATTTCCTTTTTAAATTTGTCTCTTTAGCACTTGAATATTGGATTAGCTGAATAGTCTTAGGTATTTTCAAGAAATACAGATAATTTTGTTGTAGAAAAGACTCAGAACTGGAATCTGCAGAGGAAAAGCAGTTCCCAAAGGACTTTTTGGTGCAAATAAATTCGTGATAGGCTTGCCCAAATCCCAGCATGCTGATTAGCTGCAGACAGACGTCACTGCCATGAAAACAGTATTTGCTTCAATTTATGCAAATCTATAAATTGCCTTTAATTAATTTGATGTATTCCTGCTTGCAGAATTTGCTGAAATTGTGGAACACAGTATCTAAGGGTTCAAGTACATAACGCCCATTTATGTATCATGCAAGCAATAAATCATCACAACTCAGTTAAAAAAGATTATTAGATTCCCTTTCTGTATGATGAATGGCATAACATAAGCTATTGAGGGATTTAATTCTAGATATTTGCAGAAAAATGGTGGAGGATTTGGGATCTTAGTTCTAAGAATAACAGGAATAAGAGTAACAACACCTTCTATAGAGCAAATATTTTCTGAAATGCAGTTTCCAACACAGAGAAGTGAGTCCTTGCATGTTTGACTGAGGTGCTGCTTCATGAGTGTTTTACCCTCAGTAAATATTTGGGTGATCTCCAGGAAATCTCCCAAATATTGTGTGGTGGGGAGACCCAGCCCAGAACTGTGCAAGGCTACAGTAAATTTTACGTTATATTACAGTAAATTATTATATGATATATTTATTTAGTTAATATTTCTTGAGAAGTGTTAAGTAAAAATGACTTTTTTTCTGTCATTGGGGGAGGTGCAGTTCAAAAATAGTAGCACAACTCATAAATGTGTGTGTTTAACTTTGAATCTGGCTGGATCTTGATAAAAGAAAAAAGAACCCATCCCTTATCTCAGATTCATACAACTGCATGGCACTCATAATGTGTTATTATAAACATGTGTTTGTGGGTAATGTGATGTGTGATAGACATTGCTTGTAATTATAAAATGTCCTTAACAAAGAATCGATCCCAACCAAGTAATGAATATGATTTTGTGAGCGTTGCCTTGCAATAACCCACATCAGTTATTCTTCAGCATCCCTTCAGCTTTTCCTCCCCGCATCGTTTTTATGTTATTCCCTACTTGCATTGTTCTTTCACTCAACTGCTTCCTTTTCTGCCTCCAGGATGAGATTCTGTGCCAAATCAATGCTTCTGTCTGACTGGCTCTTTCTGCTCTATGTGTTAATGGTCTGCTGTAAATTGTTGTCCGCCTCTAGTCACCATCCCCGGGGGCACACAGGTAGGAGCTTTTAAACTCATTATGTGCTACTGAGACCAATTAATACCACTTGCAGCATGTTAGAGCCCACTTTCTAGCAATGGATAATTGATGAGGCTGTTGACAGCATGTTATAATCAGTGCAATAGGTTAAAAATACACCACCAACAAGGAAGAAAAAAAAAAAGAGTTATTGTAAATGTTCATGGCTTTTCTCTAGTTATTTATGTACTGAAGCTCGCCAGGAGGTTTTTGGAGTGACTTCATGACTGCTAGGTCTTTGGCATTTGTTTGTGTCATTTTGCTCTATCCTTATCCAAAAACATTCTGAAATGTATCTTTATCTTCACCCTCTTAATCCTGTTGTTATCAACTGACTTTACAGCAGTGGTGGGCAATAAATCGAAGCCCTCAGACTCATGTTAGCCAGTTCTCCCACTGACTGACACAAATTCTGACCTGTGCTTAGATCAGCCTCTGATACTCTCCTCCTTTTCCTAACTGGCATAATGAGGAAAACAAAGATCTTGCTTTTAAGGGATGCACTATTGTAGTAGGGAAATACCTACCAGGCATTAATAATATGATGTGTTATCATATTATTAATGCCAGAAAAAGCTCAGAATGAGCTGGATTGGCTTCCAGCCTGGATTTTTGTGGCAACATCTCTGGTAGGATCATGCAGACATCAGCTTGAGAGCAGAAAGAGATGGAGATGTAGCAGTGAAGGTATCTGTGCAAGTCCTGAATAAAATGGGATAGCTGTGCTAAGACTCTGCTACCTTTGATCCCACTAGAGAGAGGTAAGGTAGCAAAATACCCCGTGTCAGAGCTGCTTTTCAGGAGAGATCAAAAGTCTGGCTACAAACCCCACAATGGGTTTGTTCTCAGCACCATAGACAGCTTCATGGCTTGGGGATTTCTGCAAGTCTTCCTCTCTGTGATGTGCCCCTAAATCAGGTGTTACTCCTCAAATCCATATGCAATGTTCTTAGCTCTGAGCCAGACTCCTGTGGGTCCAGGTCTAATGTTAGCATCCACTCCCCTCAGGGCTGGGAGGTGAGGATGCATTTGGTAAAGGCTCCATCCTCCAGGAGAGACAAACTATTGATCTCTTTCCTGGCTGCTTCAGTGGCTGTCTGGGCAGGAGCTGAAGGCTCCTCCTGTGCTCACCAAAATACCTCCAGAACTGGCAGGCAGGACTGACTGACCTGCACGTAGCTGCTGCGTCTCTGAGAGCTACAAAACCTCCTACTTGCCTTCCCCCATCACCAGCTCTGCTTTCCCTGGCTGTGCAGCACTCTGGTTGCTGCAAAACACAGCCACAGTTTATGGAAAGTAACTGCATTGGGAGGCAAAAGCCTGAGGAGTGACTCCAGAGAATGCAGAGGTGGAGGATGACCCACGTTGCTGCTTTGCTCTGGGAATTAGTTGTGTCCCTTCCATGAGGAAGGGAGGTCTGTGCACAGTCACAAGTTGATAGCAAAACATTTCAGAGCTGACTCTGCAGACAAACCTGGAGAGGAGCCTTCTGCAGATTTTGTCATTTGGGGAGTGGTCATGTCAGAAGAAATGTTGTTTTTGTCCTTTCAAGATGCACTTTGCCTGTATACCTAAGGGAAATACCTGTAATAAGGCAGCAGTGATATTGTATTGTGGGCTTGTATGATGAACACAGTGTATTATGTGAATCATGACAATATTTTTTACATGAAATTTCGGACTACTTGACAGCATACCTTAAATTGACACCAGGAATTCCTTCTTCCCTGTCAAAGAGGTACCACGAACACAGTCAAGTTACTTGACTTTAATCATGTTTGTGTGCTGTGATTTCTCTGGTGAGCTAAAAGAAGGTTCTGCTCCTCATCAATAGCTTGGTCCAGCTGTGGAGCTGTTTTTTCAGATGGACCCCCTTGAAGCTGGAGCCTTCATGCACCTTTTTTAGATCATGGTATCCTGTTCTTCCCCAAGTGTGAGTTTCCCTCTTTGCACACTGAAGTGACCCCCATCCCTCTTTGATTCCATGTGGTAGATGAAGCAGTGATCCCAATTTTGATTCTCTAAATCTGACTCTTGGCACCACAGAGGGTTTAGGGATCTGTTCTCAAGGGCCCTGTGTTTCCCAGCCCCATCTTATCTTTGCTGCCTGACACAACACATAGATTGCCCTTCTAATGGATAATCAAATCTCTGATGGAATCTATTATGTGAGCAAGGTGCTGCCTTGTTCATCAGGAAAACAAATAATTCAGAGCTTTTAGCAGAGCCTGTTTTGTGGAAAGCAAATAATTAGCCTCATTTATTTCATACAAATTAGCATGTTCTTGGATAGCAATTGAGATAAAATTTTTGCAGTCAATAGGCAGCATTCCCATTTTTCAAAGTAAAATGTCCTGAAGCACATTAGAGGGATGAATCCAAGGCTTGGGTTCAGCAAGGGCTTTGTCCTTTAGGTCCAGCAGGTACTGCTGAGCTGGGAGGCATCAGGAGCCCAGCCTGGGGTGCTTTGAGAGGAGCTGGTTTTTGAGAGCAGGTTGTGTCTGCTCCTGACACTCATTGTGTTTCAAATTATTTACTTGACATCATCAGCACCTTTTAAATAAGTGTGTGCTCACTACAGCTAAGAAACTTTGTTAACCAAGAGCAGACAAGAGAATTCAAGATGAAAAGTGGGAATTGACATCTTCTTTTCAAAATGCTGCCATTTTTAAGGAGCCTAATCTGGGAAAAGACAATTATTGACCTAGGTCATGCTAGATGGTGCTTGAAAAAATCACATTTGGCAACTGTGTGCCCTATTCAGGCCGGGACAGAGACTGGATCTTATGGACCCAAGAGCCATCCTGCTCCTGAAAAATGGGAGACAATGGCATTGAGAAATCCCTTTGACAATGGAGGCTCTTCCCTGGAATGAAGTGTAAGACAGACCTGGTTCTCTCTTTTGCTCTGTGAAATATTCACCACAAATATCCCCTGAAATACCTGTCAGAGGAGAGATGCTCAATCCTGCCTTGCTTTGGAGCAGTTTGGGTCTTGAACTCAGCTTGGTGACTGCAGCCTGTTTTTCATTGGAACAGTGATTGCCCTGACTGACAGCGGCAAAAGGCAGAGGAGGAATTTTTCTTCTCATCACCATTAGATCATTAAAAATGCCATTTTTAGATCATTAAAGATGCTGCTTGTGCAGATTATTTTAGCAGCCCCTTGGATATTTGTGTGGAGAAGAAACCTGAGAATGTTCATCTGACTTTGTTGCTGTGAATGCCCTTCTGAAGAGTTTCTCTTTTGCCCTGACAATAACTAAGGGAAGCATAAGCACCAATTTTACTTCTTTTTTTAAAAAAATGGGCAGTATTTCAGGATTTTTGAGTACCTAATACCAATATAATGATCAATTCCATGCTGTTCTGGATGAAGCAACATACATTTAGCACCAGAAAAGGTTTGTTTCCACCTCACTGCTCAAAGCCACAAATGAAGAAGCATTGAAAAGACATTTTGTCAGGTCAGCTCATGTGAGGGCTGGCCCTGCAGACCCTGAGCTGGCACAGCCGGCTGAGCAGTTTCTGCCATGAATTACCTGGCTTTTTGGAGACTGGTTTATGTGGTGATGCTCACCTGCAATGCTTCCAGCTTTACTGAAGGGTCTAAATTTTTGGGCAGAATGTTCCACATTACTGCTGCTTTTCACAGCTTTTCTCTACTTTCAGGGCTTTGTAGACGGACTCTGCTCCCACTGGAGTCAGAGGAAGAATTCCTTACTTACACAGGCTCCAGGATTTAATCTCCTTAAAGGAGAGCTGAAAAACGCAGCTTTATATCAGAAATATTGCTGCTTTTAAGAAAACAGGGAAAACCCATGCTGCTTGCTGTCCCTTTATTTTGGGGTTGGAGCCTCGTTTTTCCTGGCAGGGCTGCTGGGCAGCCGTGAGATGGATTCCTGTTTCCACCAGAGGGCCCTGCAAGGCTGTGCCAGGGGCTCCAGCACTCAGCCACCACCAGCTTCCTCCTGATTTAAATCCCAACTCTGCATTTTGCTAACTAGAATTATGAGTTTTCTGTATTTCCACGGGTCAGGCATGGTTACTGCACAATAAGCTTTAGCCCTTTGTTCTATTGAACTCCTTTTATGTCTTAATGTTTTATTCAGTGTGCTATTTATGTGGTTTATTACCCAGCTTCTAAATACAGGGTGGCTGCAATATACAGCCCTGACTGTAATCTCTTCAAGTAATAAGGTAGGGAAGGCAATTCACTTGAGAAATAGGTTCTCTTTAAGACAAAAAGGAGCAGAATTCTCAGTGTGAAGTTTGCCGGTGTACTTATTTTTGTGGAGAAAAAAAGTGTAAGAAATATTTATTTTCCATTTTAATTTTTTTCTAAATAACAATGAGAGCTTTTGATACTTATGACAGACTTTGACAATGACTTAAAATTAGATGCATATCTATGTTACCAGTAACAATTCAGTGTTGATTTTTTTTTTTTTTTAATAGAGTAAAATGTAGCTTCTGGTATCATTTTCCAAGAATGCACACTTTAACTATGTGATTGCATATGGAAACATTTGTGTATTCCTGGGAGCTGAGGGGTGGGAGGGGGAGAATTACAGGCACTTTTAAATGTGTGTGTGTTGTGTTTGAAATGTCATTGTTTCAAAAGTGGGAGGGAAATTCTGTAATAAATAAGAGAGAGTCTCATTTAATACAAATGGTCAAGCACAGTTTGTCAAACTGTGGAGCAGGAGGCTGATACCAAGCACTTTCCTGCAGTATCAAAGTGACCTTATTTTAAAGCCATTGGGGAAAGCTTGTGAAAATATTGTCATTTTACAATGGCACCATCATTTTTTTTACATAACTGTCACCTGCTGTAAATGATAATCTTTATATTGCATTGACCAAAATTCTAACCAGGAAAGCTTTCTTTATTCTGTGTCTTTTCTTTTAAACCTACTTCTCCCAAACTTAGATCTGATAACAGAAAAAAAATATTACCTTGCAAATGGATTGTCTTGTGCTAGTGTGAGACAGAAATGGTTGGATAAGTGTAAATCCACAAATAGAATGGAAAAGATCTCATCCTTGGTGTTCACTTGAGTGAAGTGATGCAACAAAAAGCTCTGTTCTGGGTTTCCATGGAGGTCAGCCTGCTGAGTCCTTGGGAGGATGGATGCCAGAGTGATGAAGGCAAGAGATTGAGATGTAAAGGACTTGCATCAGTTCCTTGCTCTGAAATGATTAAAAGACCTGCCTAAGATGAAGTCCTGACCCCACTGAAGTGGGAGTTTGATTCTTCTGTGATTTAGTTTCCAGCCCACTCCGGATGTGTCTCAGCTGAAAAGTTAAACTCCATACTTATGGTTTTATTAAAGCTTAAAGCAGTCACTCACAGCATTCACCACTGGCAAATCACTGCCTTTTTGAAGGATGGAAACTCTTTTAGGGTCTGTTCTTCTGTTGATCCCCAGCTCTGTGCTCACTGGCTGGGCTGCGCTGCCACAGCCTTCCAGTTAACATTGATTGTGACAGCAGGGCAGAGCCTGCCCCAGAATCCCAGTCCCATTTCAGTGTAATTGTAAGGCCTTTCATCCCAAATGGCTGGCTGCCCAGGCCTGAATGGATGCCCATGGCAATGGGCAGCAGTTTCTGGTGATTTATTTAGGCTGTCTGTTTTTGTGTGTCTGCCTGGTGCAGGGAGGCTCAGAGGCTGCCCAGGGAGGGATTACTCTCCCTGGTGGGTTTCATTTGCCCACCCGGCTGTGGGTGGGTACAAAATACTCACCTTGTGTTGAAGAGCAGGAGATCTGCTGTCATCCTTGGCTGTAGCATCAGGCGTGGTCCAGCTGTGCCTGCTCCACTCACACTCTGGAGTGCCCAGCTCTGCTCTGGTGCCAAGCACAGTGCTCTGTCCTCCAGAAATCTGCCCCTCAACTTTAACTTTGAAAGTTTGTGGCGCTGATGTGCCTGGTTTCAAGGGCGTCTTTGAGCAAGCACTTCTTGGAAACCGTTATTAATGAATAATGGAAGAACCTGGAGATGGAATTTTTTTTTTTTTACTAACATTTAAGTGTTTTGCTGGCAGAGTACCTCGGGATTGCTGCTGGTAGCCCTTTGCTGCTGCTGTTTTTCAGTGTTTGGCAGCATTCTTGCATTCCTTCAGGAGAGTGACAACTGATAGCAGACAATGGATTCTAAATCAGGAGATTAAAGATGTCTTGTAGGCTTCAGCAGGGTAATCTCTCCTCATCACACTGGACATGGAAGCTACACCTGACATTCATTATCTTCCAGGGTGGCAATCTTTAACAATACCTCCAGAAATGCCAGAAGTTATGAGTGGAAAATTCTAGGATCAACTGTACTGTTGCTTAGTGTTTGGCCTTTATTTATTTATTTATTTATTTCCTTTATTTCCACTTATTTTTTCTCCTTATGGATATCATCCATATGCCTTGCAGTCTGTGAATGGTCACTAGTTTTCTGATTTATGTTGTTATTTTGGGAAATAATGACCAGGGAAGTGTGAGGCAAGATTTCCCTTAGCTTTATTTCCTACTTGCATCCTCCTGATACCAGTTCTTTTTTTACCTGTGTTTTCTTCAGGTAGCATCTTAAGATGAAGTCCATATTTTGGAATAAGCAGATTTATTTTGGTGTCTTTTTTTTTTTTTTTTTTTTTGTACAAAGAGTCACAAATTAGCTGGGGTGGAATGGCAAGCTCTGTGTTTAGCAGACCTGGGGTGTGTTAACAGCTGTTTGTAGGGTGTTGCATCACGTTGGCTGGTTTTGCCTGATAGCAAAAACAAAATTATGATTGTAAAGCAAAAATACAAATGTATCAAGGTGTACATTTCATAAATGAACCCAATCAAGGTGTACATTTCATAAATGAACCCAACTTTTGGGTTTATTTTATTTTCAGATTGGGTGTAAAACATTAAAATATCTTTTGTGCTCTGTATATCCCATATTCTACAGCTTCCATTCTTTTCCCAGGAGATTTCCTTCTGCATAACAGCAAATAAGGCTGAGAGGGAGCAGACACTGATCTTCCTTGTTCGTGGTGTCCCTGATTGTCTCTGAAAGGGACACAAAATCTCTCCTGACTTCCCATGTTGAGGAGATGCCCTTTTCAGAGGAGATCAAACAGGAAGATCTTAAGACTCTGTGTCAGCACTGACACTTGTTACTAAATTTTCTCAGATTTGTCTTTAGAAAACATAATTTATTGAAAATGTTAAAAATCAAGTCAGAATATAACTTGAGAAAAGAGCATATGATGTCAGTTGGCTTAACTCACCCAGCAATGTGAGTGTCTGGCATGAATTGTGGCTGGGCTGATGATTTCTGTCCAGTGAGTCCTTTCAGCAGATGCTGGTATTCTTCCAGCTGGAAAAAATAAAGCAACAAAACAACAACAACAAAAAAACCCCCAAAAAACCCTACTAAAATTCAGTCAACTGAAATTTGCTCATCTAAAAGAGTTTGAATGCAGAAATAGGTCCTTGCTGTTCTCTGCAGGCGCTCCATTGGAGTTAGTACTGTTGTGTCACTGAGGAAAAAAGTATAGCTGATAATTTTATTTTCAGTGTTTCTAAATGCATGTTGTTAAAAGAAAGTCTGATTGCTCTGCCAGGATTGTCACTTGCTTGGCTGGGTGTCCAGCTCTATCTGTTTTTAGAAATGGCTGCTGACAACTGAGTTTAATAATTTACTTGCCTAGAGTTAATTTTTCAGCCTTTGTTCCTCTTCCAAGGTTTCAGAAATATGGAGACAATATATTGGGTTTTATTATCAGATCTATGTTCAATGTTGTTTGAATTATATAGAAAAAAGCAATAGTTTGATATTTCATTCAGAAACACTGTGACAGATGGGCTATTTTTCTCCCCCTACCACACACTATTTTTAATATTTCATTTGGAAATACAAAAGACCCCTCAACTTTGTGTTGACACTCTTTAGAAATTGAGTAAAATTGCTGCCCTCAGCAAAATGCAATTTACTGCAAGGGATGCCACAGTCCCCAAACAAGGAGCCAAGATAATTAGTCTGCAACTGACAAATAAGTCTGCTATGCTAATGTGATGAAACATCCTCTTATCAGGCTGTATCACATGATAGTTTGTGCCAAGCTAGAGAGAAAAGAGAGTTTACTCTGAAAACATGTCCTCTTCTGGGGCAACAAATCTAATCCAGCACTGACTTGAAAGAATTTTCCTGACCCTTCCCTGGTATCAAGGGATTTGGATTGACTGAATTCTGGATCAAACCCAAGACCTGAGTAGGGTTTTTTGCAAAATCATTTCCATTTTTCTTTTGGCTGTAGCCAGAACAGCATCAAAGCAGCATTAAAAAGAGCTATGGCTGCAGAAGGAGCAGTTTAGGGAATAAAGGTGATTCAGCATTTTCTCTGTATCATCCCTCCAAAAAAGAGATGGGTCTTTGCCCCAAATCCTGCAGCCTAAATAAACAGTGATCTCTCCTCTGGCAGCCAAACCAAAGGGAAGTGTGATCATTCTCATTTAAGAGATGGAGATGAAACCCTTGTGTGCATGGTGAGCACTTCAGTGTCATGGGAACCAACAGGTCTCAGGTGCAGAACTTTGGTTTGGATTGTCCTGCCTGGGACTTGGTGGCTGGGCTGTGATTTATGCAAGCAACACACTTAAACACCATCACTGCTCTGTGCTGGCCAGCACAGGTACCACCAGTTAGAGCTGGCACGTGACTGGGGAGCTCCTTCCCAAACTCATTTCCAGCATTTCTCAGTCCAGAGTCTGTCAGCTGAGTTGGTCAAAAGGCACTGCAAAGAAAGGACATTTATTCTTATTTATTAGGTTTTGCTCACTATATATTTTTGGTGAAATATGACATGACCTTTCAGCCTGAGATCTGTTAGATGATAAAGATCATTAGCAGGGTCACTCCTTGACCAGGGGAAAGCTGCCTGTTGTGCAGTGATGAATTCAGTCAGGGGACAAGCAGAGGGAAGATGTCTGCTTTGTGGCAGCCTCAGCAGATGGTTGTGCTGAGAGGATATTGCTAATTGCCACTGCTCTTATATTAGCATGGTGATTAGGAACTGGTTTGCTACTTGGCTGTGGGGATGGGGAGAGAAGAAATGGGCTCCTGGTGTCTCAGGTGAGAGCACAGGGGTTGTGCACCCACTGGCTGACCCTGGTTTCATGCATGTGAAACACAGGTGACACCAAGGAACCTGGAGCTGAGGGGCAGCAGGTACTGGCCTCCAGCAGAGGAGGGATCAGTGATGTTATAACACACTGTAAATAAAGCATTAAACAAAGTGATTCTGAATATAAAAAGAAATTGGTATGAAAATCACAAGGATAAACACCATGCTTCAGTAAGAGTGTGTGTAAAAATCCAATTGCAAAGTGCTCTCTGGGGCAATGAGAGTTATTTAGTCTTTTTTGTATAAATCTGGTGATTTAAGCGATTTGCTTTGTGAAAGGACTGCAGGATGGAGTGAACAGGATGCGAGTCTTAGGGAAAAGAAGGGCAGAAATCCCTTTCAGTGGAGACAGGATCTCATGATGTCATTGAACGCTTGATAGGCCAATTGAAATTCAAAAATCACATTTCAGTTTCTGAATGATGACATGAGAGGGAGATAAATAGGTCTGCATTAGTGATTACATAACCTCTTGGCTAGAATAAAATAATATGTTGTACATTTTCTGTTAAGTCTGCGGTCTTGTGTCCAAAAATGTGCTAAAGTTCAAAATGCATTTGAGAAGTAACATCGTGGAAATGTCCAAAGCTGAGTTTATTCTTCATGTTAGGTGCTGTGCAAGTCTTGTTTGTAGGGGTGTGTGAATGATCAGGGCTTTAATGCTCCAGTTAACTTGTTTAACAGGTAAATGGATTTATTGTGTTTTGGTACAGAGGCAAATCAAGGATATCTCTCTACTGATGGAGCACAACTATCCTAAATGAGTCCTCCTGAAATTAATCACTGGGAGTGTCCTGGGCTGGGTGTCTTCTCAGACAGAGCTGAACTGAACACAGGGCAGTAAATCAAAGCAGACACCCTTGCAGAGTCTCTGTAAAAGCTGACTTGGTGCAGTGTGCAGCCTGTAATCACAGGGCAGCCCTGGCTTCTGCCTGTGACTCCAGTAGAGTGATTTTATAGCACCCAGGACTTCCTGGAGAGTGGAGGAGTTCTGGTTGTGCCCCTGCTTTCCTGGCAGGTTGACTGAACAGGGAGGACAACGTGTCAGGCTTTCAAACTGTTACCAAAACCCCAAGATAATCAAACCAGATGAAATGTGGATTATGATTCTCCCATTCTGCCGATGGTGCAGTTGAATATCAGGTACTGGTGAGTGCTTATCAGTCACCTGTTTCTCCCCATACACCAAAAATAAAGCAGCATCCCCTTCTTTGTTGGCTGCTACACCACTGCTGCTCTTTGGGAGAATTCTGTTTAGTGGGATTTAAAGATGAGTTAAATTAGAAGGATAAATGATCATTTTATGTTTCTTGTAGCAATTTTACAGTAAATATGAAGGTCTGAAAAATACAGAGACTGACACTTCTCTGTCTCAGCAGTGTCTCAGAGCACAGCACTGATTGTGCAGCTGAACTGCTGAGGAAATCTTCATCTTTTCCTCTTTCCTGGTCCCAAGTCAGCCACCTTTCCCTCTGCTTCCCTCCCATTCTCCTTGATTTGGAGGAGTCTGTGCCATTGATATCTTGCTGTAGTCTCCTATTAGCATCAGGAATTTATCTTCTTCATAAATTGCCCTGTAGTACCCTGACAATTTGTGTTGGCTTTAAATTGTTGTCACTGTCTCTGCTTCATCATCCACAAGTAACGATGTTGGTAATGAAAATGTTATGCTATCATTTACAAATTCTTAGCTTGTCTGTAATCTTTGAGGAGATAAGTAGATAGCAGAACATCAAAGTCTCATTTTGCTCTACGTGTATTCTGAGCTCCCAAATACTGAAACAAGGCAGATACAGGCTTTTAACGCTAGATTTAACAAGATATTTAGGTACCTATCACAGCAGATTAACAGCCAGTAGGATTTTTCTAGTGGGTTTATGCAAGGTATGTGCTGAACCTCCATTTTAAGTGTAGTGAAATTCTAGATCTGAAGACTTGGAATCTGTGCTGGTATAAGATCCTGCATGTTACAAAGCTCTGTGTGACCATTCCTCTCTCAGCTCCAGCATCTCAAACACCTCAAGAGCTGCAGGGTGGAGATGGATTGAGCCCATGGAGTGATTTCTCAGGCAGCACCAGGAGTGAGTCTGGGCAGGAGGTGCCTCTTTGTTCCTTGTGCAGAAGGAGCAGATTCTTACAAAGGCTTCTGTGGTGGTGTTCACAGGGGTCCCAGGAAGAGGGAAGAGATGAGAATCTGACTCCATGTTTCAGAAGGCTAATTTATTATTTTATGATATATATATATAATATTAAAACTATACTAAAAGAATAGAAGGAAGGATTTCATCAGAAGGCTTGAAAGCAAAGAAAGAAAAGGAATGATAAAAGCTTGTGACTGACCAAGAGTCTGAGACAGCTGGACTGTGATTGGCCATTAATTAGAAACAACCACATGAGACCAATCACAGATGCACCTGTTGCACTCCAGAGCAGCACATAACCATTGTTTACATTTTGTTCCTGAGGCCTCTTGTGACCGTGTTCACAGGGGTCCCAGGTTGAGGGAAGAGATGAGGATCTGACTCTATGTTTCAGAAGGCTTGATTTATTATTTTATGATATATATTATACTAAAAATATGCTAAAAGAATAGAAGAAAGGATTTCTTCAGAAGGCTAGCTAAGAATAGAAGAAGAAGGAATGATAACAAAGGCAGCTGTCTCAGACTCTCTGTCTGAGCCAGCTGGACTGTGGTTGGCCATTAATTAGAAACAACTAACACGGACTAATCAAAGATCTACCTGTTGCATTCCACAGCAGCAGATAACCATTGTTTACATTTTGTTCCTGAGGCCTCCAGCTTCTCAGGAGAAAAAATCCTAAGGAAAGGGTTGTTCATAAAACACGTCTGTGACGGGCTTCTCATTCACGCTTTATTTTCCTTTCCCTGCACACCTTAGCCGTGCTGGGCATTGCCAGGAGGAGCAGCAGGAGCATCCCTGTGCCCGTGGCGCTCTCTCCATCCTCGGCCGGGTCCCTGTGCCGAGCCCCGCTGGATGGCAGCAGCGCGACAGCCACGGCCCGAGCACTGCCGCGCTCCCGTTGGGGACACGCTCTCCCACATTTCCACGGGATTTCTCCCCACTTCATCTCTTATTTACCTCTCTGTGTGTCCAGGGAGAAGCACAGCTCGGTGTTTAGCTGGCTCAGTGTCCAACACGCGTGTTGCTGTTGCAGATTTTGGAGGCGCAGGGGCCAGGCGAGGCAGTGAGGAGGGGACGCATCCCTGGTGTGGTAACCCTGCAGCAGGACCAGCCCAGCCCGCTGCTTCTCAGGCACATCTGGACCTCGGAAGAGAAATGAAATTGAGCCTGAACGTTTCCTTTCCAAGTTTTATTAGGCTGTATCAACAGCAATTAAAACAGGCAGGTATTTACTGCCTGATAGCGCTGACAAATAGTTTAATTTTGCACCGCTTAAAAAACGATCCTCGTCTCAGCAGGCTTTGTAATTAGGTTTGACCTTAAGCAGCCCCACATTCCTCATGTTGGTATCCTCGTGTTAGAAGCAGTTATCTGAATTTTGGGGTCTATTTAAAATGTAAATTATGTTTCTTAAAATTTGTAGCAGCATCTCGTACAGCATCAAGATGTTTAACGTTTATGTTATAAAGGTACATAATAACTAAATATTTCACAACCAGATGCCATGATTTTATGCTGAGTGCTTGGACCTGCCATACTTTATATGTGTGCTCGTATTTAAATGAGATCCAGCACAGCTCCAAGGCTAACAATCTATTATGATAAAAGTGTGGGCAGTTCACCTCAGTGTCACTGCTGTATTTTTCAGCTATTCATGTGTGGACTCTGTACTTTGAGAGAAAATATCTTGCTGTCAGCTACAGAATTTATTAATTATCCAAGAGCAATTTAAAGAAATGCATCGACTGAATATTTAGTTGCAGGAGATCAGATGTTAAAAACTAAAAAGCTGTGTCTTGCTCATTGAAGTTTGGGCTCTACCTAGATACCCAAGATGTTGCTATGATTTGAATTTTAATTTTTGTGATACTTTCTCATGTTAAAGAGAAACCCTTGACTATAAAAATTTTTATTTTAGATCACACCTGCTTTCTTTGGAAGTGGTTCTAGGTTTAAGAGAAAATATTTGTGTTTACAAGGGTGTGAATATGGCATTAAGTGGTTCCAATAAGGATAGTGCTGTTTGTGCAAGCAGGAAGTATGATATCAGAACAGACTATTTCCCTAGAACAGCAGGGTTATAAGTGCAGAATTATTAACAGTAAATCCACAGCATTTCTTTTTGGATATGTAGAAGAGACTTAATCCCAGCCACAGGTCTTGATGATGGTTTTAGGCAAGAAGATGGAGACAATGAAGTGAGGAAAATTGCTATATGGAAAAAAAATTGCAAGCTTGGAGCTGGTACAGACATGACCTCTGTTATAGCCCTTAATCCTGGAATGAAACAAGATTTTGGCAACTTGTTCACCTCCTTCTGAACTTGCTTGCAGATACAGTGACACAAAACTCTTTCAAACTTATCAACACCAGCACTGGCTGAATGCATTATCTGATGCTGCACTGTGGAAATTGGGGCTGTTGGATTGATCTGGTTGACTGAAAAGCTGCAAGGAAAAATTGCTTTGAAGGAGAATTTTTAAAAAGTAAAGAGATCCCTTAGTTTTGGGTTAATTGTGCCATCCAGGGAAGGTATTTCATTAGCATTATTAATCTAGGACTCTGCCTGGCCCTGTGGGAGAGTGCTGTGCATGCTCCAGGTGACAGAAGATGGAATATCCATGGAGAGGACAGAGCAGCTCTAGCAGGCAGACATAAAATAATCCATATGAAACTGGGGAGTTTTAGGGAACTTTGGAAGTTTTAAGGCCATTGCTTAGAAGTGCACTGGGATTTGGTCCTGTACATTCATTATGAAATGATACAGTTTAATCAAGAGGTGATTTATGCACCTGTAACAGTGGTATAGACAGGCTGCTAAGTTCATCCTGATATTGGTGCCTTGTTCCAGGTGTTGGGATGGGCTACAGGTGATGAGAACAATGCTTTGTTTTTGTCCTAGTTTGTTACATTTCAATTTGCTCTTATTATATTTGTCAATCCAACAGTCCAGCATGTTCTGAATTAATTATGAAATGCCTCAGAGTAAATGGGACTGGGACTGCTGCAGAGAACAGGAGATTGCTGTGGTTTGCTGAGTTTAGTGAGACTCTGTGTTTCACAGTGCTTTCCTAAAGGGCAACCATGTGTGCACCTTGAATTTCAAACACTTCTTAACCCTGAAGGACTGAAATTCTAAAGGAGCAGGAGAGATGATATTTTCCAGTGCCTCCACCTGCCACTGACTCTCCAGTAATTTTTGAGAGTGCTGGGCCAGCAGAGGTTGTGTCAGTGCAGACTGTAACCCAAACACTGGGCTCCATCCCTCCCAGCACAGCCTGTGCTGTTCTCAGGTGTCAGTGTCCAGCTCACACTTAGATTTTGACTATTAGATGTCATCCCTTTGAGACATCAAGCATTAGATATCATCAGCAAATGCTGAACTGGAAAGGTCATTGTTTTCAGTGTTCCCTTAAGACTCTTCTGAAAATCCCACCTTTCAACTCTCTCATTAGTCACATTTGTTACATGAACAATGTCATTCCTCATCCTCAAATGACAGGGTAACACCAGTAGTAGCTCACCTTTAATTTCTTTAGTGGTTTTTTTGTGTTCAGTGACAAAGTTATAAAATATGTGTAGCAGGATGCCATAAATAACTGCAAGCTGAGAACAGAATAATGATGGAAAGCAACTAGTTAGCCAGATCATTTAACTGCAATGCTTTGTACTGCTGGAAGGACTCACACCAGGTTGCTTGCAGAGTTGCTGTTCTGAACCTTCTAGAAACCTGGAAGGTGTGTAATTTGAGAACGCTTATGGATTTCTTTATATAATAGTTCCAAGAAGCCTTGCCCCCTGTGACCTAATTATGTCACCTGCATGCTGCACAACTTTGTACTCAAGCAAGACTGCCACGGGCATGTGAGCTTTGTACTGAAATTTTTTTAAAAATTGGACTTCATCTTTTCTTCCCCTCTCTCCCAGTACAAGCTCCTTGACTTTAACATTTTACCTTAGGTTGGATACTTCACTTTTTTTTCCCCCTTGGTGTTTTGCTTATGTTTTTGTTGTGTGTGTTTTGGGTTTTTTTTCCTTTTTTTTTGTTCCCCAAAAGGCCGAGGATGCAATGCTACAACTAATTTGTATTTTTAATCTGTACCTTGTAATTAGAGCTAGGAGGGGCTGGAGGGAGATGCCAAATGAGTAAGAGCTTTTCCTTTAAAAGCTCTCCAGGCACATAACTGAGTTTTGGGAGAGCTTTAAAGGAAAGCACTAATGAAATTCCTGCAGAAAAGGAAAAATAAGCCAACAAAATTAAGACTTAAATGTGCTATTTTTATTCAGGACTGGGGTTAAAAAGACTTTGCTACCCCCTGGGTTCACTCTCAGATAAAACATGTGAATCACTAATTATTATATTCCTTTTGTGTGGATGAGTTTCTACCCCATTGATTTCCCCAGTACTGAAATTTTTAGGTGATTGAAGATGATGTTGCTGTTACTTGGAGGTTTTGCATTGTTCTACCTCAGCTTTGTTTGAAGACCAGGCTGTTTTTACTGTGAGATCAGTAATTTTCATGAAGTTTTGTTTTTCTAGAGGGCAGAACTCCAAAGCACAAACACCAACTTATTTAAGTCTTGGAAACTGAATAACTGTGGAATTGTGAAGGTTTAGAAATACACCTTTCACTCAAGCAGAGCAATGAATTAGAAACAAAAGAGTCATGGTTATAACCTCCAGGAAGGTGCTGGTGGTGAGGAAGGGTGGAGGTGGCAGAGCAGGTCTCTTGTGAAGCTGAAATAGGAGGTTGCCATCCTTTTGGGCAGGATTCTGCAGTTTAAAGCCAGTAGATCTCCAGTGGCAGAGCAGCACAGAGCCTTGTGCATGGATCTGCTGATGGGATTGCTCTAGCACAGAGGATCTTTGTTTCTGGGAAACACATACGCAAAATTTTCATTATCTGTTCCCTTCTGAGCGCGTGTGACTCCATGAGTGCAGTGAACTCCAGTGCCTTCCTTCTGCCAGCTGATCCTCTAAGGGCCCCTGACTTCTGCTCTCTGTGGCTTTTCTCCCTAATCTGTGACAACCTTTATTTAAAAATACCAGTTTATAGAATGGAAATGATGGCTCTGAACATTTCTCTGAAGCAGAGATTGCAGAGCTGAGCCATGTTCATTGGCAGGTTAAGCTGTGCATGAGAGGATGATTTTGCATTCCATGTGCAAGAAGGAACACAAGCCTCAGCCTGTGCTGGCATTCCCAAGGACAAATGAAAACAAATGTTGAATGAGATTTCTTTTGATAAAGAAGATAACCAGTTAAAATGAAACTCAAGCCTTTTGCTTATGCAAGACTAGCTTTTAGTCTTTCTAAAGAAGACATATCCAGGTGAACATACTGGGTCTTACCTGGTATTGCTTAAAACTGGGTTATTCCCTCCCTTCCCTGGTGGGAGCCATGGATAGCTGCCTTTCCCTAATCTTATTTTTGTATGCAAAGCTGGTTTTCTCTCCATAATATTTAGTACCTATCCTCTGTGACTTGACTTTTCCAGAGTAGTTTGGGTGATTTCTTTGTTTTCTGTGGCTTAGTGAAGGCAGCTTTCTCTCCTGTCATAGCTGGAGGACCAGGCTGAAGATCCAAGTGAAGTATCATCCATAGTCTGAAGAAAGAGAAGGACAACTAGCTATCAGGATTTGTGAATTGAAGAGTAAATGACAAGGATTTTTGTATTTCTGAAACTAAATTTTGCAAAGGAGCAATATCCCCTACCATCCAGGGCATTCTCAGCTATACCTCTAACTTAGGTATATTAGTTTTCCAAGTGTTGTAAATAAAATTAATGGGCCTGACTTTGTTTATGGGCTGTGTCTCTGTGCAGGCTCAGCCCTGGTGCAAGCACTCCCATCCTGGTGTTAGCAGGCAGCTGTAAACCTCTATTCCTTATGGCTCCCTTGTAGCTCTGTGCTCTGATGCAGCTCAGCATGCAGATTTTTGAGTAAGGAGAGCCAATAGTTTTCAACATAAACAAGTCCACTGGGTCACATTAACCTCCTTCAGTCTCTGTGTTAAATAATTAAAATAAACTAGGTAATGTTTAACTATACGTATTTAGAGGCTTTCTGGAGGAGCTTATTAGTTCAATATTCTAACACAGTGTCTTAAACCTTCTTGAGCTCCAGGATCTCTTATTAAATATTTAATGCATATTGCTGAAAAAGTCAAGATTTGCTTTATTTCTTAGAAGAAATGTCTATTCTAAAAACTCACTCAGCCTTTAAAACACTGGCCATCTATAAATACTACTTTTCTCAAGTTGTCATTTCTTGCAGCAAGGAGTATTTTTCATTTGTACCAATCTTAATAACAAGAATGAATACTTGCAGGAGGCTCTGCAGTGCATCCTTGCTGCATTCTGTAGAACCACCTCAAATACCTTTTTAAGCAATTCATTTGACAGCAGCTCCTTTGGATAGAAAGAAGATGTGTGTCAGCTGCTGACTGTGCTTGGGAGACATCAATATTTCTCTTCTGCTTCTAAAACTGTCAAAATGAAATTAGTTAATTGGTGGGTACTTTAGTGTAGTTGCTGTGGGATAGTAATTATTGGTGACAAGAGCTGCTGGATGTGCACTAATACAGTACAGCAAAACCTGAAATTTGGAAATGTAAGGCATTATCCTGCACTGCTATTATGACTAGTCATTTTGCCACAGTCTGACTTGCTAGAGATTCAAACCTTCAGGTTCAAGGACTTCTTGCCAGGAGAGAGAAGGTTTTGCTTTGTGCAGAGCAGAGTTTTATAAGAATTGCCACATAGCTAAGCAGCAGCAGCTTAGTGGATTAAAATAGCATCAGTGATATCTCCAGTCTCTGGGGTAATGAGTTCTAAGCAAGGCAAAGACCTCTAGGAAGGGATTTTGTTTCTGTGGAGTCTCTATCAGATGTTAGTGAATTATAAACAAATATCAAGTTGTTTCACTGAGTCCACTCTCATTTTGGCTAATTGCCTGTCTTGGTTCAGTACTTCTAAAGACAAGACACAAACCAGGTTGCATTTACCTTTACATGCAGGCCTGATTCCTTACTGCAAGCAACACAAATCCTGTGTTTTCCCTCTGCCTCTAGCCAGAAACTGGTCACCCCTGCTCCAGAATTGTCCCTTTAATTCATCACTTTCCGTGTTGTGGTGTGGTCTGACCTGTCAGCTGGGAGAAAACGGTCCCTGCTCAGCCCCCATGACAGCAGCACCTTGCAGTGTGAAGGTATCTGAGGAAACCATTCACAGAATCCTGCAAACAAAGCTGCTTTCCACTTCTAAAGACTCCCCATAAATGCTCTGTGTGCCATAAAACGTAAACTACTAAAAATCCACCCCTGTACAGATGCTTAAAGTTACTCAAGACAAAGGCTGATGTGTTGGACTGGCAGCATGCTGGATCTCTGACACAGGATCTATTCATCCTGGTCATTGCCATCCACCTCTCCCATGGAAATCACCTGTGCTTCGGGTTGTGCACCATGGTCAGTCATAGCTCTGATCTCACAATGCTGGGAAGGAGAAATGCGAGGTGAGAAACTCTTTTACAGAGTCTCAATTTTGACAAGGTGTTTCATGCACAAATATGTTTGTTTCTTCACTTGCAGTATTTTCAGGTTTTATGGGGTCTAGATTAACAGATTTTTCTTCTCTACTCACTGAATTTTTTTCCTGAAATTTGATGGACATGTAAAAAGTTAACTAAAAAAAAAATTCTTCTGGTTTGAACTGACAGGAATGTTAGAAGAAATAGAAACCTATTCTCTCTTACCCAACTTCAGTGCTTTTTGAATAACAATATATTACTGAAGTTCCTGATAAAATGTCAGTGATTTTAAATAAATAAAAGGGAGAATGAATTATGATTCTCAAAATACTGTACCTTTTAATCTTAGAGAGCAAAATGCATTCCTGAAGGAGAAATAATGCTGTTTTTTTTCCTAGACAATTACAAGTAGATGTCAGGTTTGTTGCCAAATAACATGTCTGATTTCATGTCTAATAGTTAGTGGAATTTAATGAGTACAAACTGAAAAGTGGAATGGTTCTCAGTAGGAAGGGAGCTGAGTTCTTCTTTGACACACCCTGCTGTTCAGTGGCTTGTAAAAGATACCCACAGGTGGCAATTCAGTGCTCTCAGTGCCTTGCCTGTGTGAAAGAATAAATGTGAAGCCAGGGCACACTGGGAACAAACCCACCCTGGCTCACAGGCTCAATAGATTTCAAGAGGAGTGAAAAAGGGCAGCCTTTTAACTAAGGGAGGGTGTTGGTGGTCTGAGATTTTACTATTGATATTTCAGGTACTTGATATTGAAGGTAATTATACCTAAAACTTATGTAGGGAATGAAATTTATACTAAATGCAGTGGTTCAGGCCTTCAGGTGCCCCACTGCTGCAGTCAGTTTGGAAGAAATACTTGAAAACTCCTCCAAGTTCTTTTCTGGAGATCACTTGCCAGCTGGCTCCATCAGAACCCTGTACTGTGGGCTCTGTGGAGAGACAGCAGGGAAATCCTTGTGAGGGCTGAAGGGGGCTGAGAGAGAGATGGAGAGAGACTAATGAGACTAATTTACAAGGGCCTGTAGTGACAAGAGAAGGGGGAAGGGCTTCAAACTGAAAGAGAGCAGCTTTAGATGGGATATTGGGAAGGAATTTTTTGCTGTGGGGATGTTTGCCCGAAGAAGCCCATGGCAGGCAGGTTGGGACTGATTTTCCACATCCCTTCTAACCCAAGCCTATGATTTGATGATTTTATGATTATCTCACTTTTCTGCCACTGTCCCACCCACCACCAGTGCAGAATGTTTGGCTCAGGGACTCTCATGTGGATGTTCCCTTCCCCGGGGTTGTCCTGGTACCTAGGGGAATCACATCTTTGTGATGGTTCAGTTGTCCAGCTCTTGCCTCTAGGATGTGTGAGAGTTAAGAGCCTCTGAGAAACAGTTGATGCTGAAATTTGCAATTTACTTGCCCCATGTGGAACTGGGGGTGCTGGCAATGCATGTGGTTTCTGATGCTTTCCTGCTTTTTCAGGAAACTTGCATGGCAACTTTTCTTCAGGTAAAAGTAGGAAACTCTAAGTGAAGTGTCAGATATTTCCAATATCTGAAGGTCTAATTCTCTCTGGTGCTGAGCCTTGTGAAGCAGTGCTGTGTGAAAATTGGAGTTAGGAGCACTCTGTACATGGCCAGGTCAAATTATGAGCACGTTTATTGTCAGCTCATTGGTCTGGCTTGCTGTGTAGGTTTGAATTGTGATTGAAGATAAATCATCATTTTGCAGCCTCATAGAACATAGAATACTTGGATCAGGATAGTGAGAAACCTGTTTTCTTGTTTGTAAGTGAGCTCTTCGGGGGTTTTGTTGCTGAAGCTGGATCCCTTCTCAGCTAAGGCTACTTCCAAAGTGTACATATTTATGATAACCTCAGGCCATCTGCCACTGATTTCAGAATGAATTAAAATATTCATTCTAGATGTATCCTGCCTTATCACAGCCACTGATTCACAGTGGAATGTATCTTTTGCTGTATTTTCTTGTTTTAAGCCCAATAAGTTTTTTATACTAATTTTAGAATCTTTTAAGTCTTCCACATTTTTTGTCTCTCCCTTAGCCTTTCCCCAAAAATAAAGGGAAAATTTTACCTTAGATTCTGTACTGCCATTTTGCCTCCTCAGAAGGAATTTGTTGGGGACTGCAATTAAAATTATTGCATATTTCACCTGTAATTCAGGAGTAAAAAGTAAATGACTTTGTTAGAAGTATTTAAACAGAAATCTTGCAGGCATTTAATCACATATGAAATAACAAAAGACTTTTGAAAAGCCATTCTATTTCTACATTGTCATGTTGAATACCACCATGCCTGTTCCCCAACAATAAACTTTTTTCATATTTGTTAAGCAAAACTCATTTTTATTAAGTGCAGAAATGTAGGTACTTTTACATTACAAGGCTCAGACTATTTCATTAAAGAAAAGTCATGGCAGTTCAAGTGGGTGAGTTATTTTCCTTGAGAGTTCTGTTTGTCAAGGTAGAATTAAACTGGGCTAGGCAGGACTGTCAGTGTGCTGACAATTGAGTTCTCTTCAGGTAGCGCAGAAACCAACCTGTTAATTATATTGTTTAATCTCAGCTGGCCAGGTTTGCATGCTCTGAAGGTGGATAGTCACTATAAAGAAAATCTTGTAATTTCTTGTGCTCAGAAGAGGTGCCTGCAAATAATTGCAAGATGCAATCCCATGAGATCAGGAAGCTTTGATGGATTAGTAATGAGATATAGAGCCTTTCACCTCAAGGTTGTTCCTGAGCCAGGAAGTGCCCTCAGACAGGTGCTGGGTTTGCAGAGAGCTGGAGCTCTCAGGGCTGTTGATGAGTACAAATTCACTGAAGAAAAGCCGTGGCTGTGCTTTTCTCTCTGGCTGTCTCCTTCCCTCTTATCCAGAGAGGAGACAGAATTTCTGCTGTTTTCTTGGGTTGTGCTGACTGAGGGAGATGAATGTGATTCTGGGCAGGTTCCTGCAGCTGGGAGCTGCCTGCTGGGCAGTGATGATGCTGCTGGACATGAGAGCTCTGGCGTGGGCACTGGAGGGAGCCCAGCAGCAGGAGGCAGGGCAGCAGTTCCTGTTTAAAGCAGAGCCTGCCAAAAGTTCACGTTTAAAAGCTCAAAGAACAGTGTGATGGAGGCTGTCCAACCCCACACAGAGTCCTGAGAAGCTTTGAAAATAACAGGAGTTGAGCAGGTGTGAATGGAAGGGGAAGTCTTTTTCCATGGGCATGTGTGCTGTTCAGGGCTGGAGCACCTGGCAGCTCCTCACAGACAGTGCCACTAATGCAGCTCTCACTGTCTCCTGCTGCTGGCATTCACTTCACATTAAACTGCCCTTTTCTTGGCTTCTCAGGACCTTCAAGCAAGGGGTCTTGCAGAGGAATGTGCCTTTGTGGAGCTGCTGCTGCTCTGTAGGAATATCTATTGCAAACAATGGCTGCTTCCCACCCTGTCCCTGCTGAGGCACTGAGTTGAAGGAAGCATCAAAAGGACACTGAATATAATCTCACAATGTCCATGGATTTTCAAAGCTATCTACTGTTCTGACAATTTATATTGCAAGGCAATGTGTGTTTTGAGATCGAGAAAAGCCACACTGGCAGAAACTGTTTTCTAGTGAGTTAAATCAACACAATTTTTAAGGGTAGAAAACCTCTGCAGAAACTGGGGGTTGAAAGGTATTTTTGAGAATACCATCAGAAAAAACCTGTTAATAGCTTCTCCTTTTTAATATGCTGATTTCAAGAGGAAAACCCAACTGCTTTATTTAGAGTACTATCCTTGTGGAAGGAGTGAAACTAATGACAACTGTGCCAGGTCACCTTTAACTTGCTCACACAGGACATGGTGGAGCATTGCTGTTAAAGTCAATGGCTCTTGGGGGAGACTCACCAGCACTGCAGAAGGTAATGACATGTCCTCTCCTGCCACCTATGGCTGCTCCATTATCCTTGAAAGCAGCCATGAAATTTGCAAGGCTTTAACTGGAACATCTGCTTCTCTCCCTTGGTTGTTTCCCTCACATCTGCAGCGGTGGTGACAGGGCACGTGCTCTTCTTCATTCACCCTCGCTGCTCTGACCTTTCCTGTGGCTCATTTTTTATGCTCTGTCTCCTTAATGACTATTCTAATTCATCTCTGCATTTGCTGATAGTCTTATTAGGGCCAAGGGAAAATTCCCCAGGTGAGGAAGCCTGTTGTTTTCTGGTAAGAATGCAACTTTGTCAAATCTGACAAGCTGGCTGGGACACTTTCAAGGGACAATTTCACTACATTGGTTCTGCAACTTGCCCAGTTGTGACAAGTGTTCCTGCTAAAAAGAGCAATCCCTCTCTTCTGTGGTGAATGAAGTAAATCTCCTTTTCAGAATTACATGCATGACTTACTTCTTTTCTGGCCAACATCTAGAAAAATATCCAAGTGTTCTCCTGCTAGTTAAGCATCTAATTGCTGTAATTTCAAATAGATTTCATTGCCAGCATAGGAACGGAACACTTAAAAGCCCTTGGGAATTTGAGACTTCCTTTTCAATTCTAACTCCTCTGAGCTTCTAATCCAAATATGCTTTGTCAAGTGTCCTGGAGCTAAGCCAGTGTCTGTCTGGTTTCCTACAGGCACAGGGAAATGCTATTATTGCATCTGCTGCATCCCAAAAGAAATGTGCTCAGTTATTGGGGGGCAAATTTCCATCTCATGGTCAAAACCCCCCTTCCAAATATAATAATCTGCAAGAGTCAAGAGCTCTCTTAGTCCTTTGAGGGATGGCAGTGAGGATTGAATTTCATTCAAGGATCAAACTCCCAGAGTTGTGGTCTCTTTCTGTCAAAGCTGTGACATGGTCTGGGAGGAAGCTTTTGAAACTATGTTCCAATTTGTTCCTGTGGTACGTATTGCAGAATATGGTGGCTTCTGTTATTATAGTTATATTTTAACTTTTCACTTTAAGCTGAATGGCTTAATTAAAATAGAAAATCTACCAAATTGTTGTCAAGGACTGTCAATTTTAATAAGAATGGAAGAAGAATAGGATTCTTGGATGCTTGGAATGGGATGCATGGAACAAAAAAATAATGTTTTAACTGATAGCTCTTTCATTTCTGAGAAGGGTCTGTTAACACTCTGTCTTTACTGATTTGAACAGCCTTTTAATAATAATTCACATTTTAAGCCTGGGTGAAATGTCTTGATTGTTGCTAGGTGCCAAATAAAAAAAGCTAAATTTATGTAGAACTAGCTGTACACTGACTTCCAAATCAGCTTTTTGCTGCACAAAATAATAGGGTTGATCATATAAATGGCATGGAGGAAATAAAGTGTGAGATCACAGCAGTTTGTGTGTTGTAGCAGCACCCACTTGTGCATGCCCAGGTACTGAGCAGAGATCTCCACATTTGGCTCTTTGAACTGCACCCTTCTGGGATTTTTTTGGGTTATAGCCTGCAATCGGAATGTTAAAAATTGTAGTCTTGCACCTTTATTCTTAGGTAAAGAAGATTAAAAAGTGAAAGTTGAGAGGCTCAAGAAAGCTGCAGAATCTTGAGAAGAGAAAGAAGAATTAATGGTGATCCTTTGACAGAGTCGGCAGTATAAAATAGGAAATGTGCAGACCCTGACAGCTTCTGAATTCTGACCTTTAAATTATTTTTCTGTCATTAGCAGTGTAAGTTGGGGTCAGGAGTTTAAACGTGGGCCTATGGGAAGCAGTTACCAGGCTGATTCTCACTTTATTTCATTGTTATTATATTTTATTGTGTGTCTGTTACACTGCAGCTTGAAGTGCTGGGCAGTCTGCAGTGTGTAAGAAAACCCCCCATGTTTCAACAGTGCTGACTAAAAAAATGTCTGTTGACATTCTGGAAACCTCACTTATGCTTTGCACTGCTGGATCTGGCAGTTAAAATAACTTAAGTTCAATTAACTGTTCAGCCAGGCTGGATAGAGTCTGTACATGCTGAAACCACTTAAAAGTCCTCATGGCACTCAGAGTTAAAAATGCATTTGTTCAATTTAGTTTTATGGCCTGTTATTGCATAACTGGCAGCTGGATCTTATATTTGGGCTGCTGTGATGCTTTCCTTGTCTATTCCATCAGATAAACCCAAGGTAATCATTACAGCTGATATAAAATGAGACAAACTTTGAAAATAATTAATCACTAGTGATCAAGACAGAGGGCTTTTCCCAGGGATTAAAGAGCAGCTGAGGAGCTGGTGGCCTGGTGCCCAGTGCATTAACTCCTCTGATGATTGCTTGTGACATTCCTCAGAATTCCATTTGCCTGATTTGCCTATCACAGGAAAACTCCATCCCACTTGTTCAGTGAAATCTATCATTCACATTCAGTCTTATCTGCTGGTTCTGGTTTCTGCAAAAGACAGTTCTTCCACTGGCAACAAATGCTGCTCTGATTTTAATAAACACAGAGTAATTAGTGGAAAGAGGGATTCACAGCCCATCTTTTAAATTAAGAATGTCAAACAGGACAAGCAGAAGTGTTTCATAAACCACACCATTTAATGATAACAGTTATGTCTAGATCTTTCTGGAACAGATTGCCAAATGAGGGTTAATTAATGAATAATTAGTTATTTGCCAATTTTAACTATCAAATTTGGGCAAAGTCCTATTATTCTATAGTCCCATCAAAGTAATTTAAGGAGGGAAATATACCTTGGCATTATAAAAATAAACCCCAGAGAAGCAGAATCTCTTTATGCTTTGTGAGTGTGAGCTGTTTTGAGCAGTGAAATGGAGTACAGTACGTGTTTCCTTGGTTGCTCTCCCCAGTTTCACTGATTCTATTTGGACATGAGAATAAAGATTCAATTTTCACTTGAAATGAAGAGAATGCTTTTCCCCCCAAACATCTACTTTGTTTTCTGGCAGCTTCCATTTACTTAAGCTGCAGAGCCTAATGACTTAGATGACAATTAGTGTTTCATATTCTCTAAACAAATATAATTCTTTTCTGATGAATGACCTTGAACTGGGTTAAAAATACCTCTGGTATTTAGTAGATTACAAATGTTTGTTTTACACAAGTAAGCCTGAAATGATCATTAGATATTTCAGGTGCTGGAGGAATGCTCAGAAAGGCACAAGGCTTAATCCTCAAAATATATTTTTTTGCATGCATGAGACAGACTTAAAAGGTTTTGATTTTTTGTTTTTGTTCTTTTTTTTTTTTTTTAATTTCTTGAAGATTATGATACTATTAAATGAACTTCTGTCATGCCATAGATGAGCAGCAATAAGCTGCACTGAGACTGGGTATGGAGAGCAACTGCAAATGGCAGTGAGCTCCTGGTGCCTGCAAGGGCTGTGTTAGTGACACCTTGGGCAGGATGGCTTCATTATTGCTGTGGATGGGATTGCCTTTCTCAGTTTGTGGTCCCAAATATGCTATTTTTGCTTTCCTATGGCAAGAACAACCCTTTTGTAGGAGGAAATCAGCTCTCACTTGAGGCAGAAAATTAAATTTTTGCTTACAAAGTGGTAACTGTAAGCCTGGCCTGTATGGATGTGTGTGTACCTGCTTTCTCCAGGCAAGCAGAAATCTCTCCAGGGAACTGGTTTCATTCTCTTTCTTTTCTCTCATGATAAATTTGTGAAGGAAGGAACAAATGAGAGAAAAATAGTGGTCCACATGTAATAGCGGGAGTGAATGTTAATGGGACACCTGGGAAATTCTTCTATATTAGAGAGCACAATGTTGCTCATTTGCTCCAAGTTATGATTGAAAACCAAATCTTTCCTTTGCATTTTCTCCTCTGCCTCACCTAAAATAGCCCCTCAGCAGGAAGCTGCCCGTAGGAAATTATTAACACTGCTTTGCTCTGAGGTGCCTTATGAGGTTTTAAGTCTTGGATTCTGTCTGTACAAGTGATGTGTGTGCTTGAAGCAGATGAATATTGGTGCCCAGCTGAAAGGCAGCAGACCTCATTGATTGACTTCAGCGAGCCCCCTGGCAGACAGAGACCACTCATGCTTTAATTTGTTTTTGCTTCCAGGTCACCCTTCATCCACCTTCCCATTTGCAGCAGCTTTCCCCTCCTCCCCCCTGCATTTCCAGCACCTTCTCATCTGTTTTGATTTATTGACCACTCAGATTTAATGCTTCATCCCTCAGAGAAGTCTCTGTGCTTGTGTCTGATCTAAGGTCACCTGTGCTACTTATTCCAGGGGACTTTAATCTCCATATGGATGTGACCCCTGATACTCAGCACAGAATTCTCTGTGTTACATGGTTCTCTCCACCTGTGTCAGCAGCTTCCTCCAGCTGCTATGAAGGGTTATGATTTCATTAACTCTTTGGGTCTCATTATCAGGGTTTGAGGTCACTCACCTATTTTCTGATATGGAGGTACACCCACTGTACCCCTGGGGTTTCTTTCTATTTAGGTGCTTGTTTTGAGAGTTGTTTGTTTTTTTACCCCATGTGTTTCTTCTCACCTGAAACAACTTAAAGTGGTTCAGGGCTGCTTGCCTGAATCCCCAGTTAAAATCTTGTGATTTTGCACATACCACACTGCTGGTTTCCACAAGGAAAAAAGCACAAATGGCTTGATGAGAACAAAATCTGTAACTTTATAAATTGTAAGAAAAACTCTTTGGTTTGAAACCTGCACATTATGGAGGCTCCATCCTCTATTCCTACATCTGTTAAATGGCTGTATATTTACCTGCCTTTTTCTTACAGATGTTAGCACTAGGAATCACAATCCTGCAGTGTATTTGAGGACTGTAAGAGTAATGGTTAGCAAACAGGATTCTTTTTCCCCTTTTTTAAAATTTTTGTTTGATTTTTTTTTTTTGTGTTACATCCTACTTTGCCTACTATCATGGGCAGATTATGGGAAGATATTTCTTGTCTGTTTATTCCTAGAACAGCTGAACTGGGCTTTTGGGGCAGATCTGGACTATCTCTGAGCACTCCCTTACTGCCCATAAGTGAAAAGGTTGAACTTTAAAAGTGGAACTGCACTGATTTGTATATTCAGAGACAATTTCTGAGAAAGTGTGTCTGTGTATACATATATCTGTACCCTTGAAGGAGGAGAGCATCTAAGATAGAACCTTGGGACATGAATGTGAAATTATGAAAAATCCCAGTAGCTTATGGAATGGTAGTAAAGAAAAAGCTCTGCTGATACTCTCAGCCTCTAACATGGTGTGTAGTTTTTACTTTCCAAGTGACTTTTAGCTTCTTTTCTTGAGAAGAGTTGTCATCTTTAGAAACAGCCTTTTTCCACTTTTACCCCTTGAAAAACCCTGCCCTGTGAGCTGGATTGGTTCTTGTAAATATGTTTGGCAAATAATATGCAAAATAGCAAGTGTTATTTCCTCTAATGTTTGTGTTTTTCTAACAGTATTTGCCTTCTGGTGTGTGCTTCCTATGCCCATGTATTTGTAAGCAAAAGTCAGCATGAGATGAAGGCAGATGATGAACTGGCACCAAGCTTCTTAAAGTGCTTTCCTCTTCCAAACAGCATCAGTGCTGACTTCTAAACTCATTTGTTTCTCTTAATGTTGTCTGCAATATTTAGTTCCATGGCTGTTCATCCTCCTATTGACATCCATCCTCTTACCCTTTAAATAAATGATGCAGTTGATTTTGTGCAGACCAAGCTTGCTGCTTTTGAGGCTTTCTGAGGAATGTGCTGAGCTGGGCTCATCCTACTCCAGATTTGCTGCCCTCCACAGCATAGTAGCTCTCTTCATCAGAGGTGGCAGATTATGAAACAGAGATAAAAACTCCCTTTAAATTTGTATTTTCCTTATGTTTCTTAGCCAAGAAATGAGCAGAAAGAGGCGTTTGTTCAGGATTTCTGGTGGAGGCATGCTGCCTGCATGTATATTGCATTGAGACAGCACTCCCTGGGAGTGATCAGAATTAGTCACAGAGATGAAATGCATGTGGACAGAATTGGTTAGCAACCTTCTGAAAGCCTCCTTCTTTCTTTGATATGTTCCCTGTGGTTTTGAAGTGCATCACTACCATGTTTGATATTTTATTAACAATAATTGTATTTCCCTCTTTTCTTTTGAGCATTTCGAAGAGTTTTAGAAGTATTAATTGGTATCTGCCCTTTGACTCCTATGAAGAAAGTGAAAATAAGGTCTTGTCAAATATGTTTGTTGAAAAAAAAGTACTAAGAGTAATACTGAGAATATTAAGAATACCACTGGGAATAAACAGTTCAGTAGTGATTATTGAGTCATCTCCACAAGCCAACACAACTGCTGTGAGTAATGTTCAAGTTCAATAATTTTCTAGTTTGTGCTTTCTTGTTCTTCAGAGATGTCTGTGTTCTCTGAAATCCTGGGGGGCTGCATTGCAGCTCTGCACAAAACATTCTCCTGTGATAAAAATCCTACAGATGGCAAGTAAATGGTCACAGAACCTTCATGTGGCCACTTCTTGAGGTCATTAAGAAGCATTCTAGACCTGGGCACCTGAGGGCTGCTGTTATCTGTAGGTATTTCATTATGGAAGGCAGCAAAATTCAAGGCAGGGAGAATCCTGGAGGTTGTTTCATCAGGGAGCCTTGTCCCATTGTGTCTGTGCCTGTATGGGAGACAGAGAAAGTGAACCAGAGCAGCACTGGTGTTTCTGGGGAGGAAAAGCTGTAAGGAAATTAGGATATGGATAGAAA
Organism: Ammospiza caudacuta; assembly: GCF_027887145.1. Classification (NCBI taxonomy): domain Eukaryota; kingdom Metazoa; phylum Chordata; class Aves; order Passeriformes; family Passerellidae; genus Ammospiza; species Ammospiza caudacuta. Next base: position 17,633,382 of record NC_080604.1, on the reverse strand, counting down.
CACACATGCCAAACTGCTGATAGGAGGAAACACAGAGCTGTGTGGTTTTCAACACCCATCCCTTGTCCTGTACCATGCCTGGCTGGCCCACGCTCTCGCTTCAGTGTGCAGAAGCTGCTCTGTGACACAGACCTTCCTGTGATGCTGATAAAATGTTTCTGCCTCTGGAGGGTTTACTTATTTAAAAGGGAAGATGTAACCAAATTTCAACCCCAAATACTGACAGCCCTGAAGTCACAGATCTGAGTAGGTTTACACATGATGAGCTATGAATTTATGGGCTTTGCTCTCCACAGCTTTTCTCCCTCTCTCTCACTGCATTTCTCCCTGAAATGGCTTTCCTGATGTGTCCAGCATAGAATTCATTTACTGTGATCTTCACATTTTGAAAACTCTTCACTCCCTGCTCTTCTAATGACTTGGCTTCCAGAGAATCCATCAATTATAAAATATTTTAAGGCATTTCTTGAGTGTTTCTGTCAGTATAATCTCAGCTGCATGTTAAGTGTACTTTAAACCTGAGGTGAAGGTTTATTTAGTGCAAGATGAATATTAAAATGTACAGGAGAGAATTCTTATATTCTTTCTTTTTGCTGATGTTAGGCACTTGAATGCAAATACAACAGGTTTCAGTAGATCTAGGGAGGAATAGATTGAGTTAGGGTTGGTTAAGATTTTTTGTGAATTTTCTTAAATGTGGAAGCCACTCTGCAAACAAATGTTTATCCTCTAGATTCCTGAGCACTGGCAAAAACAGGACTGAAAGGCACCACTTTAACCCTCAGCATTTGTTCAGCACCTGCTCACAGATGTGCCTGAATATTAAGGAGAAATTCATATGGTGCTCAACAGCATAAAAAGTGTCAGGATGTGTGTGAACAAGCAGGAGGAAATATCGATGTGAGCGTGTAGGAGGGGAAAGACTATTACAAGGGCAATCCAATTAATGCAAATGATGCATGCAGATGTCTGGGGCTTTTTAGTGCTGTACTCCATAAGAGCTGTGCATGAGGGGTGAGGGAGGGGAGTGCTGCCTTCCCTTGTGTGGCAGGGCTGTTTTCAGATCTGGCATCCCACTCCTGCCCGGAGATGGAGAGGGGACACCTTCCCTCACCTGCTGGTGGAGCTGCCAAAGAGGAATGTGAGTGAAACAGCTCCTGAACCCAGGGCTGCTTTCAGGAGGCATCTTAATCTCAGCTTCTGCAAACAGCTGTGTGTCTGTTGACTCCTGGCACTCCAGGGCACCACTGTCACTGCTTCAAAAGTCAAACAAGATAATTGAAAGGCAGCCCCAGGTTTTTGGGGCTGTATGCTCAGGGCCCGAGTGTTTGATTTGCTTTGGTATTGGCTTAACAGGACTGTACACCTAAAGGAAGCAGGGTTTGAGGTGGAAAATAGACACCCTTGCAGCTACATATTGATCCTTGGAGCTGGATCTTGTCCGTCCTTATGACGTACCCTCTGGAAAAAAGGCTTCTCTTATCTCGGCATCTGATGTCTGGTGAATTGTGACTTTGCTTAAGGACAAGGCCTGGCCGCTTGGTTTTTCAGATGAGATACGTGGCAAACGCAAATATGTGGCCTGAGCAGCTCAGAATTTTTGCTTTATATTTCTTCCTTTGTAAAATCTCATTCTCAAGAGACCAAGCAGACTCTGACCTTGCTCTCCTGAAGTGAATAGAAACTCTGCTGTTGATTCCAGTCAATGCAGGACAAGCACGGTGAGCACTGTAGGAAACCAATGGAAATTTTTCCTGTTTACTCCAAAGAGTTTTGATTCAAGATATAGCACTAAAAAACCAGATAATTAAATAAATATTAAAGTTATTTAATAAGTAAATTAACAACCTCTCTTAAATAACAATCTCATTTTACAAAATCTTTTCTGTCACAACTTGTGCCACCTTTTCTCCAAGCATTGTCATGTCAGGTATTTTGAGGAACAATGCTTTGGGATGAAGTGAGAAATTTGCTTTCTCTTTTGTGTGTTTTCCATATTGACTTACAGAGAAGTTGTTGTTCTCCTGACTAGTAGCTGTTTTCATTTTTTCCATGTTTATTATTAAGTACTCGCATGAAAAGTCAGTCTCCCAACAAACTTATTACAGTGGCTCTGAAGATACTTTTATGTTGTCTTCAGCATTTTGCCAACTTGCTGTAAAATACCTTATACATTTTTCTACTGTAGCAAATTTTGCTTAAAAGTAGTGTAGCTTTGTCCTCAGGGAAAGAAAAAGGAAAAAACCTCAAAAAGCTCTGTGTAGATATAATTTTTAAAAAAGTTGAGTGCTCAAGTAGAACACCACATTTCCACTCCAAGATTGAATATGCATAGTTTCTTGTCCATTGAGGTTGTTATGAATACAAATTTGGCAAGAAAATCCAGGCAGCCAAGTGCTTTCACAAGTATTTCAGCTGTGCTTGAAATACTTGTGAAACCAAAACATACACAGCAAGGAACACTGCCAAGCCAACTTTTTAAAAGAGTTATATGTATGTATTTAATACTTTTTTTTTAAGAACTCCCCCCATAGAAGTATAAATTGCATTGCTAACTCTTTTTGAAAGTTAAGATCTCACACTAATCAAGTTATAACATTTTCTGCACAAAAATTACAGTAATCTTTATTCCTCAGGAAAATTTCATTTGTAAAGGTGCGCCTGATGTTAGTTAGCAGCAGATACTGTAAAAAAATAACCCAACCTAAAAAATCCAAACAAAAACCTCCAAACAGGGCAAACATGGAGTGAGGAAGAAGCAGGATAACTCTGAGGTTTGTCGCTTGGAGGATTTTCTGTTTGTGGAGAGTTCTCTGCCTTCCCCCTGCATTTCTTTATTCTCTGTGCCTTTGATATCAGCCACACCTACACCAATATCTGGGCTGTCTCTCTTCTCATGCTTTGTGCTGCTTTGATGGTGACTATTTTTGTTATTCTCAGTGTTGTCTCTGTCTCTCTCTCTTATGAAATAACTCACCCTGCTCTGTAGTGCTGTTAATTTACAAGGTGCTTTACAAACACAGATAAGAGCCATCCAAGGCTCTACTCTAAATAAGACAAGACAAATGCAAGATGAAGCACTTGAAGGCTGCTCAGGAAAGTGAGGACATGGAAATTACTTTATGCAAGGAGCTGAGGGGCTTGTGAAGTGGAGTTTCTGAGAGGAGGTTTAGGCAGGATGGAGAGGAAGTTTGGCAGGGGAGGAAAATGATCAGCTGCAAGGAGCACTGAGGTGAGATGTGAAGGCAAGAGCAAAGGAGGGGAAAAATCAACTTGGAGAAAAGCAGGAGCAGATAATATTTATCAGAGGTTTGTTCAGAATGGTCTGTGAGGGAACTGAAGAAATCCATACAGTTTGGGTATGTTTACTTTTTCTCCTTATGGACAAAATTTGACTATCTCTGACAGCTTTACAGCCTACCTTGTTCTCAGCCTGTCTGTGATGGCAAGCATAGCAAGCAGTGCTTACATGTGGATGTGTCAAAAAGTTTCCCTACTGTTTAAGATGTCTCTCTTGTATTAAATATTACCCTATCCACTGTGTCCATTTATGAAGGGAAAGATCTAAATATAAAACCTGATGGATGTCAGGACGGCAAAGGAAGATGACTGTGCTCTTTTTGCCTTCATCATTTAACTGATTACTCTGACCTGCTCTGTTTTTGTAAGGGTGAGGGAAGATAGATTGGAAAACTGACTTACAAAAGCTAATTTCATAAGGAAGAATAGTATATATAAACTCAGGGAATGAGCCAGATCCTGTTGGAACCCTGGCTGCTGAGAATTTAAGCTTTCTGTGCTGACAGACACTGACCCCCAAGAGAACGCTGCATTTGACCTGAGGCCATGGAGAAAGCTTCCAAAAAGCTTCACCTTCTAATAAGATGAAGTCCCCCTCATCATTCTTCCCTGCCACAACAGTCATCCTATTTCGACGGTTTCTCACAGGCACTGATGTGTTTTTTCTCTCCATCCTTTGCCTCTGGGGCTGTTAGGGCAGCACCAGGTGAAGCAGGGCACGTGTGAGGTGGTGGCCGTGCACCGGTGCTGCAACAAGAACCGGATCGAGGAGCGCTCCCAGACCGTGAAGTGCTCCTGCTTCCCAGGCCAGGTGGCCGGCACCACGCGGGCCCAGCCCTCCTGCGTGGAAGGTGAGTGCTGGGTTGTCATTTCAGGCTTTACCCCAAAACCTGTGTCCCTCCTCTGAAGATTCTCTCCCAGGTGTGTCAGTCATCCTTCCTTTCCCCTCCCTGACCCCTCCCAGCACTGTCTGTCAGTCCTGCAATTCCAGAAGGGCGTTGAGTGATTGGCAGAATCAAAGGATGCCCTCTACCCCTGGGGGGCATTGGGCCATCCAGGTGTCCTTTGTCCCTTGAGACCTCTCATGTACACCTGGTTGGTGGCTCCCTACCCCTCTCCCTGGGGTTCAAAGGAGCAGCAACCCCAGGCTCAGGGAGTTCTGTTGGAGCTGCTGCTGCATTCAGAGGCCTGTGGGTCAGAATAAAGCTCTGGATCCAAACCCTCCATCAGAACCGACTCCTTTCTTTCACCACTGCCTTAAAGGTGAAGGAAAGAGATGAAACCTTCTCTGTCAGGGGAAAACCTGAGGAGCAGACCCTCTTAAGGGAGGAGGCTCCATCCCACCACCACCAGAGCTCCTGCAGGCCTGGACTTGTCTCCACAAGGCCAGCTGCAGCATCCAGCCGGCCAAAAGTGTCTCTGGAATGAAACACCACACATCCAGCCGGCCAAAAGTGTCTGTGGGGTGAAACACCACACACCTAGCCAGCCAAAAGTGTCTGTGGGGTGAAACACCACATACCCAGCCGGCCAAAAGCGTCTGTGGAGTGAAACACCACACACCCAGCCGGCCAAAAGTGTCTCTGGGGTGAAACACCACACATCCCACAGCCAAAAGTGTCTGTGGGGTGAAACACCACACACCCAGCCGGCCAAAAGTGTCTCTGGGGTGAAACACCACAGTGCTGCTGTTTGGTTCAGCACCAAGGCCAGACGAGCTCAGGCACGTCCTGTCCACCTATATTGGTAAATATTCCGATAGTGAGAGCCTCTGCTCACTCCTGCCTTGTTAAGATTGTTTGAGTTTATTCTCCTTGATGTCTGACTTCCCACTGCCTCAAAAAAGCATAATCCTTCCTTTTGTTAATTTTAGAGACATCTCTGTGTGTTGTTGATAATGAGCCTGTGCATAAATCTTGGTGTAATTAATCCTCTTAATATATGTGCTGGTCCATTTCATGTCTGTGCCAATAAAACTTCTCAATTTTTTTCCCACAGAAGAATTCTCCTCTAAAACTAGTTTGAAAACAGCATAAGCCAAGAAATTCAGGCTTATGATATTAACTCTTCCAGATGTCTTAAGACTTAGTAGCTTGGCTAAAAATTCACTGGATAATAAATGCAGCCCTAAGACTGGGAATGCACATGGGGCCGGGACATCTGACATGGAGAGCTTTTCTCTAAATCAATATTCACCATTTAATTTGCCTATTTTTTTAGGGATTGCTGCTCTTGTTAAGTTAGTAAATCTACTTCAAGACAGATTTTTTTCTTCATCTTAAAGTTACCAAAATCCCTCATTCCATTAATTCATAAGCAAGATCCTGTTTTTATTCTTTTGTGCCTCAAATCGCAACCAGTTCACTTAAACATAAAAAAAAAGTTTTTAAGTCCAGTTCTAATCTAATATTCAGAAATATTTAGTGTCAGACATAGAACTCTATGTTCTGTGTGAATGTAAATATGTTCTATGTAAATTTGTGTTCTATGTAAACATGAATCTGTTTTGTGATTTTTTTTTTACCTATTACAAAGCTGTCAAAAGAGATATTTTTTAAAAGTAGATTTAAAAAAAATAGGTGCCTAGTGTTTTTATGCTTTATAATTCAGCAGTTCAGTTTAATGGTGCATTTTCTTAGGGAGTTTTCTTGTTACATCAGGAGTGTCTTCTGCATTTTTAGGTAACACATCAAATAGCAGAAATACTTTTACATGTAACAGATAATAGAAGTCAGGCATTATTTTAAGCTCACTTAAAGACTGCAAAAGTGGCACTGTCATTCTATGGCAGAAATATATAAATACTGCAGAAGCTTGATTCAGCCAACAGTTGCTGAAGGAATTTAGTTTTTTTTTTATTCAAGTATAGTTGCAATTAAGTGTAACAAAATATTATGAATGTAAGATTTTGACTGTTCAAGTGGAAGCCTTTGATTCCCCTCACTCCTTAGGGTAATGCTTTACCAGGCTTAGCTTATTTTTGCCAGCATCTGGGACTGGAGTGAGTTGCTGCAGCACAGAAGCTGAAACTCCCTTTCCTCAGCCTCAGGATCTGATGTGTTTTCTCCCACTCTGTACATACCCTGCAGTAGACTCCTACACTGTGAAAGCAAGAAACTGTTTGAGTCTTCAATTTGCATACTACAGACTGATACAGACATTTAGGGGCTTTGTCCTGAGTGCAGGCTTTATCAGAAATGATCTCTCACCTCCCAGGGAAGCACAGTCAGGTTTCACCCATTTTTTGTCCACAATCAATCAGTATCAATGCAAATGATCTGAGACCCAGATGGAAGTTCATACATTTATTTTGTAATGTTATAAGGCTGAAATGTTAGTTTATAAAAGCCAAAGCTGTGTTCCAAAAGTGTGTCTTTTCATAACATTTTTCAGTAAAAGTGCAAAACAAAGGTAACTGAATGAACATTTCAGCAATATCCTGATGTCAGCTTCCCTGCTTGACACCCCAATTTAAAGGTTGCAGAAGAACAAATATGTCTTGAAATTAAAAGGGAAAAAAGTGCTTTACAAGAAGTAGACTCCATTATTTTTGTTCATCTCATCTGAATATGTTATCTTTTAAGGCATGTGATTCAATAGTTTGTGCACATAGTAGCATAATGCAGACTGGCTGAATCCACATCTTAAGCCATATTTTATTTTGAAATCCAATATAGATTATGTAGGATTGTGTACTGATATGATTCATAACAATTTTCTGGGATTTGATGAGTGCCATGAACAATGCAAACCTGAGAAATGCATGCAGGTGTTTGTGCTGTTGTTAACAGCAGGTTTATAAGGTCATGGCTACATTTCTAAAAGGAATAGGCATGGTCTTAATAGAAATTGGCTTAAGGGTAGAGAATTAATAAATTTGCCCAGTTAAGGTGTACAACTGTGGCCTTCCAAAACATATTGCAGAAGTGGCAGTGTGACTGCAAATGGATTTTTTAGTCAATATTCTAGTGCTTGCCAGAGGTTTCCCTGTTCTTACCTGCAGTATTTGCTGACACACCTCTGGGGTTTACGTCTCTGTGCAATTCTATTTTCTCACCCAGTGAAGGGAGAAACTGGCATTTCTCTGTCCAGTCTCCCATATGCATGTATGGATTAAACAAGAAGTCTCGGCTTCATTCCCCCTTACAGCAGGTACATGACTGAAGCATGCAAATGAAGGAGAAAAGTCGTTTTTGTAGTCTGTGGAGATGGAAAGGCACTTCCAGAGGTCAATTCAAATGTTGGAATCAGTCTCTGGTGGTGCCTGCCTCTTTCTCATTTGGATATGGCATTTACCTTTCTGAGAGCTGGTGAAGTGTTCTCTCACTTTTTTACCTCAAACACACTCCATGTAATTCACTATTAAACCAGTCATTGTTGATTTTCCATTTTGAAATCAACTAATTGAACATGGCACAGACAACCGCCCTGCAATAAAACAAGGGTGACAAAAAATATATTGTTTCTGTTTCCTGCTTCTTTTTCAGCTTCCATTGTCCTGCAGAAGTGGTGGTGTCACATGAACCCCTGTTTGGATGGAGAGGACTGTAAAGTACTACCAGACTATTCAGGTTGGTCTTGCAGCAGTGGAAATAAAATCAAAACCACAAAGGCAAGTACAGAGATCACCTATATTTAAAGGTGCCATTCTGCTGATTGCTCTTATTGCATTTTGTCTGTGGGTGTGAGCACCAGTCTTGGCCTTCTCAAAGTTTTGGAAAGCTGTGATTAATTGGTTGCTCTCAGAGAGGAAATATTAGCTCAGAACTGCCCCTTCACTCCTGCAATCACACTGAAAATGGCCCTGATTCAGTCTGCAGTGAGCCAAAGAAATTATTTCATTGTGCTCAGTGCTAGAGGGATAATCATGTTCCAGAACCAATTCTTCAATTTGCAGGCTGAGTACAGGGATCCAAGATCTTTACCACTGTCACATAAACTTAGATTCCTGTGCTGGACAGCGTTTTACCTTTTGAAAGTACCAGTCTGGCTTGGGAGTTGCTGAGAACCTGCACTGATGACAGTGTGCCATACTGAGCATCACTGGAAATCAGGCTGGTTCAGAATATTTCTAATTACAGACCACCCTGTAGGTGGCCTGATTTATTTTTTTTTAAACCAAACCTTTGCTTATGTCATCTTATTTCTTAACTAATGGAGAGAAAATATCATGTCCTCTGTCTGCCTGGCAATTTAAAATGAGTTCAGTGCATTGAAGTTCAGCAAGTCACAGCAAACTGCATGTCTAAATACATCATAAACCAGGAGTCTTTAGCAGGCAATAGCAAGGAGAGACATATGCTCGGCTTTTCCCTTTACAGCCTCTTCTAGCTGGGAAAGAATGTTCTTCATTAGGTTACAGTCTGAGTTAATAAGCAATACTGTCACCAAATGTTGTTTAGTGAAGGCTGCTCTGAGCAGTGAAAACTGCACTAATTTGTGGATGGATGAGAGGAAATTGGATGTTTTGGGCAGCTGTGCTGTGGCACTGGTGCTCTGTAGACATTGCACAAAGGCAGTGGCATCCCTGCTCGTGGCAGAGGGGTTGGAAGTAGAAGATTTTCAAGAACCTTTACAACCCCAACCTTTCTATGACTCTGTGGCCAGTGATATTTATCAAGTGCCAAAGATGTAGTCTATAGCATGCCTGGGTCCTGCTGATCTCCTGTGGTGGACACTACATCTGGAATTTGGCCTGCAAACCCTGGAATCAGTGTGGATAACTGGGACTCAGTTACTGCAAGTTAAAAATTACCTCAGCCTTTCAGTTTTTTCCCCAGGGCTGATTTTTAACTACTCATTTGTAGATCAGGAGTAGCATTGTAGCATCCACTGAAGGGTGGGACTGGTGAACAGGAGTTCTAGATGTTGTACAAGACAACTTCATCTCTGGACATACCAAGAGAGAGCTGACAGTTTATACCAAAAGGACTTTATTGGAGAAGAGTGAGTCAGGTTAATTATTCTTTGAGTGAGGGTTAATTATCCTTGATGCCTTGGACAGATACTCGAGGGGTGGGTGGCAGAACAAAGACTTTTATGTTGGCACTGATGTCTGAATTGTCAGATCCTCATCATGCAGCTGCCTCTTCCTTCCTCTGGACAGCTGTAAGGAAACTAGAATGGAAAGAGAGTCCCAGGGAAAAGGGAAATATGGCATAGCATATATTTTTATTTTGAAAATGAACCAAAGATTTGTCTCAGATTAATAAAACAAATATTTCTTAGGTATGTTATTAAAATTTTACACAAAGAGGCCTATTTGAACAGCCAAACTGTTGAGTCACCTGTGAGCCTCAGCAATGGGATGCTCAAATCAGACACAGCAAAACCTTTTGGGACAATTACAGAAAGTGTATGCAAACATGAATTTTTTCCAATTTAATAGTTGCCTTATGTCTAAAACACAATAGTTGAGATCCATTCCATACGAATTCTTTTTCTGTGTTATGCACCAGAGATGATCTCATTGCCATTTAAATTTGTAATCAATTTTTGAAGCTTTTTAAGACCCTGGGATCAGTGCTGCGTGGGACAGGTTAATTATACACTGAAAGAGGAAATGTCATTTAACCAACTTTAAGTCCTCTATCTTCTCATTCCATGAAAATAAGCAAAAATAGTGTAACTAAAATATTTGAAGCAGAGGAGACTGCTGACACGACTCAGTATTTAGATGAACAGTTAGTGTCTGAGTGGGACAGTTAAAATGTGCAAAGCTGAGGAATTTGCATCTTCCATCAGTTCCCTCAGGGAAGGAAATAAAAACTTCTCTATGCTGAGTGTCTGTTTAGTTTTGTGACACATGTAGACACTGCAGAGCAGAGCTGACAAAGCTTTCCTCCTTCCAGCTGCCTATTCTCATCCATTTCCAGGACAGGAAATCCAGCAGGACCCTCCTCACTGTGCAGCCAGAGCTGTGTCCTGTGTGTGCATCAAGGCTTCAACACATCCCTCCAGCCCCTCCAGGGTCCTGAGGGAGTTCTGCTGGCTGGGGGAGATTTCTGCTGCAGGAACAATTTATTCCAATGTGCTGCCAGGTCCCTGATTCCCTCCCATGGGATGGACCCCTGGGAATGGGCAGCAGTTTGCATGAATGGCCCTTTGGGATGTAAATCCTACACTTGTGTTGGAGGCATTGGGAATGACATGAAGCAAAGTAAAATAGGAGATGTCCAGGAGGTGTTGGTGGCAAATTTAACGGTGAATTGCCATTTCTTTATCTGCAAATCTCCCTCATGCTATGAAATAACATGTAATTAACATTTCTATGGAGATTCTGCTTCTCTGTGTGATATAAAGGTGTGGCTGGGGCAAGTTCATTCATTGTCTATTTGTGTGCAGTTTTTTGCAGTAACAATGCACTTGATATCCTTTTTTTGGTCGATTCTGTGTAAGTAACTCTTTCCTCTCCTTTTATAGGTAACACGGTAGCAAAGGCTAAACCTGAGGGCCACTCCCAGAACTATGGCACACGGAACTGTTCCTTGGCTGTCACACAGAGACCCTTTTTTGTCATGCTGTTATTGACTTCACCCTTTGAACTTGCAAAGGAGTTGGGAAAAAGGGACAGCACTTCTCCTTTGAACTGTGGCTGCAGCTCCTGAACCTGGATTTTGCTATATTGGTACATTACAATCTCACAAGAAAAATCAGGGAGATTTGGTTCTGCCTGAAACGCACCTTGGATTCCCAAGGATCTGAGACCTGGCTGAAAATTGTGGAAGAACACACCTGAACTTCTTGTGGTGCACCAAGGATAAGACTTTCCTAATGACACAAAGATATGTAAAATTGTTTTAAATGAGTTTAGGTCATGAATGTAACTTAGGGGATCATAGAAAGAAAATGCTGATGTTAGAACTGGTACAGATGATCTCTAAGGTCTTTTCAACCTCTATGATTCTATGGATTTGTCTGAGGTGTTTCTTGCATACAGTACAACATCAAAATACAAAGCTGATCCCAGTGAATTGATGGGACCGTGTTAGTAAATTATGTCTTAGTGTATTTTCAACTGTAATTTAGTACCTATCAAGGTGGTATGAAGGTGAAAAGATGGAACTTATAGAATTAGTAGCAATTATTGTAGGGCAATAAACTTTGGTTATAGCTGTGCAATTAGATTTATTTCCTTAGATAGTTCTAGGTAGTTTAACCTTTACATTCATAAGTGATGACAGGAAAGCATGAGGAAGAGATAAAATTTGAAAGCAGGCATAGTTTTTCTTGTCCTAAAATAAATCCATTCTCTAGGGGAATAGCAAAGTATACATATTCCTTGCCTCTTTGAATCTAGATATGGGAAAGAATTTAGCCATTAGCTAAAAATATTCATTGAGATGCCTCAAAAAAAAGGCGAGCAGGCTTGTACTGCATAAGGAAGGCTTACTGGAATGGGAGTAATTTATTTGGATTTTCATTGCTTTGGTTATATCCTAATAGGTAACATACTTAAAATTCATAAGCAAAATTCTAGATAAAAGTAAATTTTCAGTTTCAATTAGTTCTTGTTTAGAATGATTATAATAATTAAATGTCCAGTTCCTTGACAGACTGAATTTCCAAGTGGTTACATTTTGAGACACGTAATTGTTCCCTATTATTGTAGATGCATTTCATGCTCTTTTTTTTATTTGCCTGTTAGAGATTTTTTGTCATCAGTCTTCATAAATAGAATAGAGGGTAGAGGTGAAGCTGCAGCCAGTCTGCTCCCCCTGACATTGCAGCAGACTGAAGTGCAGTGGTGCAGATGAACTGCTGGTGACCCAGAGACAGAAGTCATTGTTATGCTTTATGTAAATATTGGGGTAACAATGCACATCCAATTTTTATACACACTGAAAGGTGGAAAAAAAAAAGCTGTCTAGTACTAATGTAAGTCATTGTGCATAAGCTCTCTAGTGTAGGGGAAAGATCCCATCAGCAATGGGAAGCTGTTCAGGGTCATTATTATTAAATTCTGATTTGCTGGAGTGAGTGGGAGCATTCAGCCAGTTAATTCCACCAGAGTCAGTGGTGGGAGGATCTGGCCCTGTGTTTTTTTGGTTTTGATTTCCTCGGTTTAGGTCACTTTCCATTATGTATTTGATTACAGCTGGGATCATAGTGGTCATTGTACTCAGTGATAAGCAAACAAGAGATTTTCTGCTCTGTGCTTGGACAGCTGAACAGTTAATAGACTCTGCTTGCCCTAATGAGCTCTACATTCCCAATATTTTTCCATTGTTTTGATTTTCCGATTAAATTTTAAAATTACTATTTCTATTGTTTCTCTGCATATATACTCATGGTGTCATCAGGGGAGATCCTTTTCATTTGCTATTTGTACAGTGTTTACCCATAACTGGAATTTATTTATTTTGGTAAGTGTTCTATGGTGATGTTAAGTTAAAACCATTTCTGAGATGTTCTAGATGGGAAAAAAAGAGTTTTAGAGAAAAGTTGTCTATTTTTGAAGGTAAATTCAAAGAAAATAAGTTACTTTCCAGTGGTTATATACTGGATTTGTGGTGGAATTGAGAACAAAACCAGAACTTCTCAATTCGCTGCTACCCCAAAGGGGTGAAATGTGTCACATACCCTGAAATGGCCCCCTGGAAGCTTTTGCTGTCACTAAGGACAGGGGAAAACTACAATGTAAATTTGGTAGTAGGGAATTATGAAATATGGCCCAAATGAATGACTTGCTTTCCTTGAAGCCCAGCCCATGGCAGAGATTTTATATTCCCAAAGAAGCTTTGTTTCAGGGGATCTTGGGTCAGTTTACAGCCTTTTCTGACTCGTTGCACAGGTGCTGTGATGTGTGCCTGCCTCTCCTTTTGGAGCAGTGCTGCTGCTTCCAGTGCTGTTGTCTGGCATCTGACACCAGCTTTGCCCTTCTGCTAGGAGGCAGCAGAATTAAATCTCTGCCAGCTGCTCTGCCGGGGGAATAGAGAGATCCGTGCCTCAGATCCTTGGTGTGCTCTCTCTGGAATAGTCTGTGTCTCACTGCTGCTTCTAGAGGAGCAGTTTTGGTAGGCAGCAATCCTCACCAGCTCTTTGCAGCCTCAGGCTGCTCCCACTGTTGAGCTTCTGGGGGCCAAATCCTGTGGGTCATCACACCCAGGGTTTTGTTTGGACAGACACTCTCCTGTGCTGGTTCAGAGAATAATCCTCTTGCTCTAAAAGTGGCAATGTCTTTCCATGCAGTTTCAAACAAAGATTATTGCAGACACTCACTTCTCTGATGATATATTAATATCCAAGCTGAGCTGATTCATATTCTGATTATACCTTTATCTTATTTCTTAACTTTGTTCTTTTTGTCCCTCCTCAGGATGACCCTGAAGCCTTTCCTTTCCTCCAGGTGACATTTGAGTGGGCATAAAATAACTGTGGCTTCTTCGTGGCCTTTTTTCTCCCCTCTGCCTGTCTTTGTAGCCCTCCTTGCAGTTTTGGTGAATATTTTTGAACACAGATTGCCAGAATTATGTGCTTTATTTGGCATCTGCCATTGCTGGTTTTTGGGAGTGTTGAGTACTGCCAGGACTGACTGATGAGGAGCTCCATCTCCATCCTGTCTCACTTTGAGCAGGAAGTGCCACTGTTCACTCCCCAGCCATTCCTTACACCATCCTTGTCTTCTCCAGCTAGATAAGGAAATATCTGTGGTATCAAAATAAATGCTTGAATATATAGATTAAACTAGATCTATGGCATTTTATTTATCTAGAAATTAAATTATCATAATATAACTCCCTTCAAGGTTTTCCTTGCATCCTACAACTCTGTTAAATTCATGATTTAACAGAGATTTTTTCCATTTTCCATTTACCTCTAAGTCTTATCTTCAAGGACTTTTGTTCAAGTCTGGTCTAAAGAGAGTGGATAAATTTTTTACACTTGCTGTAAATTTTCTCAAGGGTTAGTTTATAACAAACCTACAACAATAGAAAATGGCTTTGAAGACTCACAGTTTGCTGGCAGACTGAAAAGACCCTGAGGTAAGAGAACAGTTAAGACTTCTGTCATAACAATAGATGCTTCTGTATCTATTGAGATAGAGATGATCCTGTAACAAATATTTGGGAAAAATTAGTGCCTCTAAACTGCAGTAATGTCACTTAAAGAACTGCTTTTTGCAGCACAGTGTCTCTCAGCAATGCATTGGGGTAATAATTCTGGACAAACTCAGAATGGATGTGCTCACCTTGGAATTTGGAATATATTGGTTATGGTTCAGGAGGGTGGTTTTTTGAAGGTTAAGGCTGCAGGGATTCTCACTGCCTGGAAATGAGAATTCTACACCTGAAAACGTGAAGTATGTACTGTTTTTCAGTTCAGTTACCTTAGAGTTTCAGAATCTCATTTTCAAGAGCAGGATTAACTAAACAATGATGAACCTTGGAGCTTTTTTCTAAATGATGATTTTGCCTTGATGAATAAGCCTATCTCCAAATAATTTCCTTTATGTTTTTTGCTGTTAAAGTTACTTAAAAAGACAAACAAAAAAAGTGCCTGGGCAGAGTTAACAGCTTGTATTTTAAAGTCTAGATCTCTGCTATGTGAATACATCTCAGTTACCAGATTTTTCTAATTTGCATGAAATTTCACAAATGGGGGTTAGAATAACAGCATGTACCAACCTTCAGGAGACCTTTTGCATTTTATAAAGTACCACAGCTTTATTATGGTTATGAGGACAAAGTCACCCACCAGGAGAAATTGAGTAAAAACACTTCAGGGGCCATTCTGCCATGGCCTGTGTGTATGAGTGTGACATTCCCATTAATACCCAGAAATCACATGCACTCAAAAGAAGAACAGTTTTGGTAGCGTGTTTTATTGGTAGCATATTGTTATTACAATCATTTATGCAAAATGACAGTCAGTGAAATGCTGCCAGAAAAATCACTGTAGGCTGCTCTGAATGTGGAGGCTCAAGCCTGTGAAAAGCCAATGTTGCATTTTACCAGCCCAAGATGGGTCCTGGAAATGAGTATATAATTCTGGTCCTTTGAGAAGTAATGACTTGTAACAGGTGCAGCCATGAGGGAGACTTAAGTGGAAAATCAGCTTTGTTTTCACTCTCCTGTCCCATTCCATGACAGAGAAGAAAATGCTTGCACCTTCAGTCTTTGTACACTTTTCTGGACTGAAACTCAGAGATTTATAAATCTCTTCTAGCCAATGCAAGTTTTCCATTTTGGAAGGTGTCTAACAGCATGGTCAGATCACAAGTGGTTAAGCAGTGATCTTATCAGGACACTGATAAGCTCAATTTAGCTGATTTAGCTGAAATGCAGGTACTATATTTCCTTGTGGTTATAAAGCAAAGTGAGGGACCTCAGGCTGCTGTGAAGGTTGCAACTTTTAAAGCTCTCTTAACTCTCTCAGTTTTCTGTTTCAGCCATAACCTGGGGGTATTTAGGGACACTGGATAATCCAGCACTAGCAGTGACTTCGTAAATTCGGGATATATTTTTTTATCTTTGTGAATGAAATTTGGCAAAACTGACCCCATTGCATGCTTGGTGTTTATGCATTGAAGTCCTCCAGCAGAGAAATAGGGAACACAATTATTTTGTTTGCTTCTGGAGCTGAGCTTCACTTGATGACATCCCGTGCTGCCATGAGGTTGCATGGGTTGGTATAGGAACTTCCACAAAATTGTATAAATTGTAGTAATTCAGCATCCCTTCTGCTCTTCAGTGTTCTCTCTGGCTGAAGATTTGGGGATCCCATTGATGGCTCTTGGCTACAGAATCCTGATTTGTGCTCTTTGCAGTTCAAGGTTGTGGGTGGATGTACTTTTTTCCCATTTTTTAAAAAACTTTGAACCACCAGAGAGGTTTTTCACAGAAATGCCTTCCAGTCAGGAAACTTGTTACTGGGTCTTCTGAGAAGAGGGAATGGTTGGCCCAGACATGAAAAGAAATCTGTGAGGGGCGAAGTTCATCCGACCCCACAAATGTTCTCAGTGAGCCAAAGAGTGGCAATGTGACATGGGTGAGATAACTTTACCTCAAGACACTTCATGTTACTGATACAAAGCATTATTCAAGACATTTCAAGGACTCTTAACCTGTGCCCTTCATATGGCTGAGGCTTTAGAGAGCCACAATAAATTGCAAAATAATTTTCATGCAACTTAAAGGAACATCTATGAGGCCATCCATGAGCCACCACGGGAAGGAGATGAACATTACAGCAGTGGAAAAAGAGCCTAAAAGGCAGCACAAAATTAGGTACAGAATCTATTTATCTGCTGTACAGTACTTTGCAGATCCACCCAAGCTCATCTTGCACTGGGTGCTTTTCCAGTTTACAGAATCATGATGATTTTTTCTTTACCACATTTTTTGACAGATATTCCCATTGCTTAAAATTCACCAGAACAAGTGATTTGCAAGCAAAATTGTCAGCTGTTTGCTTACCCTTTAAATTAAGTAGCTCACAAAGTAATCTACTACAGTGGTAAAATCAATGTAAAATGCATTACTCTAACTCCCAACAAAATAAAATCGGTGCTTTGTAAAACAGCCCTGCTATTCACAGGACTAAACTCTGCTGTCACTGGGATTCCTGTGGAACTCCTGGAGCTGATGAGTTCACAGGGGTGCAGATGAATGCACAATGATGTTCTCTCTCTGCCTTTTGAAGATGTGCCTGCAGTCAGCAGGAGGCATTAGCAAATCCGTGAGGAATAGTGCAGGAAGAGCAGAGGAATGTGCTGCTGCTTTCAGCAACTTTTACAGGGCCTGGAAAGTCATGGGAAAACTGCTTCCTCCTGCAGTGGCCCATGGCTTTCAGAGCCTGAGGATTAGGTGCACAAGTGCCTGCCCATGTTAGCAGTGAGCTCAGGGATCCTTGGCTCTGCTTAATGTGCATTTTTTACAGAGGGATGGTGCAAGGTGTAGTGTGGCTGTGCTGAGTGTCTAAATGTGTATTCCAAGCCTTGTAAAGAAGAGGCCAAGGGGGCACTCCCACTCTCAGATGGATCAGGGTGTGTGTGAAAGGATTGAGCTCTGCCCCCACACGGTGCTGTGTCCAGAGATGTTCTCTCTGTTCATGTGCTAAGAATCCAATAATCTGACAGCAGGAAAACACAAACAGTTGCAGAGGGGATGTGAATTCCTGCAGCAAGGGCTGGAAAGAACATTTTTTGTCACTTAAAGCAAAGCAGACAAGGTAGCACATCCCACAGGACACTAATGAGCCACCTGATAACACCGAGTGCACACCTGACCCCTTGACATGGGAAGCGAGGATGACAGATGTACTGTCAAAATACAAATCTATCAACTTCATCATGTAAATCTACCCACAGATGCTTTACAGTGGAGATCTGAGGGCAAACAAACATTTTAACTTACAGAGTAACCTTGTAAACAGGAACTTTTTACAAAAGACTCCAGTTAATAATTTATGAATTGTAACAGTGTCATGAGAAAAGGATTCTGGGCATTGATTTTTGGCATTGAATGACAACAAAGCCAATTCCCCAGTTTCCACAATAATGATGCACTCACTCTTCTAGTGTTGGGGTGTATTGATATTCATATTGCATTTGCATAAAATCCTGTCTCTCATCTTTTATATTATTCATTTGGTGCTTTCCATCTCTTTCCCAAATGTGTTGAGTTGTTCCCTGAAACACACAGATTTCTATTCTGCAGATTTCTGTTCAGAGTCACTTTAGGATGCTGAGTTTTGCTCTTTAATTAGGTCTGTAAAGAATTCGGTGCTTAGATCAGGAATTAATTTTGTTTTCTTGTTTATAAGTAATTTATTGTGACCTCTTGAAATGATAGCATTCGCCCTCTGTGAAGACAGTTAATTTTCCAAGATGTGACAAGCACAGTTTTTAATTAGATTAGGGTAATCATGTCAAAAAAGGAACTTTCTTTTATGAAGCATAGGAATATTTGCATTCTTTTAGCAAAACCTTTTTTTCACATGAATGAAAATTAAGCCTAGCAACGAACAGATCTGGAGTGTTGGAGCTCATGCAAGGTGAAATTTTTTGAGCTGTTTACAATACTTTTCAGGCCTCTTCTTACAGAGCTGCATTTGTGGTACATGTTTATTTATGATTAATGTATCAATATTTTAGTTTCTATTTTAAAGAGGCTTTATCCAAATATCTGTAAGCATTTTTGCAGGGAAACCTTTAAAATATGGATTGGGTATAGCTCTGAATGTTGTGTCTTTTCCCCCCTGTACCCTTGAGCAGTGATGGCACAAATCCAATCCCTTTTGGATGTTCTCCCTTTGGGGAGAGACCCTGATGGATGGGGAAGGCTGGCTGGGCTATGGGGGGAGGTTTTTCTGTGTTGTTTTGACACGAATTCATGAATGGAATCTTGGTTAATCCATTGGAGTTCTGGATTCACAGCATGCAACAGGTGTGGGGTTTTCAACACGATCCAAAGCCCCCATAAGCACCTTTGAAGATAGTTTATAGCTCTGATGAGGTTATTTGAGTCTGCCAAATCAAATCAGATTTTGCTGCTCCTTTAGAGAGAGGTACTTCTGCAGATCTGTGGTTTAATGGGCTGATGGCACTTTCAGAGATGCTACAGTTTTCTGAATTGCTGCAGGTGCACTGATGGGTGAGACCCTATAGGCCTATTCTGAGCCATTAATGCTCACCACATCAGGAATATTTCAACAGAGTTATGTTCCTGGATCATTGATCTGCTGATCCATAGGTGTGCAGAATTATGTTCTGTCAGACAAGCTGAAAGAGGCAGGAATGTTTTCTGTATTCTCCAACAATATTTTTTTTTCCCTTATGGGAGGCCCAATTCAAGGATTGCTTTGGAGATTCTAGAGGTGCTTTTAATGAAGAAACAACATTACTGAGCCTACCAATTGTGTTTTACCTGCTGGATAAGTAGACATATATATATAGAGAGAGATGGATAGATAAATATATCTGCTATTCATATATATATGGATAGATAGATATATCTGCTATTCATATCTATATGAATAAATAGCCTGTGAAATTATGAACTATTTCCTTAATGTTTTGTCCCACTGCACATTGTGTTCTGGAGTGTGATTCCCTGTATTCTCAGATCTAGGACAAATCAATATTTGATGACTGATGAAGTCACTCCTTTAAATTTTTATTTAATTTTTTTTTTAATCTGTCAAGTTCATCATTGTCCTGTTCTGCGCCTTTGGGGTTTGGCTCTCAGCTGATTTCAGGGAGTGCCCAAGCAGGGAGAGAGTGTCACCAGCTCGAGAGGAATGCTGGATTTGGTGCTGCTCCTAGCCAGACTCCTGCCATGGAGATTGTATTTGAGATGCAGCTGCAGGCAGTGACACACAGGCAGTGCCAGGCTGGTTGAATAAATGCAGATAGGTTGGTATATGCAGTGGATATCCTTTATCCATAGAAATCCTGCATGAATGAGGTAGCCGAAAGGTTTTCCATCAATGTTGGAAAGCAATTCTATCCCCCTCTGCTCTATTGCTTGTGACAGTGTGGGGTGAGAAGCCAGGGCTGTTCCCATCCTGTCCCCAGGGCACAGGTCCAAGGAGAAGCCAGACTGGTGTTTCCCAAATGTGGATTCCTGCAGCCCAACTGCCTACAAGCCAGTTCTGCTGTGTAGCAAGCAGGTAATGTGAGATCTAAGAGCTTTGCCAACTTGTCTATCAAATACTGACTGTGTGCAGCTACTGTGAGGCTTTACAGGCAGAGGAAAATTTGGCTGTGTGGTAAAAGCTGCTGCTATGCTCATTCAGCCTGAGACGTAGATCTAAATTTTCCTCATTTCTGTTCTCCTTTTCCTTCCACTCCTTATATCCAAACTGTGCATAAACACACATTCAAAAGGCAGTGAGATATAGTCATTAAAGCCTCCTGCACTGCTCTTGCATGGACAGAATGAGATGAGAGTCATTTATCCTTTCAAAACAGCACAATTTGTTCTTCAAGAGTGTTGACAGTATTGTGCAGGGGAAACTCTCCATGAGAGCATTTGGTTCTTACAGACAGGTGCTGCAGAATGGTTTCTGTAAAGGGCTAAAGGTTTGCCAACTGCTCTGTGGCTGCCACCAGCTGCCATCCTGACACAGCTGAGCCACCCTGAGAGCTGTGGGTGGCTCACTGGGACCCTCTCAGTAATCTGTGGTGGCAGAGCTCACAGAGCTCACTGTGGAATGCCCTGGAAGGATTTCCTTTCATGCTGTTGCTCTGAGGCTGCAGCATGCATGGCACAGCAGAAGTTGCATGATCACTTTTGCTGTTGGCCCTGTTTATAGCTCCTGCTGGGAGGGATTTGCATGGGTGGTAGGTGAAAGCATGACTGGCATGTAATGGAGAGTCAGTGTCAGGGGGCAGACAGGTGGAGATTTTCCAGGGGCAGAGGAATCAGCTGCTGGCTTGCATCCCTCTCCAGCACTGGCTTAGCCAGGTGGGTGCTGCAAAGGAACAGGGAGAATCCCATTTATCAGTATTTTGCTTATATGTGTGGCAGGGATTGAATGGGATTGAATGCACAATGCTGTGCTGCCATCAGGTTGCAGGAAGGGAGAGAAAGACAATGCTAGATGAGAAACAATGGAATGCAAACACCGTTTTTTAACCCTTTCTAATTTTTCTAAATTATCTTAATATTGAGAGGTAGAATCATAGAATAACCTGAGTTGAAAGAGGCCCACAAGGATCATCAAAGTCCTGGCCCTGTACAGGACAGCCCCAGAAATCACACCATGGGCCTGAGAGTGTTGTCCAAACACTTTTTGTAGGTTAGTGTTAACTGAAGATGAGATGTAATACTTTACTACTTATAATGAGTGACAGCCCTTTCATTTTCATGTGTTTACTAAATAAAATGTTGGATTTGCAGAGGCATTCCTTTATAATTGAAAGTATTGCGAAAAATCTGAAATTAATTTATTCAGCTTTATGAGCCAACTTTTCTTACTTTGTATTGCAACCCAAGCAGACTGTCTTCTGTGGCCCTGGAGATGTCTCTGCAAATCTCAATAAATTCTCAAACTTCAGTTAATGTCTTCTGTGCATTAGTCACATGTGAGTTTAATCGCCATCATGAGAGCCCATCCTGGGTCATGGAGCCATTTCCCTTGGAAATAATTACCCTCAGGTGCAGCATAATGTGTTAATAGAATTGCTTTAAAGCAGGAGAGCAGCCCCATTAGCACTTGTCAGTGCTCTGTGTATTTTCAGGATGTCTCTCACTTCTTTCGTGAGCCATTAGAACCACAGGGCTGGGATGCAGTAAATAGTCTGGCTCACCCTGGCAGCTGTGAGCGATGAGCTGACAAGTGATTTATCCAAAAGGAGACACCTGACACTCCAGAGGGGGCTCTTTCCTGCTGTGCTTGGTGCAGCTCTGCAGCCCTGGGGAGGTGGTTTGTGTACCTGTGGTTCCTGGCTCTGCTCGGGATGTCAGAGCTGCTGAACCAGGCAGTGCAGCTGCACATCCAGCAGTGCTCTACAGTGAGATTTTCTTAGCTCAGACCACCTCAAAACCAGAGAATGGAAAGGAAGTGTGAGCAGGAGGCACCTCAAACACATAGGGGAGTGTACAGGTGCTGCCCCAGCAATCCTGGACCTGGCTGAGCAGTGTGGAGCTGCTGTTGGAGTGAGGGTGTCTGTCCCAAACCTGCACCACATGGCCAAAGGTGTGTCCTGGGGAGCTCTGGGCTGAGCTCCTTCACGTGCAGAAGGTGACTGACCCCACACCCTGGAGGAGATAGAACAGGGCAAGAAAAGGGGAGCTGGCAGCTCATTTGGCTGCATGATGGTTTTGCTCAGAAACAGCATTTATTTTCCATGGCATCTGCAATCTGCCTTCACAAAGCTCTCTGTTCATTACATTAAATTGGAAGCAAATGTAGGAAATACGTGACTGTGATTCGGTATATATTTTCATTGCTTTGCTTTTGCAATTAACTTGTTGGCATAAAAGTCATTATCTGATGACATTTGGGAACAAAAAACCAATATTGTCTGGGGCAGAGGAATCCTACCCATCTCTGCAGCAGCCATTAAGACAAACACTTCTCTGGTTTTGTGCAAGCAACCTGATCACTTTTTTGGCAATTTAAATCAGCTGATATCATCACCATGCTCCAGACTCCATCCCAATGCCAAAGGTTAGTAAGTAATAAATGTTCAAGTCAAAGCTGACCCTATGCAGGCCTCCCAGAGCTTCAAAAAAGCTCACAATATTTCAGCCACAGCAGGTGCATTCTGTAATCCTTTATTAAAAACTCCTGCCACACATCCCCCCAACATGTGGTGGGGTCTTATGCAGATTGAATCTGACATGCTATGAAGTCACTACAACCTTTTCCTTACTCCTAATTAAAGGAAAGAAAGCAAAGAAGAGAATGAAATACTCCTGAAGAGAAATGTGAGGCAGGTGGGTAGAACTGATTGTGGTGTGTGGCAATCACTAAGACTCCAGGTTCACAAGATGGGGAAGGTGCTTGACCTGCTGTTTTTCCTGTGTGTGTGCTTAAATTAAATTGTAGGCTTTCTGTGAGAGGAAACTGACTTTGTTTAATTAAAAGCCTCTCTTCTGTTCTACCTGGACTTCTAATTCCAGGGTGATGTGTAGGCACACGGTGCTTTGTCTTCTCAGGGTAATTAGACTTAGTAATGCAGCTGTCCTGTTTACAGTGTAAATCCCCCTAATGATAAATGGAGTAGACTTTTGGAGAAACCCTGATGATACTTCAGACAGGGAGAGTGGGTGATCTTTGCAAATAACTGGTGGGTAGAAAGTAAATCATTATCTGCTAATAAGCCTCTGATTGCTGGGTGTTTTATACTGTGGAAGATTAGGGAACTTGACTTTGCTTTATTTCAGTCCTGGCCGTGGAGCTGAAGCACGAACAGGAGTAACTGGTTTGTATATGGGTGAGATTGTGACCTTGTGTCTTGAGAATCTCTTTGAGAGTTCACACTGTGGCAGAAGCTCTTCTGTAGTGCTGATGAGAAAAATGTGACAAAAAGGCTTTAGAAATGGAAAATCTGCAGTAATATTTGGGGCAGATTCTGTGTTGTGACGCACCCAGTGACCTCAACCAGGTGAGAGGACCTGCTTAAACACTCTGTAGCCAAATAACAGAAGACCTCTGTGTCCCAAAACCCCCAGAGCATCAGGAGAGAGAGCTGGTTAAGGGTGGAATGAGGACGTGCTTTTACCCTTGTTTGCAGGTGTGCTCCTGAGGAGAGCAGAGTGTGCCAACTGCAGTCCCTGACTTGTGCTGAGGCAGGGCTGGGACCAGGAGGGGGAGGTCACTTCAGCTGTCAGATTGCAGAGACCAGAGACTGCTCAGCAGGGAAGGGATGAGGAAACATATGGTGTGGTGGGAGCAGGTGACAGTGGCAGTGAAGATCAAGAAATATAATGAGAAGCAAACTTCTTGTGGGGTGCTGCCTTTAGGAACGCAGTGTCAGAGGGCAGGAGCTGGTGAGAGCAGGGCCCTTTGTGTGAAGGGGAATCAAATAGGGTAAAGACAGGAGCTGAGAACAGGGATGAGCCCTGGGAGGGAAATTGCCTTCTGTCAGGCATGCTCTTCCTGTGGCATGTGTCAGCCTGGAGGCCAGGGGAGCTGTGGTGTGAATTGCAGGAGCATCCTAAAGATGGATGAACTGTGTCCATTGGTTGCTCTTCAGAGGAATAAAACTGAGCCCTCTGGTTATTCTCTAGGTCTGGTTTTGATTCAGCAGGGGACAGGAGGCATTTCCTGGCATGATTGTATGAGTACAGCCCTGGGAGGAGGGAATGGCCATGGGAGGAGATGTGCCACCAGCCCTGGGGCTCACTCACTCCCTGGGACCTTGGGGCAGCTCTGGGAGGAAGCAACTGGAGAGGAGTTCCTTCAATTGGACTGAATCCCATTTCTCCTTGCTCCATTGCATTTCAGTTACAAGGGATGAGTTGGGTGGCTTTACCTTTCCTTGTTTTGTGTTGTGTCACACTGTCATTGCAGCTGGTGTGGCCTGGCACAAAACAATTCTCTCTGCAATGTCTGGTGCTGATCCCAGGTGTGCAAAGCCCACCAAAGAGAGCTTGAGGAGCTAATTAATCATCACCATGTCCACTGACCATGCTCAAGAACTTCTGGACATCTGAATATCTGCTACAATTTGTTGTAGAGTCCTTGTGGCTGTTATGGCACCGTGGGAATAGTTTCCTAACTGCTGAGAAATTCAAGATTTGAAAAGTGCTGTTATCTCAAATTCAGACAGCAACCCAAAATCTCAACCATTCTTATTTATCAGCTGAGGGAATTTAAAGGAAGGAGCTGGCTTAGTTGAAAAAACCTGATTCAGTAAATTGCAATTACTTCAGTTTGAGTTCAGACTTTTTAAAATGTAAATGAAGTATTTGCTGATCATTATTAATTTCAAAGGAAGAAAGCAGGTCTATGTGAAATTCAGTCTGTTTCAAGTAAAAAAAGTATATTAAAAAGTAGTTTAGGTTACCGATTTTTTTCTCCCTAGCTAACAAATTTTTGAACAATTCTTCATTCAAAATGTTTTGAATTAGGTGAAATGGCATTTACTAATGTTTCCTCAAAAAATTCTGGAATTGTTTTAATGATCTAACCAACAACACTCTTCCGTGGCTTTTTGCCAATATGTTGGTTTATGTGTAATTATACTGGAATTATATTAAAAGTTTATTTCATAATGAAAATAACCTCAAGAGAAATGAAAATGGATACAGAGCTGCAAATGAAACACTCTGCAAAAAGTGAAATTTGCTCTGCAAGGAAATCCGTGCTCCACTTTCAGGTCTGAGGCGGTAATAAATTGATCACAGAATGTTTCACAGACAGTGTCAGATATAAAATATATTAATCTTGTCAGAGAGTGTACTAACTCTCCCAGATTTATGATCAGGTGCACTTAAGTGCTGTTCTTCTCATTAATCTTGATTTACAAACAGTAGCCTTCAGAAGAAGGGGTCAGAAGGGACAAGAGACTCACGGATGTGTTGCTTGGATAATTCACCTTCCCCTGCTGCCCTGTGCCTTTCAATGACACCCTTCCATCTTTAATTACTGAAAGGTCTTTAATCTTGTCTGAGTAAGGGCAGAATATGATGAATGTGAGGGGTTGCCCGTGCTACTCTGGGTTTGTTTTTTAACAAGAGATGTCATGGACGTTGGTGGGAACAGCAAGATAATCACATCTACCACAAGCAGGACTCGATGCTGAGAAAGTTCAAGAGGAGAGGGATGCACTGGGAAGGGGGAGAAAACAGCAGGAGAATTATTGAGTGAAAAATACAGAAAAAATACAGTTCCTGAAGAAACTGCATTTTAAAGTCTGATTGACACACATAATGTGTATAAAATCCTGTCCATTGACAAAAGAATGTCCTTTTGTAATTCTTAAAATTATGGAGAGTGGGAAAACCAAGCTTTCACAGGAAATAAACTGGTAATTCCACTAGGTGATACTGGAGACAAATCAGTCTGCCTGCAGGCTGGTGTGCTAGGTAGGATAACATCAGCCTGGATTCTTGTCAAGGTGCTTAACCTGGAGGAGTAAATAACAAACCTCCCAAATATACTTTTAATTCGTAATAGGAATGGAACAAAAGAATTCATCTGATGAAGCTGCAAAACTGCCAGATGGGGGAAGGTAGGTTTATACCAAATGGAAATAATTTCTAACTTCCTCTCTGGTATGGTCTGTCATCTAAAAAATGTCAAGGACAGATTGAAGCATCCAGCACATTCTCCCTGCTCTTGCTTTTCTGTACTTTCTCTATGGATATTAACCTGCTGGAGCATCTGTGTGTTGGGCAAGGTCAGTGGCAGTGTGGGCTAATGGGCTTTGTAGTTCTTCCAAATGGGAGTAGAAACTCATGACATTTGATACTATGAGGGCTTTGGGAAGAGTTTTGGCATGAAACAGTTATCTGAGTTGTGAATTTAGGTCAGGAAGTAAATCCACCTTAAAGAAATATGCCTGAAGTGTACCAGAGTCAGGACTTGCCTGATACCCGCTAGAAAAATATTCCCCAGCTATTGATAAAACCCACCTTATTTTCTTCTCATCTCCCCTAGGTGCTTTGTTCTGAGCTTTAAGACCTCTCAAAATCTCACAGATGCCATGGGGATTCATGGATGAGAATTCAAACTTTGATGTGGTTGGAACTTGAGACACTAATTGCTTTGAAAAATAGAACCAGGGCCTTAAGCTGGCATCAGATACTGGCTGGGAGCCATGGGAAAGGCTTGAGCACAAACCAGATATGCCCTTGGCAACATAAGCCATCAAACAAGCAGTTGTTCCCCATTCCCAACCAGCTGGAGCTGGTGTACAGTTTCCACACTGAGTTTCAAAACACATTGAATTATTATAATCCAGCCCAGAGGTGACAAATTCATGGATTACTGATGCCACCTAAGCAGCCAGACTTTGCAAGGTGTGAGACCCAAGGCACAGCCCTGACAAATGTGAGCAGTGTGCTTTTCCACAGAGGGGGAAACAACATTTCCATGGGCTGCTAAAAGAAATCCTTCCCCTCATCCTGCATTTTGGCTGTGCTTGGATTCACTCACTTCAGCCTCTCTGGATGCAGTTCAAGCCATCTGCTCCTCTCCAAGAGCTGAGCTCCTGGAGGGGCCCTGGTGTGCTGTGAGTGTCAGTGGTGCTGTCTGTGGAGAATGAGGACATTGTCCTCTGCAGGCTGCTGCTCACCAAGCCTGCAGCCCCTTCTCCATCTCTCCCAGCCATCCTTCCCAGTTAAAGAGAGGAAGAAGGGCTACATGGATGTCTGTGGGCTGTTCAAGGATGGGAGGACAGAGCCTGCCTCCATGCTTAGGTTTGCTGGGCACCACTGACAGCAGCTATGTTGGGGTTGAACCGTCCACTTCTATTATTGTTATGTTATTGTGTTATTGTTATGAGCTGTTTCTTCAATTTTTATATCAAAGGCTGCAGACTAATGTAGGAGTGGAAGGGAGGTGGTGGCAACAAGACCTGGGTGCCAGCAGAGCCCTCTGTGCTGTTTCAGGGGCTGCAGCCTTGTTCTGTGCAGGATGTTGGCCAAAGTGAGACAGCTGGCAGGGAGCAGGGAGGCATCAAGAGGAGAACACATGTCAGAATCTTCAAGGTCAAGGATCAGCTTTTGAAAAGGTTGGGAAAATTTTTTATCATTGAAAGAAGGATTTTGAAGACTTGATTGCTTAATACTTATTTAGAATCCTGGCTTTTTTTTTTTTTTTTTTTTTTTTTTAATAAAAGAACTTTTCTGGAGTACAGAAACGCAGACATCAGTTTGGTTGTAGGTGAAAGTTTCTTTTCCAGGGAGAGCCATATGTACTTGATTAATAAGCTGACACTTCTCTACAACTTTTTGTTTTGCTGGCTTACAGATTCATGGGGTGACCTTCTTGGTAGGGATAAAGGGAATAGGCAGAGTGAGGACATCTAAACAGTAGAAGAAAATACACAGTGATTTTTTTTTTCTGACTTGTTTGCTCACCTAGGACAAGTTGAGGCTCCTTTGAAAGGCAAAGCAGTTTCAGTTGTTCTAAGCCATGCTGGTGTGTAGTTTAGCCTCTGATCTCTGCTCTCATTAGTTGGTAATAATTCCAACAGAGTCTGAAATTCCTAGTGCTTCCAGAATACAAGATTTCAGATTTTGCATTAAAAAATTATGCAAAATATGTTCACCTCATAAGAAAATCCAGATAATAACATAATAGTCTTCATATGAAGTTTCCATGTGGTGGTAGGCAGCTGATCTATAATTTTATTCAGAGAGTCAGAAGTCTTTCTTTTTGGAGGAGAACATGCTGCTGATCATCTAATTTTCTTGCTGTATGGGTTTTCTCCATGTGTTTATTTTTAAATCTGATTATTCAATGCAGGAATACTTTCTGCACATCTGAAACTGAGGAACAGTTAACCCCTCCTCTTCATTCATCTGGTATGTACTAAAATACATCCCAGAGTGTGGAATGTGTCCCAGACTTTCTGATGAGAAGGAGCAAAGGTGAGAGAGGTGTCTCTCCAAGAGTCTACAGCATTGGTTCATGTCTCAGTGAGGCAGTCATGACTAAATGCAGCAGCCAAATTGAAATCCTGCCTAGTCTGACTGGGTTTATTGGCATCTGATCTTGCAGTCACCTGACAGTGTCAGGCTTCCCCCTCTCTGCTCTGTTCAATGGTGCTGCAGAATGAGCAACTGTCTTCAGAAACGATTCAACAAATGGGGAACCTTGAAGAAATATTTTATGCAATTTGAGAAGGTTTAGGGCACTGCTATCACGGCAACTTCATCCTGGTGGTTTCTATTTCCTGAGCCCTAGTGGGATTGGCTTCTCTCTGCTCTGCTGGACTCTGTGCAAGATTTGCATTTCTTTTTCAAGTGGGTGCAACTTGTTTAACGAATTAAAGTATAGGTCAAAGAATTTGTTGTTCTTGTAAGGTGACAGAGTCAAATGCTCAAAGGCCTTCCTCCCACCAATGTCACCAAGGCCAGAGCTGTGGGTGGAGGGAGATGGCCATCTGTGGCTGGGAAAACCAATTATTCAGCAAATCCCCATCCTTTGCTAAATTAGCAAGTGTTGGTAGTAACTGCAAATGCACCATGCTCAGTGCTTGGATCTACCAGTGCTTCTCTGTGTATTGCCCAAGTGTCACTCAGAGTGAGATGCAATAGTAGGTTTCCAAGTTAAAAATTCAATGTTTTTTTAAAATATGTAAAGCATAAATTAACACATATAATGAAAAGCTGGATTATTTTTATCCCTTAGAACTGCTGCTCAGAATGTTTCTTTGTTTTGTCAGATTGGAAAGGCATCAAATTGTTTTATTCATTATTTCTCCCCATAGGTTGCTTTCCAACTTGGTGTGTTTTGTGCTCTAGAGTTTGGAATCTTTTCAGATTGAAAAGTGCAGACAAAGAGACTCCCAGCTTGTTTTGACAGTTTCTTGTGTATTTTATGCACCTGTTTAAAGCAAACATCACCCCTTGGCACCCCCTCAAATATAATGATCTTTGATTTGATTCACTCCATGGACCTAGAATTGAGATGAAAACCTGTGCAAGGATTAAACCATGTGAATAATTTTAAAATTGTGCCTAAATACAAGTGCAGCAGGGTTCACCCCTGGAAACTCTCAAAAGAGCTTAAAGAAGATCTTTCATGAATAGTTTAAGGAGATATGGTTCTCTGTTGGGACTGGGGGAACAGGCTGGTAACCTTTTCTGTCCCCTTGTGGATCTGTCTTCCATAATTACCTAATTCACTGCTTTAAATTTATTTCCAAATAAGGAAGGATTGTTTTTAGATGGAAGCTTAGTAACACCACAGCTTACTTGGTCAGAGAAGCATGAAGAGAGGATAAAGGAGAATATATCTGGTGCCAGAGGTTTCCCAGGAGTTTCAGCCGGGCCTGGGCTGGGCTCAGCTTGGAGAGGGATCAGCAGGACACGAGGCTGAGCTGGATTTATGGGTGTAGTTATCTAACAGCAGCTTCTGCCTCTCAAGGTCAGCCCACCCGAAGCGCACATACACAGTGATGGGAGAGAGGAATAAGCCATAAAACCATAAAATGTACAGCAGACTGAGGAGATGTCAAGTGGATTATTGCTTTGACAGACTCAGGAGACCAAAGCACAGGTGCAGCCTCACAGCAACTGATAAAGCAAGAGCTGGCTGCTAATGAGAGCTCCCAGAGCTGCTCATGCTCCAATGAGACCATGGGTAGGAGCTGCTCCTTCCAAGGGTGAGGACAGGCTGAGACACTCCTGAATTGTCTAACCCTGCTAACCCAAACACTGCTTGCTCTCTCCATCCTTGAGGAGTGTGGGATTTTCACCAGAGCTGTGTGATCCCTGGGATGAGGGAGCATTCCTCAGGAAGTTTTGGAAGGGCTGAGGACAGCATCCTGTATCACAGCAGCCTTGGTGGAGTTTAACCATCAGTAATGGAAAATCTCCTGTGGGCAGAGAGAGGACTGGGGAGAGAAAAAGGTGCTGTGTTTTTTTGGTGCTGTGTTTTTGTTGTTTTGTTTGTTTCTATCAATAGGGACAAAGGAGTTGGTGTGTTGTGTGTGCACCACCATCCTGGCACCTGAGTGCCAGTGCAAGGTGCTGTCTGCTGAGACTTTTCCTGCACACTTTTTTCCTACCTCCCCTTAAATTTAAATTTGTCAAATAAAAAAACCAAGACACTGAGAGATAGTTTCTCTGTCTTTGGCTGTTCCTAGGTGTGGGTTTTACCAGCAGTGACTGCACCGTGTACCTCACTGGCTAATTTGATGGAAGGAGCTTTGTAAAAACAGATTAAACTATTTTTCATTCACTTCAGGAGGGGATAATTAGGTGGGAACAGAACAGACAGGAACAAGTCACAAGTACTGCATTATCAGACACTGCCTTTGATCATCGTGTTACTCCCAGGTTTGCAGTCACAAATTAGGGTGTTCTATTTGCAGTGGATGGGGCTTCAAGAACATTGTGCTCAAAGCTGCATTTTTCCTTGATTTCCTCTTCAAATACCTTTTTCTCATGCAGAAATTTTCAGGCTTCTCTGGACTCAGAGAAACTGTGCTATCTCCAAAAGGTGTTCACAGGGGAAAAGGCAACTTTCCCAGTCTCCAGGAACAGAAATTTTGCCTTCACTGAGTTTGAACTAAAAAGTAGGCTCTCATTTGTGCTTCTTTGAGGTACTGTTTCAGAACTAAAATTAATTATTTAATCCTCTGTTCTCTGAGCCCTGTCTCTGCTGTGTGTTTCTAAGTTTCCTTTCTACTAAGTTTCATGGCTGTGACTGTGAAGGCTGTGTGGCTTGTGAAGGTCTAATAAAAGCAGAAAATGTAGTAACAGTCAGCAAATCCACTCAGTGGCCAGGGCTGGGGGTGGTGAGGCACATCTGGGAGTCCTGGAACTGCACTGGACAGACTTACAGACCTGTCTTGTGTGCTTTGCTCTGCTCCCTCTCCAAGTCCTCCATCAGTGGGATGAGGGAAACCTTCATTTCTGTCCTTTAGGTGTGGCTTTAGGTTTGTCCTCAAGGGAAAGTCTTGAGAACGAATGCAGTGAGTCCAATAAAGGAATGAAAAATAACCAACTTCCTTTTGTAGTGTGAGTTAAGGAGCAAGGTGAAGGAGAGACTTAGGGGCTGCTTTGTCCTATTGCTTTTGAAACTGTGAAGGAAAAATCTGTAAGGTCTGAGTCTGGCAGACAGATCCTCTGTTACTGAGTCTCTTGAAACTAAATGTGGTGCCTTGGCTCCCTGGTGAGGGCCCTGGAGGGAAACAAGGCCACTGGAAAGCTCTTGAGGAAAACACAGTGAGGCTGTCACAGGGTGAAAGTCCCACAGCCTTTGAGAGAAGGCTCAAGCAAATGCTTGAAAAGAAAATTTAAAAGGGAGTCAAAGGCAGGGAGGTCTTCAAGTATTAGGAGAGATGGAGGAGAACACTTGTAATGCTTTGTCAGGCTAACATATGGAAAATTTACTTCTGGGACCAGTGTGGGTTTGAAGTACAGGGCTCAGCTCAAGCTGTTGGCATTTCTCCTTCAGTGCTGGGTGAGTGGGATGATGTCCTGTGCCAGTGGCAGGTGAGTCAGCCAAAAGGATGAACTTCATGTTTCCTCCAGAAAACATGTCCCAAGCACAGATAATTTCTACTGCCAGTTCTCACCTTAGCAGTGAAGACTCTCCAAAATATTAATTTGGTTTGAAATGGGGAATATTTTCTGTCGAAACACCTGGGCTCTGTCGATATAGAAATTGAATCCAGGCACTTAGGCCTTAGCAACATAAAAAATATCCCCTGTAGGTAGAGGTGTGATAGAGTTCTTCATGGAATTTGTCATTTCACATTATTGCTGGGAAACAAGGAGACAGATTGCATTGAAGCCGTGGGGAGATGCTGATGAAAGCAATTTGTGCAGTGGGAAAGTGAGATATTTGTGGTGGAAATGAGAGGGCTGAGGGCTGGAGCAGAGTGGGTATGATGGGCACAGCAGCTGCAGGGCTTCCCCTTGGTCAGGTGTCACTGTCACATTTTCTGGAAAAATCCCTTCACCAGGATTTCTTCTCCTGGGAAGCTGAGAAGTCTCAGAGAAAAATGAAAACAACAATTATCTGATTGCTTCTTTGTGTTTTGCTCCTTTGGAATGTGGTTGGAAATGGTTTATCCAACATGTGAATTGTTTTTAATTAATAACCATTCACATTCTGGCTGTGTTGGACTCTGAGGAGTCAGTCATGAGTTTTTCAGTAATATCTTATTAAGCCTTCTGTAAGCGTCCTTTCTCTATTCTTTAGTATAGTTTTAGTATAGCAGAATATAATACAATACAATATAATATATAATTAATATGCCTTCTAAGGAGATAGAGTCAACTTCATAAATTCCTCCTTTGTCCTAGAGACCCAGCAAATACCCCAGTGAGGTGTCCCCATGAGCTGCTGCAAGGGCAGCTCTCTGTCCATGGTGCTGTCCATGGGTGAATTCCAGCTCTCTGTCCATGTGTGAATTCCATCCCTCAAGTTCTCAGCTCTCTGTCCATGGTGCTGTCCATGTGTGAATTCCGACTCTCTGTCCATGGTGCTGTCCATGGGTGAATTCCGACTCTCTGTCCATGGTGCTGTCCATGGGTGAATTCCAGCTCTGTCCATGTGTGAATTCCAGCTCTGTCCATGGTGCTGTCCATGTGTGAATTCCAGCTCTGTCCATGGTGCTGTCCATGTGTCAATTCCAGCTCTGTCCATGGTGCTGTCCATGAATGAATTCCAGCTCTGTCCATGGGTGAATTCCAGCTCTGTCCATGGTGCTGTCCATGAGTGAATTCCAGCACTGTCCATGGTGCTGTCCATGTGTGAATTCCAGCTCTGTCCATGGGTGAATTCCAGCACTGTCCATGGTGCTGTCTATGTGTGAATTCCAGCTCTGTCCATGGGTGAATTCCAGCACTGTCCATGGTGCTGTCCATGAGTGAATTCCAGCTCTGTCCAT
The DNA here is from genome assembly GCF_027887145.1 of Ammospiza caudacuta. Classification (NCBI taxonomy): domain Eukaryota; kingdom Metazoa; phylum Chordata; class Aves; order Passeriformes; family Passerellidae; genus Ammospiza; species Ammospiza caudacuta. The sequence continues at coordinate 17,600,108 of NC_080604.1, read as the reverse complement.
GGTGCTGTCCATGAGTGAATTCCAGCACTGTCCATGGTGCTGTCCATGTGTGAATTCCAGCTCTCTGTCCATGGTGCTGTCCATGTGTGAATTCCAGCTCTCTGTCCATGGTGCTGTCCATGTGTGAATTCCAGCACTGTCCATGGTGCTGTCCATGTGTGAATTCCATCCCTCAAGTTCTCGGCTCTCTGCTGGGTGACACAGAAAGCTCCAGGTGCCCTCTGCACACGGGGTTTTCAGGAGTCCCACACCTTCCTGCGCCTCACCTTGCTTGGCCATCTACAAGCCAACTCCTCCTTGGGTGGCCAAATCCCTGGGTAGGAAGAGGGCCTAAGGCAGAGATTGATTCTGTATCCTTTTCCATTCTTTTTCCTCATTCCCATGACAGAGATTGCATTAGAAACTGAGAGGATTATAAATTCTGAGTTATAGCTGTAAGGCAGTTCATGAAGGGGAAATTGGGACTGGGGAGGGTTTGAAATTTGCATATATACCACACCCATTGCCATTTAATTTGCATTTTGTTTGCATATATCATGGTTAAATAATACCCATGCAGTACTTTTAAGGGCTAAGGATTGTATCAGTTTGTCTATGATTTATATAATTTTTGCTTTAAGTGTAATTTTATAGAGTAGTTTGGAGAGCATGCAGTATGAACTTAAATTTAATTTCACAAAAATGATCAAATGACACTTATCAGCCATAAATATAGAGTTCTATTTGAAAATAATGTTGTTTTCACAAAGATCTTAGATTAACAACACTGCAATCTGCTGGTTAACAACTGGAAAACTGTGATCCAATACAATAGCAAATTTTCCCATACATTGGGATTGCAGGGGCATCTGCCCTGAACTGGGTGGGAACTGAGGACTCGTGTCTGCTCAGTGGTGGGTGATCCCTCCAGCTTTAGGGACTGTGAGTTTGGATAGTGTTTTAAAGCCAGTTCCTTCCTTGTTTGCATTAGGTGAATGATTTTCCAGGATGAGTGCAGCAGCTGAGTGACAATGTCTGTCCTTCCCAGGATCGCACATGGCTGTAACATAATTATTAGATAATTATTAGATAATTATGATTAGTGTCTCATGTGGAAAGAGAGAGGCCAAAGTTATCTCAAGATGCTTTTAATATTTTCTTTTACCATAAGCTTGTCACAAATTCAAATGCAGGAAGTAAAACCACCTGATGCTATTTGCTTTGAGCCTTTCCCAATGGCACAGGAATTGCAACATCCTATTTAAAATTTGTTTTCCCTTTTAGTTTTACAACTGTTCTTCAGCACAATGACCAGTTCTGCAGAGCTATTTCTGCAATTTTAAGAAGCAGAGAGGTGCCATGCTCCTGTCATTGCATTTCCATTGATTGGGAGGACTTGGAAATTCCTTTAATCCCATCCCAGGATAAACCTTCTTCCTCAGAGATCTGGTCCCATGTGTTTCTCTGCATTTTTAGCCACCTGGTCATCTTTCAGCTGTGAGTACATCTTTGGTAATGTACTAAAACCCTTGGACTACTATGGTCTGCACACACTCATGAATCTCACTCTGCAGCCACCCTCTCTGCTCCTTTCCATTAAAGGCAGCTCTCCCCTGGCAGCCCAGCCATAAATCCTCTCTGGGGCAGCACAGAGATCTTGTTGTGTCCTTTTGGAGGCAGTGCCCTCCATCCTGCAGTGCCCCAGCCCCACGCAGGAGCCCCTGCCCTGGCTGTGTGCTGGGCTGCCCACACGCTGCCTGCAGGGCTCAAGTTTGCCTTGAACCATCTCTCAGCTAAGAAATAACAACGTGTCACTCTGGCAACCTGAGATTAAATTGGTTTGAGCCTGTAAGGAATGCTCTTGGTTCCTCTCTAGCCTCCTGGCAGGGGCAATAATTCAGTTCTGAATGTGCAGCCCATTGTTACTGAGGGCTTTTGACACATGGGTAGGAAACCTCCTCTAAACGTGGCTGAGCCTTGCCAGCAGGATGGACACCAGGAAGGTTGACTCTGTTCTGATCAGCACCAATGTGCTTGGGAGCACATCCCCAGTCCCTGCCTTGGGCAGCACCCGAGTGCTCCAGCAGGAGCCAGGGATCTCACCCAGCTCCCATTCTGTCCCTGACCTCAGGCACTTGCACAGACTCCATCTGGAGGGGACACTGGAGATGTGCTGTCACACCAGGTGCAGACAATGTATTTAGCAAAATGGACCAAGTGTGGGTTTGTGCACTTCAGATCCAAGCATTTTTTCTTAGAACTTTATAACAACTTCTTGTTGTTTCATAGCTTTCAAAAGCAATTTGAATTTCTTCTGCTTCTTGATCTTTCTCATAGTCTTCCAGCTTTGCTGCTTTGTTTCTGTGCTCATATGTGGCATCAAAACAAGTGCACTTGCTGCTTCCCTTTGTCCAGGTTGCTCAGATGGCCCCAGCCCCTCTGCAAATTACAGATAGGTGTCAGTCTCCTGTCTTGATGGGAAAACAGGTATGCTCATGTGAACTCAGAACAAATCCTTTAAATCTATCCTCTGTGTTTGCACTTGAATGACTCTTTTTAAATTAAATGTAAACCACCAAAGCTGTGGAAGAATACAGGGTTTGCTTGGTGGGCTGCTAAATAGGATTTCTGAGTAAAGCCTCAGCGATTTAGGAGCACCTTTAGAGATCTGAGCCCTTGGAAATAGCTGTATGGAATGTGCTGACCACAGAGGCACAGCACTGAAGGCATCTGTGCCTTTCTACCCTGTGGTGTTTCCAGGCTTGCTCAGGTGTTGCTACAACCTTAAAATCTCCTTGGTGCCACCAGCAGCTGCCTGGCCGGATGTGCTCCTGAGCCCACAGCGATGGAGGGGAGCTGCTCTGTGCCTCCATCTGTCTTTGCACACGGCTGAGGCTGGGGCTGCATGTGCATGGAGGCGAGTGAGGCTCAGAGCAGCCTGAAAGGAGCCAGGCTCTGTGACTGCTGAGCACCAGGAGCGTGCCATGAGCACGAGCCCTTCCACAGCCTGAGTGAGATGGAGCAAGACACCAGGTCAAGGAGAGACATGTGCAGCAGAGGGGGAAGTGGGAAAGAAATCCATACATATTCAATGAAGGAAGCGGGAAAACACATTCTGATTACAACTCTGGCTCTAATGTATGCAAATGTAACAGTTTCTACCCCTACCAAGGAATCATGTACTACATACATTACATGATGTAGTACTGTGTAGCAACACAGTTTATGACTCCTAGGAGAAGAAAATCATAATTCAATGCCATTAATAAAAATAATAGTGCTTTCACCCAGATGAGCTTTCCTTGGGAAGCCTGCACAGATTCTATCTAACCTAATTTAGGCAATGTCATGAGTTGGAACAGATCGCTATCAAGTCTGTCATGCTTGTCATAACATGGCACTTGAATCGAAGACATCCCCTCCCAGGAGAAATCCCTGTGAAGAAACTGTATTATTTAATGGAGTTTAAGATTCCTTTTAACTTGCACAGCTTGTTTGTTTAAAAACTGTTCCAGTAAAGCTCAACCGTTAGCCAGGTTTCATTTAAAGAGAAATGAGTTTGCACATCCATGATCACAGGCTGCTGTTCCTCAAAGTTGTAATTAACTGGGGGGGCAAAGGGGAAGCTGCTGAAGAGGAGCAGAGCACACACCACGTGCTTTGCAGCTGGCATTTATTTTCTTGGGGACAAGGTTTCCTGGAGCCTGTGAATGGGCACCAGCATTTATGGGAAGAGACATTCCCTGGTGACAGCCACCTGTCTCTGTCACACCTTCCCTCATCCCTCCTGCATTTTATGCAAGCTGCTAATTAGCTTTCAGTTTTTAGTGTGTAACAAGGCAGAAAACCTAAGAAGGGAATGAGACTGTGGTCTCACCCCCCAAAAATACCGTGGAGTCAAACATCATCTTAATGAGTTTAACCCCTTGATGGTCACAGGCGCAGGCTCATGAGTGCTCATTTAATTTCTGATTTCAGGCAGCAGCAATAGTGACTGCTCATTTAATTTCTGATTTCAGGCAGAAACAATGGCTGTTGAGAAGTGTGGAAGTTCCCTTGCTCCAGTGCTGCTCCCACTGCCAGGTTTTTCCATCCCCGTTTGTCCCCGCGTTCCTGAGTGCCGAGGGAGGCGGGTTGCTCCTTCATTAGCAGCACGTGTGGGCTGTCCTCGTTCAGGGAGGCTGCTCAGGAACCTCCTGTTTGCAGCAACTTTGGCAGCTTGTCACAGCGTGTCAAGATCTGCTCATCTCCCCATATAGCAGAGTTTATGCATAATGCAATAAATAGAGACGGGCAGAACTGCGTTCCGTGCATTTAGCAGATTTCAGGCTATGTGAGAGAGGGGTTCAACTAATGCCTTCCTGTCAACCTCTCAAAGCATTTAATCATCTTTTTTTTTGTGTTTACTTTCTTCACTCCTCTTATATTTATTTGTTTATTTATACGAAATCTTTTGGGTTTTACATCAGCTATCTGTTAAAAATGAGTCGATGTCTTTTTTCTTTTCGTATGCTTTAGGAGATGCTGGGGAATACTTGAAAAAGAAATATATTGGGAGAGGCATGAGAAAGGTGTTTAAGGAACTGAAAGCTCAGGGAAAAAGAATAATTCTTTTCTCTTTTGCTGCCTGTTCTCAAACTTCTGTGACCAGGCCACTTGGTGGCCTTTGGAAACTTTGGTGTCTGATGCTGAAGCTGTGTTCAAAGCAAAGCCTGCCCAGTCCTGTGTGAGGCACAGGGCTGATCAAACCCCACTGAAGTCAATGAAAAGGCTTTCTCTGAAGGCAGTGGGCTTTGGCTCAGATGCTAAAAGCATTATCATCACTCTCTGGCTGATCCTCTTGATACCAGTTCTCTCATCAAACCCTCTGACAGAAAAGGAGAGAAAATCCAGTCCCTGCTGGTTAAACCAGCAGCTAAACACAGAGTTTTGACAGATCTAAACCATTCCTATGGAGAAATCAAAGTTTTTTTAGTACAGAGGTACAGAAACACAAGTGTTAGAAGCTACACCAATCTTCAAAGCATCTGTGCCCCCCGAACTATTAAGGTGCAGCTTTTTCATGACCAGAAGAGAAGTAAATGCTGCAGGGTATTGCCTTGCATCCTGCCCAGCCTGTGGGCATGGGCATCCCTTGGGGACTGTGGCAGGGGTGTGGGGATGTGCCAAGCTCCCAGGAACAGCCTGTCCATGTGGGGGAGGCTGAAAGATGGGAAAAAGGAGGGAGGCAGGGGGGATATCAGCTTGGGAGAGGGGGAAACTGAAAGCTGGTGAGCCATAGCCAGGGAGAGGCAGGAAACAGAGCTCAGAGCCCAAAGGGAAGAGATGTTTAATGAATATTCAAGATAAAAAAATTACATGATTAATCAGGACTGGCCTTATTTCTAGTCCTGGGATCTTGGTACTAAATGAAAGTGTAGCAGAGGGAACTTGAATCCTGACTTTTGTTCCTGTTCTTACTGCAAAGGCTCAGTCACAAACAGTCAGGTGGTGGATGCAGGGACACAAACCCTGGCTACACATTTTTATGCAGCTTCTCAAACAATAAGAAAGAGCTAAAAGACCCTCCTGATTCAATCAAACATCTCCTTCCAGCCAGCAGGAGTAACAGGCTTTGGATGGCCGGTGTGAGTGGATTAATCACTTTGCTTTTTATTATCAGCTGAGTTTCATCTAGAAATAAATCCTGCCTGATCTCTGTGAACATGACACAAGATTATTCCAGCAGGTGCAGAGGCTGGGATTTGTGCATTGAAACCCTGGTGAGCAGGGCTGTGGGGGGAAGGAGAGGATCTGTGCCCGGAGGGCTGCACTGGGTCAGGGTTTGGGGAGCAGAGAGAGGATTGCAAAGGTGAAAATCCTGCACACAACACATCCCTGGGACAAATTACCCCAAAAAATCTTATGAGAAGCTGGGGGTGAGCTCTGAAGGAGCTGGGGGTGTTAACCCTGAAGAAAAGCAGACTCAGGGAGGATCTTCTCACTTCCCATAAGAAGTTTGTAGCCGGGTGGGGAGAGGTTTCTTCTCCCAGAAATGATAGAATAAGAAGAAATGGCCTCCAGTTGTGGCAGAGAAGATTAGGACTGGATATTCAGAAACATTTCTTCACTGAAAGGATGGACAGTGTGGTGAGGTGCATGGGAAGCTGGACTGACAGAGCATGGTGGAAAGAAATGTGGGAAAGGGTTTTGTCTGAGGGGGAGGCAGCTGTATCCCACCCCTCTATCAGAATTGTGCTGCAAGGCCCAATTTCCATGATTCTTCCCATGGGAAATTCTGCACAGTGTTTTAATTAGCAATAGAAAGACATTTAAAGAAGCTTGAGGTTTCTTACTCCTTACTCATGCTTTACTCATCCACTAGACCCACTACTCATAGCCTTTTGCTCTTGGTCTACATTTGCACTTTCTGTTGTTTGTCTTTAGTTTTGTTTTTCTTTTTTTTTTTTTTTTTTTTTTTTATTCAGCTTTGAAACAAAGAAATACAGAGCAAATTTTAAATTATCTGGTTAAAGAAATACACTTGGGTTTTCAGCTGATTTTTGTATTACCTTTTCCCAGTGGTGCCTAATTCTGGGGTTAAGCCTTGTGTGACTCCCAGCAGAGCTTTTTGAGATCCTGCAGTGATGGCAGACCCAGTCCATGCTGGTGGTGTTGCTTCCCACAGGATTTTTGGCCACTGCTGAGAGCAAGCAGCAGGGCTTGGTGTGCTAAACCCATCCTGGACATGTACGAAAAGATTGGCATCCCAACTGGCAGAACCACTGAGGTGAGAAACAGCCCTTAGACTGCAAACCAGGCTTTTAATTTACTTTTAATCCCTTATCCCCAAATCAGTATGAAACAAAAATGTTTAATAATATCATCCTTTTTACTGAATTACAAAATGGATGTTTCCTCATTGGAACATTTCCCCCTTCCACGGCAAGTTGCTCTCTTGTTTGGAAAAGCTTTCACAGATGTCAGTTAAAATGCCAGAGGATTCTGATCTGATCTGTGCCCTCCAAAGGACACCTGGGGTTATTTTTACCCTGCCTCTTGCCTTGCTGCCTGTTGTCTGTCGAGCCCTGCAGCAGAAGCTGTGCCCCAGCCCTGTCTTTTGGTGTCTCACGTGGTTCTGCTCCATGGAGTTTGTGGCTGTCCCTGCCCTGTGCAGCGCTGGGCTGAGCCTGGGGCTGCCCTGACCTGGGGCCATCCCAGCACCAGCAGGAGCTGAGCAAAGGCAGAGGAGGAGCTGCTCAGTGTGAGGTGGGAGAGGGGGGAATTGTGTCATGGGGGCAGAAAGGGAGCGAAATGGGCAAGATAAAAACAAGGGATGAAAAGGGAATGGGGGATCCAGCCCAGCTTTGGTGGCACTCGTGGGTGGACCTGTGCAGGTGATTTAAGCATCCAGCTGGCCTTGCTTCTGCACCAAGGGCCTTGGGAAAATTAGTGCAATGACAGAAGCAAATAAAACTCAGTTTTTGATCCTCATTTTGGCAAAACCTCAATCTTTCCCTGACTGGTCCAGCAAACCTGATTAAGATGACACGGCAGGATTTTCTTCCTTTCCAGCTGGAGAAATACAATTTTTCTCTGTCCAAATGGAATGGGTGATTTTCTTGTCAGTGTTTAAATTGGCCTTCTTGGGAACATACTCTGAGCTGGTGATGTCTACATTACAGAATAGAGACAACTCTTGCCTTGACAAAAGGAAAGAAAGGTGGTGGTTAATGGAATAAAAACTATGTTCAAACGACATTATAAAAAAACCCTACAGTCAGAGAGCTTTCTGACTGTGCCTTTCCTTAGGGTCTCAGCTATGAGTTCCTCAAGGACTCTCAATCCAGATTAAACTCCTAGGGAGATTTATATATATATACACACGTATATATGTATATATATGTATTTCTCTCTGTGTGTATATATGTAAATACCACATAAGCCTGTAAAAAATCCGTATGAATCTCCCTATTGACTTCAAAGGCATTTAAATCCATGGTAGTAATGCAACTATATATTTGTAGCTGATTTGAGGATTTAGGGAATCTCTCTCTGAACAACCTAGGAAGGCTGTCTGAGATTACAGCATTACTCCAGGTAGCTCTGTGAAATTACAAATGCTGCTCTGATTGCACTCCCAGCCTGCCTGTGCTGCTGTCTTTTTATTTCTGCCTTGGACTCAGAGTCCCAGATGTGGAGATGCTGGATTAATAATGGATCACGCTGTGGCTGGAGCAAGGCTTGTTCCACTGCCCAGAGGAGGCAGGGCTGGGAAGGGAGGGTCACCTGGAGGGCAGGGAGGTAAAAGGTTGGGTGGTGTGGCTGCCCAAGGGAGCTGGAAGGGAACCCGGGATCCTGAGCAGCGCAGAAGTGATGAGTCAGTGCTGTGGTGGAGGGGGAGAGCCAGGAGATTCAGGACTGATATATTTTTGATGGTACAACACAGAATCACAGAGAGGTTGTAAAAACCATCCAGTCCCACCCCCTGCCATGGCAAGGACACCTTCCACTGTCTCAGGTTGAGCCAAGCCCCATTCAACCTGGCCTTGGACACTTCCAGGGATCCAGGGGCAGCCACAGCTTCTCTGGGCACCTGTGCCAGGGCCTGCCCACCCTCACTGTGAAGAATTTCTTCCCAATATCCAACCTAACCTGTTCTCTTTCAGTTTAAAGCCACTTCCCCTTGTGGAGATAACAGTGAATTGAGCAGCGTCTGAAAACTCAGAGCCAGTCCTGTGCTGGCACAAGCCCGTGACTGGTAGTGGCATCTCACACGTCCCTTTGCCAGGCTGGGACACAGCAGCAGCACAGAAAGGAACCCTCCCTCTGTTTGCATGTGGCTGAAGTGGATGTGTGCTCCTCCTGCAAACCATCACCTTCTTTATTCCAGACAGCTCTCCAATATTCATGGTTTTGCCTGAGCATCTGTAAAAGGAGCTCCCCGGGATGGAAAGCTTGTAAGTAAATGCAGGGAGTGCTGCTCTGGGCTGTCACTGCCCTGGTGTGCTCTTTGGCAGGAAGGAGGTTTTCTTCTCTGTCTTCCTGGGCTAAGTTTTAAATAGTTTTTATAAAACAGAGCAACCTCCTGAGCCTTAGGTAATTTTATCATATTAGATATTGAAGTATTGCTAAATCCTGTTAAACAAATGCAGGTCAAAGAATGCAAAACAAACCAATAATGTCCTAAACCTAAAGGTCGCATTTCTTCAGGGATTTCACTTGCTTCTAGTGAGTGGTACTGAAAGACAGGAATGGTTTTCTGGGGGAAAGTCCTGTGTCTGAATGGGTAACATGTGTGTTAATCACAGCCATACAGGACACAGGCTGCACCCAAATCACTGGGTTGGGTCTTGTTTCCTGCAGGGATTTTTCTGTTCAACTGAGCTCAATTTTTTTTTTCTATTAGCTGATTTATGCCTTTCAACATGAGCTGTATCAAAGTCAGCATTTAGTACTGTATATTTACTTTGGTTTGCATGCAATTTGCAAATGATATACTGTACTTTTATACAGTTAATGCGTTCATTTTAGTGTATAATGCATGCCTGAACTTTCTGAATTTTGAGCTGAAAATATGATAAGTGGGTTATATTATTCAGTGAAGGAGTTGTTATATGAAAACACTTCCATAGCATCAATTATGTACCAGCTTAATACAAAATGGTATTAATACATGAATCAGTGAAGGCAGTTGTATAATAGAGATTCTCATGAGAACATAAGGCTGATATTTATTAAAGATGTAAGTTCCATGTTAAGAAGGAATCCTTTGTTTTATTCATTTTTTTGATAAGCAGCTCTGCTGCTCAGAAAGGAAAAATTTCATTGTATATTCACAAGCAGCTCTCACATGTGTTTCTCATATTTCTCACACAGCTCAGAAGTTTGATAAGCAACACAGGTATTGTAAAATACAACTACTGGTTTATAGTCCACAAGTGCTGCTTTCATTTGAGCACAGAGAAACTCAGTGGCTTTGGAAATGACTCCTCAGACAGATGGAAGTGCTGAGTGGGATCCCATCTGGTGGAGCTGGGTGGAATTCTCAGTGGGATCCCTCTTGTGCTGATGCAGCGTGGTCCAAGCAGCTTCAATGTTATTTTTGCCTGGTGACTCTTCAACTTATTCTACCTGGGTCCCAAACTGCAAATGTCCCTCCAGCTCCCAGGTGTATTCCAGAGCAGGCTGCGCACCCGGAGAGCCCAGAGCTGTTCCAGTCAGCAGAGGTGGGTCAGGAGGTGAGAGAGGTCTTGAAGTGAGTGACGTGGCTGGGTTGGGTGTTCAGGGTCAGCTGGGATGTTTTGTGTAGAAATGGTTGCAGCTCCTTGTTTATCGGGATGGGATGGAATGGGATGGAATGGAATGGAATGGAATGGAATGGAATGGAATGGAATGGAAGGAGTTCACTTGGAAGGGCCCTACGATGTTCGTCTTGTCTCACTGCAGAGAGACCCAGTGTAGAACCCAGCACGTGAGGAGGGCAGGGATGATGAGCCCTGTCCTGGGAACAGCTCCTGGCTGGTCATGGTGGCTCCCCTACCAGGTGGATATTATTGAATATCGGACAAAGTCAACATCAAAACAGTGATTAAGACTGGAGGAAGATGGGGGCTCAATTCTGCATATTTATATTAAGAAGTTGAAGTCTCTATTACTCCAAGGCACAGGCTTTCCCTTAAAACCCTGTGATGGGTGGGCATTAGAGACTGAGCTGCTTTAAGAGTGATCACGAGCCAAGAGCTGACTCTGCCAGTGGTGTCAGCAGTTCCCATTCATCTCATTTTCAGCAATATTTGGAGCCAGAATTAAGATGCCTTGAGATGAATGGGAGTCACTGTGTGCTGCCTTTGTTCTCATTTGATTAAAATCCAATAGGTTTTTGAGTACTGCATTTGATGAGAGGGTGCTTATTATTGTTTTTAACAAACATTTAGATGCTGTGGTGATTTAAAGGCTGGCACAACCCCTTCATCTGTCTGCAGCTCACAAGTGACTTATTTTCCCCATTCATTATAATGTGCTACAGGCACCTGGATGCCAAGAGGAACCATGGATATTTTGGAAAGGAACTCTGCTCTGCTGGAGGAGCTGAGAAAAGCCATTCTGTAAGGGACCTGTGTGAAATGCTGCACAGACAGCCATGGCAAGAGAGCAAAGCTTTGGAAATCACAGTACTGGAATAAGTAGGGGGAATTTCAGGTGCCAACACGTTGCAGAGATTTTGTAGCACAGATTCGATCTAGAGGGATCATTTACTCAATAATAGAAAATAGAAAGAAAAGCTTATACAATACCTAAACCAGGGTAAGAGTGGAGATTGACAACTGTATGATAAAAGGGAGAGGGAGAGAACTCAGTCTGTGTGTGAGAGAAAGAATGGTGATCAATAGTAACAACTGCACCCTGGTTGTTGTAAAAAGTAATGGGATATACAGGAAAACATAAGCAGGGCGATGAAAGCATGGACAAGGTGATAAAAGGGCCCATGAAAGTCAGAGAGAATTTGTCTTCAAATTTTCCAGGCATTGGTAAGAGTGACTCTGCTGCAGGGTAGCAGTCTGGCAGTTTGTTTGCTTAATAAGCACTGAAATTAAACAATAATTCAATTTAAAAAACCCCAACCAAATCCTGCTCCTCCCAGGAACCTTACATGTAGTTGTGGGGCTACTGACACAGAAATCAGCCCAAAGCTGTTTTGCAGAGGTATAAAGCAAGAAAGATTGCTGCATAATTATTATTTTCCTTCCCCTGCCTTGGCAGTTCCAGCCCCCAAAACTCAACAGAGGATGACTTCAGTGTGCACAGTCAGTGTCACACACTGAAGTGTCACAGTTCATGAATCAGGAGAATGTGCTGCTCCAGTGGTGGCCCAGAGGGGGACAGCTGGGGACACTGGAGTGTGTCCAGAGCCAGTGCTGAGCTGCCCAGCCCCATTTTGGAGCTCCCTGCTCTATGGGAAGCTGTCCCTGCCCAGTGGGTTGGACTGGGATGAGCTTTAAGGTCTCTTCCAACCAAAACCACCCCATGATTTTGTGATTTCCCAGCCACGTTGAAGCTGGAGGCAGGGACTGGTCCCAGCAGTGTCACCAGAGCAAATATTACTGAAAATACCATCGTCCATGCAGCCCTTCAATGAGGCATGAGGGGCAGCCAAATTGTAGGAAATCTCAGTTCTTGCCATAAGTTTATGTTGAATTTCTTGTCCCCAGCATGCCACAGTGTGATGGATAAGCATCTAAAGCTCAGACAAACCTGAAGCAAGGGAGCACTCCCACCACTAATGAAGACACATTGTCACTGGGCTGGCCTCAAAGACCATTAAAGTTCCTGAGTGGTTCCAGTGGGGACCAGAACAACCCTTCTCCTGAAGAAACAGAGGCATATATTAACCTTAATTGGGAACAGCCTCCACGAGGATTTTCCCTCTGAGGAAAAGGAGCATTTTGCAGATATAATTGTTTTGGAGGGAGTAATGATTCCGTGGATGCTTCCTGAGGTGAATGATGGCTCTTGTTTTGTTTTACCCCTAAAATTGGAAGGGCTGTGAGAGCCTTGTCAAGGACCAGTGGCATTACCTGGCAAGCAGGGACGGGGCTGCTGCTCCAGCACAGACACACACCAGTAGGAGGAACATTTGTGCAGTTTGGCTGAATATTTCTCTATTATTCCTTACCCTGCAGCACAGCACAGTTTGCAGCAATTGATTGACTTAGCTGGACAGTGAGATAAAAAACTCCAGCTAAGGCTGTGTGGGAGCTGTTCTTGTGCTGTGATCAGATGTAAAAACAGCCCCAGCCAGAGCCGTGTTTTGCCTGGGGTCAGATCAACAGAACACAGATCCTGGCGTTTCTGAGTGTTAATTTTCACTCAATTTCAGGAAGGCTGGAAATCATCACCCTAAAAAACCTTTCAAGTGATGGGGTATGAGGATTAGTGGGAGCCACAGGATAATCACTTTTTCCTCCTGATGAGGGAGATGATGCAGGGAGATGATGTGCAGTAGGGAGAGGCTGACTAAGGAAAGGAAAGGAAAATAAATCAAAGTAAGATGGGACAGACAGAATCAGGCAAAACATAGCAGGGAGGAAGGTCCCCAGAAAGAGTTATCTTCTGCATGTTGCTCTGTGGTCAAGTCCTGGTTACATTTTCAAGTAAAGTGTATGAATCCTAAAGGAGCCTCCCTATCTGTTGATGGGAAATCTGCCCCTGGGATATTGCCTGAGCAAGGAGTGAGCCAGGGCTGATCTGCACAGCCCCTCCTGAAAGGGTTACTGTGACAGGGGGTGCAGGTAAAAGACACTTGAACTGAGGTAACTTTGCTGCAAATTATATACAAAATGATTTTAAGTTTTCTTTCATCATTTCCTGCTTTTCTGCCCCAGCTTTCCTCTTTGTCTCACCAGCTCTTGGCAGAGAGATTTGGATTGAGCAGGGGCTGCTGTTGAGGAACTGTGGTTTCAGCACTGCAATAAAGCAGTCCTACCCCCATGAATTTTAAAGGCTATTTTGGCTGCCCTGAGAAATGCTGATTTATGACTTGAATGCGTCAGGGTTTTTGCAATTAGCAGGACACTGTCTAGAAGTTATAGACCATCTTAGGAGGAAATAGGCAATTGTCTTTTTTCCAAGCAATTTTTATGAAACATTTTCCTTCATTCAAGCAGCAAGTTAAATACTCTTCATTAATAAAGCGGCTTCCACATTCAGATGAAGAAAATGTTGCTAGATTTTTCTTTGGAGTTGGCATTATCACCAAGCATTGCTCTCTGCAAGAAGTTAAAGCTGTGGGCAGGGTGGTTGATTTGTTGATGCCATGCATAATATCCCCTTGGGCAATTCCATAAGCCTCATTCTGAAACCTATGAAACTCAGTTGCATTACATGCTAATGCAGCAATTTTAAAAATAGTGGTGTCAAATATTACATTTCTACAGATGTGAGAGGCTGTCTGTACCACGTGGCATTATCAGACATGAGAGCAGACAATGAGGTTGGCTTGAATGCCGCACAATTCATTATGCAAAATAATTTTCATTTGAAGGCATTCAGACCTGTCACATTTCTTTTAATGAAACCCTGCTTTTTTTTTAATTTAAAAAATCTTAGTATGCGTAGAATTTCAGTAATGAATCGGATAACATGTTCAAGCAGATATCAATTAAAATTTTAATTATAAGGAACAGTTTTTCTTGAATTTTTCACAAGATATTAAGTTTTTAATCAGTTATTTCTGGGGGGAAAAAAGGTTTTCTGAGAAGGGAATTTTGTGAAGTTTAGACAAGGAGTATGTATAAACCTGAATTATTATAAAGAAAATGTACTTAGCAGATCTTGATGATCTAAGGGACATAATTTCCCACCAAACACCACAGCCTCTGTGCAACACAGGGAAACAGAACCTGCCTAAATGAGAAATTCACCTTGTGTGAGCCAGCAAGGACAGTTGTTGCATTATTTCATTCCTGAAAACAGGTTGGAAATCTGTGTTAAAAAAAAAAAAAATCAACTTTTTAAGATGTTTTTCCATTCTATTTTGGGATGGGGAGGATGGAAAAAAAGCTCTTCATTTTCCCAAGGACAGGAATTTGAATCGAAATAAGCACATTTTGCTGAATGGCATAAAAAGAGAACATCAAGGCAACAGCACCCACTTGATACATTTTCAGCAACTGCACATCCACGAGGGCCATACAGCTCTGAATGGGGCTCTGCTCTTGTTACAGGCAAGTGTTCCTGAATTTGCTGCTAAAATGCTCCTGTTGGTGCTTGGTGCTGGCATTTCTGGAGATAGCAGAGAATGAGGAGGAAGATGGAGAGTGAAGACAAAGCAGAGAACAGATGAGGGCCTCAGATGTGAAATTTGGGAACTGGTGAGTAGGGAGGAGGTGGGCAAAGCTAACACAATCACTAAGTCATTTTCTTGTGCTCCATCCTAGTGTCAATTATTACAAATTCATAAAAAGAGATGCTTTCCTGCCCCTTAGAGTTATGGGGTGGAAATGTGGCCCATTTTGGCATTTTAAATAAACACATTATCCTTTGCTTTGCTATTTATGATAGGAATCATTCACAGTTATTCCAATAGCATTTGTCCTTGGCACATCCTCCTTGGTGAAGGTACATTTTGGTTTGCTGTTAATGCACATTGCCTCAATGATTAACTTCATAAAGTGGGGATAATTGAAAGCACAATGTTAAGCTGCATTCAGAGGGGTTTGGTTTATCAGGCTCCTGCTGTCTCTGCTATGGCAGATTTTGATGCAGACAAGTGAAGTAATGGGCAGTGCAGAACATGCAAACCTTAATGATGGCTCTGGCTCAGCACTCACCCTATTTACAGCAGCAAAAAGTCCCAATTTAAAAGCAAAGTGTGACCTCAGGAAATATAAGGTTTATATTCCTGCCGATTCCTACTGCACTTTCCCAGGGAGGTGTTAAACCCATTATCAGCCATCATGGACAAAATCAGCATTTCCACCTTTCAATGGCATTTGATTGAGCAGATGTGGACAATGACAGGCTTGAAGCACAAAGTGGGTACTTTGCTCTGCTGTCCACATGTCCTGCAGCCCATGGAGATAAAGGCTCAGCCTCAGCTCCACGTGTCATTCATCATGCAGGATTGCTCCATAAAGCTGATTTTCCTTTGCTTCTTTGAAAGCCTCCTGTAACTGAGGCTTCAACTCTTTTCTTCCCGTAGGTCTACAGTGAGTGTAGAAAAAGACAAATTATGGTGTTGAAAAATGAAGATTTTATAAATTTCCCAATTTTGTGACAGAAATAAACCAAGGAAATATCAGAATTCTTCATGGATATGCTGCATGGGCTGTGAGTTTTGTCAGTATTTCTTGTATGTATGGATTTTATCCTTTGGCCATTTTATAATTGCATTGCTTGGAAAACTTGGTTCAGGGAGCATCATCTTTCTGTTGTTTTCACAGAAGTAGGACAACACAGAGCAGACTGTGGGCTGCTCGTGCCTGCCACAGAGATCCAATGCTGTGTTTCATTTCCAAACCCTCTGCTGCCTGAGGCACCTGCAGCTCCTGAGACAGGTAAAGAAGTTTTGGGGATAAAGAAGTTGGCCAGTGGCTGGCACACCAGCCAGCCAGGGATGCTCTGCTGTGGAGATCACGTGTGGAAGGGTTTGCAGCAGGCTCCAGTGAGATGGAGCCAGGAGTGTCAGTGCTAAAGTGCTTTATCTGAGGGAAATCAAAGCCCGGTGGAAGTGTTGGTTGATAACACGGCCCCGTCACTCTTTGAGGTAGGCAAGAAACACCCTGTTACCACCTGACACCGAGACACATCCGAGTGCACTCACACTTGTACTTTAAAGGCTCTGTAAGCCACAGTGGTACAAAGCAGTCGCAGCATCAGAGAATTAAGCCCTGAGGCACAAAGGCCAGATCTGTACTTGAAAAGGCTCCTTTGTGTTGCTGTGCTGGCAAACCCTCCAAGAAGGAACCAGGCGTCTGTAATCCCACATGAAGTAGGGAGAGAGATCTGAGACAGGGATACCCAGTTTTGTATGCCAGGGCTTGTGTGGCTAACACAGAGGGTTCACAAGAGATGTGAGGGTCATGAGTAACCTTGCTGTGCAGACAGAAACTCCTGAGTGGCTTAGCAGAGGCAGATTTGAGCCAAACAAGCTCCTGGCAGCCTTGTCAGGCTGGCTGCTGCTCTTGGTGGAGGTGCACTGAAAGACCCTCTCAACAGCAGCTACACACCCCACCATCTGCTCTAACGAGGGGCTTGCTCTTGTTCCTGCACTGCCTTCCTTGTCCTCCCCACAGGGATATTGGCTGGAATGAAAGTTTTCCTGTTCATTTCGCCTCTTTGTTCTCTCATGCCTCCATTCTGAATTGCTTTGTTCCAATCCTTTCCTACTAAGTAAGATTCAAAGTTTTTCTGCTGAGTGTGGACCAGCAACCTTTCCAGGCATCAGTCACACATGGCCATGCATCCCTTTCCTCATTCCCAGCCAGAGTGCCAGACACTCCTTCAGAGCAGAAGCTGTCTGGGAGGGTGGGTTTAATGAGGAAAAGGCTGAAGTTATTTCCTCTTGAGAATTTGTACAAGTTCCTGTCTGCTTTTTAGAACCACGATTCTGCAGAGAAAAAGGAGCCACCAAACAAATGACAAACAAGGCAGAGTGTGTGGCTGCTTGTTTTATGCATAGCTCAGAGCTTTTGGGTTTGTGCCTGCAGAGTCACCATATTTTAAAAATGGTAATTTCTGAGACCAATCTAAAAGGCTAATTGTTGCTGTTACTGATCTGCTTTAAAAGCCATGATTAAAGCTGAACAGAACAGTCACAATTCCTGCCAGCTGCAGGAAGCTTTGTGGCTGCCTTGTCCCAATTACAGGGTTTTTTGTAGAGAGCACACTGTATTAGCATAGCTGCAGCTCCCCTCTAACAACAAGCAATCATGAGAAACCTTTGATGGCAGCCTTTGGACCATGTCTTTCTTTTCTGTACACTGTGAGTAGTGAGGGTATCTGGGGCCCATAAAACATACTTTTTTTCCCCCACAGTTAATTAACAGGTTTGGAAAATGAAAGTCAAGGTTCAGGTTGATATATTTGCTGTATTTATTTCTTTTTCCAAAAAGAAACAGCTGTCCAAAAGTTTGGGTGGCAGTTTCCATTTGTTCATCTCAAGTGGCACCCTGTTCTGCTCTGACAGCAAGGGTAGAAGAAGCAGGGAAGAGACTTTGCTTAGTGCTCACAAAAACTCTCCACTCTCTTGAAGTCCTGTCCAGAGACTTCAGGACAGGGAAAACAACTGTGAGAAAATGTGGATAATAATACCTAGGGCTGACTAGGTCACAACAAAAGGAAGATTGGACTAGACCAAACTGTCTGCTCCGTGTCTGGCACTTGTTTTCAAGAGCCAGCAACTCAAGAAGCTGCCTTCAAAAAGCAGCCAGACAATCCTCCCAGTGGCCCAGGCTCTCCATTAGAAAGCTGTTCACTTGAACCTCATCTATCATGGGCAAAGAAGTCTTCTAGGAACAACATTTTGTGGTAACACTGTCTAGTTTGGTCATATTCTTCCTGTGAGTTGATCCAAAGCCCACTGAGGTCAATCAGAACCTCCCACTGACTTTATAATGGCTTAAGCTCTGTTTAGTTGGAGCCACTAATCCAATTTCCACACCAGTGCTGCTGTGAATCCCAGTGCTGACACATGAAATTTAGCTCACTGCCAGCGGTAGCATCATTACAGTTCCTGCTGCTCTCAGCTCTCTCTCATGCAGATTTGTTCACAAATCTGCAGCCACAGAAGCTTGGGCAGAAGTCCTGCAAGGCAAGCTGATTTGGGCCTTGCCCACTGAGAAAGGAAGACGTCCAGGGGCAGCCTGGGGCTCAGGTAAAGCTGCCCATGTAGTTCAGTGGGGTGGTGCTCAGTGCTGGTCCCATGGCTTGGGGCAGGTTCCTCTGCTGTGAGCAGAGTCACTGCCAGGGAGGGGAATGAAATGTGTCAGGGAGACCACTGAACACCTTTTCCAAACCAGGGGCCATTGCTAACCATGTTTGTCACTGATTTCCTCAGCCCTTTGAACAGAGAGAGCTGGAAAATGTTTCAGTAGTTGATGATGTGGCACTGGACAGCTGAATAAGGATGCACTGACCCTCATGGGCACATGCAACTTTTCCCCCAGAAAAACTACAAAACTACACTCATCTGTGCTAGAGGTCAAGAGTGTTGATGAGTTTCTTGAGTTAATTCCCAGTTTAGACTTAGTTTTATCTTCTGGTCTGACTTAAAGATTTTGAAATTTCCTTTCTTTTTTTTTTGATGGCGGTTACCCTCAGGAGCCACCCAACTGGATGCATCAGCCTATGGCTCAATTCTCTCAATTAAGATTCCCTTCCTGCAAGCCATTAAGGTGTGAGATTGACCCTTTCAGTGTTCATGGAGAGTTAAAACACATGGGGTAGAGAAGAGCTGAAAATAAATGTATTTGGGGACCCAGGGCAATACTGAGGAATTTGATTGAGCTACAGTGTCCAGCTGGATGTGAGATAAAGCACACCAGTGCTTATATCTTGATTTCTAGACTAGCTGTGCAGAACCACAGTGATGGGGTTTCCCATAGGTAACACCATACCTCAGGGATTTTTGAAAATGAAAAGGTCTTATGACTGGAAATGATTATAGTTTACAAAAAAAGGTTTTGCTTCCTTTTTAGCAAAATGGGCATTGAGCTGTGCAGAGTCCTTCAATTTAGTGCTGAACTTGTGTTAAATCTTACATTTCAAGACTTCCTGAGTTTCTTCTAATTTCCAAGAATACTGGAGATGAAACAGCCACTATAAATCCTGTAAGTCCATAAGTGCCAGGTGCACAGCAGCAAGTAGTTTATCAGCCCCTGTTTGTCTGGGTTTTCTTAAACCTTGTCAGCTACAATGATGATCAGCACTGACTTCCTACCCAACAGGTCAATAGAGTCTCTGATCCAGATGAGTTGTCCACAGAACATCCATTAGGACACAGACCTCAGGTGGAGCAAAACACAACAAACAATTACAGAGACTTCCTGGGATGAAAGAATTCAAGCCACGATCGCCTGCTTGCTCAGAAATCACTGATGAAATTGGTGATATGATTCCTCATGATGGCCTGCCTGCTTTGTGTCAGGAAGGTGTACCCTTGTAATGTCTCTTGAGATGTTTTTAAGCCTGAAGCACTGTGCTTTGTTTTAGCAAGAGTGTTGTGCCATCCTTGTCCAGAGAAGCAGTGAAATTCTGACCCCTGAGAGATTCTGGCCAGGATGCCATGCATGGCACAGAAAGGAAATATTTCTCTGGTGTAAATCTGCATCTGGTGCTATTGGGCTGTGCAGAAGATAAGGGTTGGTCGTCAAGAGTATTTGTGATATGTGCTGTGGGTAAAGCAGGTTTGGAGTGCAGTGGGATAAGATAATTCTGTAATCTTAAAACACATTTTTCTGTTGAGTCATCTATTATGTTGTTATAATGTGATAATTGGAATCCACACATTAGCAAGCCAAAAAGACAATAATTAAAGCCAAGGCACAAAAGGGAGTTAATGCTCCAAAATTATTTTGTGCAGAGTTATTTGATAAAGTAAGTCTTTCTGTTTCCTTGTGAAAACCCCTGCTCTACAATGAATTTTTCTAACTCTCTGGAAAATAATCTAATTATAGTTAACATTATTATGTTCTTTGGTTCTTTGAATGGAGCTGTGGGTAATATTGTGCTTACTCCAAAGCAAATAGCTGCATGTTTCAGTCTGACATTTCATATTGATAGAAACAAAAACATTTTGTTAAAAACAATGGATGAGGGAAATAATTCATTTTCTAGATAATATAATAAAAGAGGGAAAAGCACAACCGTGTTCTCAACAACAGCAGAAATATGCTTTGCCAGACACTCTTCTATAAATACATTTAATTATAATATTGTTTTCTACTCTAGGAGAAAGCAGGTGAAACCTAACTTTCTCTTTCCTGAAATCTTCCCATATATTTTCCCAAACAAATGAGCATCTTAAGACTCAGGCATTGTGATCACTTGAAAGCTTATAACAACACTGGAAAAAGAAAGATTAAATATGAAAGAATGGTATAAAGTCTGAAAATGTGCATTTAAATCTTCTAGTCAATCTCAAACATACAAGCCTCATCTTTATTTTTCTTCTTTTCTTGTTTAGTAAAGCCCCAACTAGAAGCCAATGGAGTTGGAAATGTATTGACTTTGTTCCATTTCTGGTATAATTAGTCACCTATAGTTGAACACTGACGTTAGATGCACAAAAACCACCCTCAGCCTCTCTGCAGAAATGGAAATGCAATTGGAATTTGCTGCTGTCTCTGAAACAGGTTTTGCTGAACCCAATTTGTTTTCACAGCAGCCCTGTTGCTAAATGTTCTCAGACCTGGGAGGGTAAGTAACCTGATGTAAGCATAACCCATGTTCACATAGGCATGGCTGAACAGGGAAATTTCTGGTCATTTGAGTCACAAATCCAACATTTTTTGCTGGTTATGGAATGAGAAACATCTCAGGAAACTGGGCTATGCTCAAGGGGCTGGCAGTGTGGGAAACTCTTAACAATCCCTTTTTTCCCTGTGGGACACCTTGGAGATGGTACCAGGAGGGACAACCCACTGATGTGGGAAATAGTAAAGGTAGGATGATTTTTAGGAAATCAGGTTTTAGAAAAACTCCCCACCATGGGCAACTGAGGGCGTCCAGGGCGGTCCCAGCTGCCCCTCCAGAGCAGCCTCGTGTGCGGCTCACGAGCTGCCCATGGTGGATGAGCTCCTCTGGGCCACGCTGCAAGCACAGAACTTTTTAAACTTGCAATCCTGCCCGCTCTGCCCTTCCTGGCCATTCCATTTGCACCAGGAGGATCTGCAAAGGGGCTCTTGGAGGTATTTGCACAGGGCCTGGGCTCTCATGCTGTGAAATGTGAAATAGAGTCAAAGCAGACTTTGCTGGAATGGTGCTGGAGTGGAAGCTGCCTGTCTGCTCTTTGGCTGGAGGACTGACACATTATATCTCCCTCTGTGAAAGCAAATATTTTTTCTGTCAAAATGCCTGTAATACAATCCATTCTCACTCTTTTCTTGGTGTAGAAGCAAAAGCTTGAATGATTTTAATCAGTGCAGGATTTTGTGCTCCTGTTAGTATTAGAAATCCAAGAACATACAAAGCTGTGCTCCAAAGACAACTGGAGCTATTCCTTTTTAAGGTCACAGCAAATGTAATAATGCCAACAGCTCGTAGTGCTCTTCATTAGGCTGTGTAACTTCCCAACACATGAATCACTCAGTGGAGAGTGTTTGCTTACTTTCTTTAACAGGATGAGTGTATTTTTAAATTGGTAACCTAGTTTAATTCTCCTTTGTGAGACAGATGTGTCTGACCCCGCTGCTGTGGGAATTCAGTGATGCAGAGCACTAGAGGCAGATTTGGGATTTCCCTTCCCCAAAGAGATAAAGCCAGACAGGTACCCAGGGCACAGTGCCTCCCTTCCATCACGTGCCTCAGCACCGGCTGGATGATAATTGAATATGTGGAATCTGCACTTGAAAATGTCCTCTCTTCTCTGTGCAGGTCAGCTCTGTACTCACCCCCTGCTGTACCCCAGGAGTTCCTGAAACTTTGGAAAGAAGGTTTGATCTGTTGCAAACCCTGATTTGGTATGGCACTCATCTCTGGGCTGTTAAAACCTCTGAGGAAGTCGGCAGGAAGTCACTCAAAGAGGTGAAATGGAGCCATCAGGTGCTGGTGAGGATCAGCACTGGGTTTGCTGCTCAGTCTCTGAGTGTTCTTTGTTTGGATGCCTTTTCTGGCCCCAAAGAGCTGTTCCTGCAGGAGCTTCTCTTCCTTCTCCTGGCTGAGAGCAAGGGACACTCTTGCATCCCAGGGACTGCCCACCCTGCAGGTTCCTTGGCATGCAGCAGTTTGGATTATGTGCACTTCAGTATTATTTAATCAGAAATTCGGGCTCAGGGGTTTGGTTTGGGTTTGTTTGCCCTTGTTTTCTAAATATCAGTAGAGAGCTCCTGGGAGCTTGCTGTGGACAGCCACACTGACAGCTCTGGGCTTTGGTGAGGTCCTGGTGCTCGCCAATGCTCGCTGCTCATTCCTTCCTTAATTGAAGGTTTGGATGAGGATAAGGCTTGGCTCACAGCCCTTGTGAGACCTCACACATGCAGTCAGCTGGGCTTGATGGGAAGGCAAAAAGAGCAGACTCCTTCCTGAGCCTCTGCTGTTTTTTCCTCAATCCCTCCTTGGGATGCAAGGAAGATGTAAAAGTGCTCCATGAGCAGCAGGAGGGGAGACCTTGCTGCTTCCCAGTGTAGGGATTATATATTAATACATCAGGCTTCAATGGCTTCTGGTTACACAAAAACAAACAGAAAGCAGCAGAGGGCTGGGAAAAACATCAATTCTCAACAGCTCTGTGATCTCTGGCAGCACAGGCACACATCCCTGTTTCCATGTGTGGGGCACTCACAAAGGCAGAGCCAGGGACGGGAGAAAGAAGAGAGGAAACCAAATCCCCCAGGTACATGTAACGGCAACAAGAACCACCACATCACTGCATCCAGGGAGCATCCCTTCCTGCTGGACTCTTGTGAGAAGACAGGGAGGAGCAATGCAAGAGGAAGCATCTGGAGAACAGAATGGGTAGAGAACATGTGCACAAGCGTGTGGAGAACACAGGCTGGCAGAGGCTGCTCACACAAGGAGATGTGTGTTGGGGTGTTGTGCAGCTCTGCAGAGCTCTGTTTAACACAGCAGCACTTGTGGGTGTGTGGTTGGGATGTGAACTGCTCCCATAGCACATCTATGGCAGAGCTGTGTGTGTGGGTAAGCAGACAGAGCACTGCTGGTGCTGGATGGTGTCCCTGAGAGGCAGCACCGTGCCTGGAAGGTTCTAACCTGCTCTGTGACCATGTCAGGTGTGTAAGGTCTCAGTGGGTTTGTTACACTGGGTCAGTGTCAATGCACTCAGGTTACAGGGCGTTTTATTTTGGTCACGTTGGATGAGGGACAAATGATTGCAGGGCTGCTCCCAGCCCCTTCACCGCAGCCTGTGGTGACACACTGGACTTTGCTCTTGGCCTTGTTGAACCTCATGAGGTTCACATGGACCCACTCCTGAGCTCATCCAGGTCCCTTTGTGGCACCCATCCCTCAGGTGTCACGGGCAGGCTGGCAGAGGCTGCTCACACAAGGAGATGTGTGTTGGGGTGCTGTGCAGCTCTGCAGAGCTCTGTTTAACACAGCAGCACTCGTGGGTGTGTGCTGGGGATGTGAACTGCTCCCGTAGCACATCCATTGTCTGACAAGTGTGGCAGTGTCCCTGGAGCAGCTGGGCAAGCAAAGAGAAGAGCAGTTCTCTGAATGCCTTGTGCTGAGAGGGTGCAGGGCTACAATGCAGCACAAACACTCCATCTACCTGAAGTGCAGACCTACTGCTGCCACTAGATTAGCCTTAATGCCCTTGGAAGGTTTAATTCAAATAAGCAACCTCGTTTCTGGCCCTACACAAAACAACCCTTTGTGGTGGAAATCGTCTTTTTGTGGAGATTATGTTTGTGAGTGCCAGAGGTACTTGGCACTAAGTGCCTCATGCATTTGTATCCCTGCATAATCCACAAATTGCCTGAAGATGGTCTTTAGCTGCAAAATTCATATCCCCATCTTAAAATACTTTGCTGCCCTGACATTCTCAGTTCCAGGAGTTTAGGTTTATCTGCTCAGCATTTCTCCACCGTGGGAATTTGGTTTGGGACCAGCTGTTAATAAATTAAATAGCACTTTTTTTTTTTTTTTTTTTTTTTTTGGTAATTCTTTTGCAACAAAGGCCCATCAGGGAATATGGAGATAATCAGCTTGAAGAAAATCCTGAGAAATCTGTCTGCACCTCTCCAAATAGGTCACCCACCAGGCAACATCCCTGAAAATTGTGTGGGGTGCCTCTGAGATACCCTCCAGATTATTTATGGTGTTATAATTCAATTAAGTGGTGGCAGGGGATCCGTGAGGGTGGCTGTGAGATCCTCATGTGCTAGATATTTTTGGACCCTACAGAGGAAGAAATGAGAGCATTTAGGATAGAGTAATTACACTGGTTGGGGTTTAACAGGGAATTTGTGCTGCAGTCTGTGGATATTAGCCTAGATGGGCTCACATGGAGGCACAGGAATGACAACACTTGTCAAACAGGTAGCTGGGATGCTGCCCATAGATAATCAGTAAATGATCTATGGGAAAAGAGAGTGGATGTGCTTGGACAATGTTTTATGACCTTCCCTAAACTATGGAGATAGATGCTCTAAAATGTGAGTCTGCCTTACAGGCAGGAGAGTTTTAGGTCAGTAAAGCAGAGAAAGGTTATGGGTTAAAGCCTGACAGATTCCTTTCTGCAAGACACTGAGAGCAGATTTTCCTTGAGTCATTTAAAGGAAATGGGGGAAAATTGTGTAGCTGAGAGAATAGCATGGTGCTTTAGTGTAAGGCACTGAAACACTTTTGTTGGGAGAGAACATGAGCTATCAGGGTCAGAATTGTCCCACTAGAGGTGCAGAGGAATCTTGACTGAGCTGAGAAAACAAGCAGAATGTTGCCTGGGTTCAGCTACAACAGAAAAATAGTGAAACACTCATAAAATTGGTTCTCACACTCTGGCCAAGTGGAAGACACCTCTTTCAGAGTAGTTACAGGTTTTTCAAACCCTCATCTCAGTGCAAGCGACCTTTAGAGTAATAATGCACAATTTATAGTGTATTATTGATTAATAATGTATTATTACTTTAGAGTAATAATACATCTATTAGAATAATAACAAACAATCCTCATTTTCTTAAAGCATGAGGTTTTACTACTGAGGGCTTTTTAACTGGTTTGCGAGAACTCTGTCTGCCTTTCCTCATAAGCAGCCAAAAAGCTGTGGGTCTGTAAAATGTTAGTGTCTTATTCTCACCTTCACCAGTTCCAAGTGAACAGAAATTGTTTAAATTTGTTAAATCTGCTTGGTGAGGTGAGGGATGGCATGGATGGCCCTTCTGGGTTGGGCTGCAGTGGCATTTCTGTATAACGGCTATGTATGTATAAATATGCATATATATTCTGTATAATATATATAACCATATTATATTCTGTATAATTTCTATATATGAGCTGCAGAGAATGTTGTTAATGCCATCATCAAGTGCTCCAGAATTGAATCGTGACTTGTCAAACTCTCAAGTCCCACCCAAGAGTGGCTGTGGCTTTCAGTCAGAATTATGGCTGAGCAGACCCCTCTTGTGCTGTGTGGGATACCCTGCTCCATGCAAATTTCATTTATCTCTTGGGAAGCAGAGAGCAGACACCCTTTGGATTGGAAAGTGGTGTTTAGCCTTTGGGGCTCTGCACTAAGATCAGCTAACCTGGGTTCAGCTCCTGCCTCTGCCTAAGGGGTCCTGCTGGGGAGGAAGATGAAATTCTGATTTTGAATTACCATGTGAGGAGGAAGATGAAATTCTGATTTTGAATTACCATGTGGGGAGGAAGATGAAATTCTGATTTTGAATTACCACGAGCAGAAAAAAACCCCCAAACAAATATATACCTGGACCCAAATCTCCTAATATCCAACAGCGTATCTGGATTTCTCCAGTGGTGATAACTTCTGTATCAAAAGAAGAAAGTAGAAGAAGAATAGCAGGTTCCTGCTGTAAACCAGGAATTTTTCCTTGTTTAATGCTCCCTGTGGCAGGGGCATATAACTCTGCCATGCTTCACACACCAAGAGAAGTCACTCCTGTTTCTCATTTTCTCCTGTCTCTGGTCACTATTAATCATTAGGCAATTACATTCTTAAAGATAAATCACCACAAGTTTCTCTTCTGTAAACAGAGAAACAGCTTTTCTTTGTAAAGATTGATTTCGTTGCCCTGCAATTTCCTGTTTAATTAAACAGGATCAGTCTGACAAATGCAGGTTTTTAAGCACTTTGTTTCTGCCTTTTTTTTTTCTCCTCTTCTAGGAATACCCAAAGGATGGAATTATTTTTCATGGCATTGAGGGGGCAGCTAGGTTAATACCAGTCACTTTGCCCTTGGGCATCGATTATCATCAGCTGTGCCATAAAATCTCTTACATGAAAACTCCAAGAGTGATTCTCCACCATCCTGTGTGGCCTTCAGCTGATACCAAGTGAGTGTCAGACCTTCCAGAGGCAGAAGATGTGTTTTGTCCAGATGTGGGGCATCTTTGCTCTCCTCTCCTCAGCCACACTGAGCCTTGCTCAAAGGAGTGGAAGATTTGTTCATCCATATCACAGCCCTGCAAGCTGGGTAGGTAAAATCAGATGTTGAAGTGCTTTTCTGAGGGAAATCAAAGCCAAATCCTCAGAGGAATTTTGGGCTACTGACTTAGAAATAATATATCCCTAGATACAGCAACAAATGGAAGGGCTGGGCTGGGAGCTTGTGGTTCTGATGGAAGATGTTTGAGGGGCACCTGGGTGTGGGTCACCAAAAAGGAGAGTGGAAGATGCAGCTGGCATGGGATGTTCATGTCCTCCAAAATCAGGGTTATGGGTGCCTTGTGAATGAGGCTGAATTTTAAAGGGAATTAATGTGCACACAGGACAGTGTGTGCTGGCACATCCCAGTGTGGAGCTCTGGGAATGGATGGACAGGTCCAGAAAAGGATCAGCCAAATTGCTGAACCTTATAGGGATAATGGGGATGATGGGAGGAGGAGGTTGGGGCAGTCAGAGGGGTGATGGAACCAAAGCCTTGGGGGCCGTTCCCTGTGGGGCTGCAGGGAGCAGCTGGGGCAGCTGTGCTGAGCAGCAGATGTGCCCTCCTGCATTGTCTGGGCTGGAAACACTCATCAGGGTGATGTTATACAGCCTGGGAAAGCAGGAGACAGTCACACTTTTATTGGCTTTCAGATAAATGTTCCCTGATGTTGGAGCCATCTGCAGATTCACTCCTGACACTCCTTTCATTCATGCCTCTGCTTAAATGATTTCTTGAAAGGGGGAATCCAAAGAATTGTTTTCCCCCTTTCAAGCTCTGCCTTTGCAGCCTCCTGGGAATATCCCTGATCACCCAGTGAACAATTAGCACTCAGCCTTGCCATACCCTCAGTACCATTATTACACCAACAGGGCAAAGGTGTCACGTTCCTGCTGCTTCCTCCTGAGATGGTAACAAGAGCAGGGATTGTTTCAGAAGATATTTTCTTAAATACTCCCTCCGGGGTTTTCAAATGATACTCCTTAGCTGCCATGACATGAGCTAACCCTGCCTTTTGTTGAAAACTGCTTGTCTTTTGTTATTAGCTCTGTTCCAGGGTAAACAGTTGGAAATGGTTCATATTAATGTCAGGTTTCACCTTTGGAGCTGTGGTTGGAAGATGTGCAAGAGAAGTCCTGACGGTGTACTTGGAATAAGGGGTGTTTTGGTGCTTTTAGGAGAAAAGAGGGGTAAAATTTCTTCTAGAGGTGGAGGCTATGCTCTCCCAGTTGTATTTTACCCCTTTGTGATTCAAGAACAAAAGCCAAGATGTGCATGAAGGTCCTGCAAACACTTGTGTGGGATGGGGAAAAAGCATAGATAGAGACTGGCACATCTGTGGCTTCCAGGAGAAGTTCTGATCAACAAAACCAAAGTCCCACCAGCCTGTAGTGCCCTCTCCTTGCCTCCTGCAGGGAACTTAAGCCTACCAACACATGAGCACAAACGGTGGCAGCAGGTCAGGGATGTCCTGGCATGGAGACAGTGACAATCCCCAGGTACAGTCACACAGGGGCTGTGTGGGATCCCTGACCACAGAGCAGCACTAACAAAAATTATTCCCATCTTCCCAAGGGCTGAACCTCTCAGCATGAATGCAGGGGTGAAGAGGGGGCTCAGCAGGAGCTCAGGGCAGAGCAGGAACTCTGCAGGAAGGCTGGGCAGAGCTGGCCCAGCACGGCAGGAGCGTCACCCGTCGCTTTGAGGGTTTCCTTGCTGCTCACCCTGCTGAAACATCTTCTCCCTCAGGCTAAGTGGTTCATGGCTCTTGGCTTATTGCTATTACAGGACATTTATGTTTCATGGCAGATGGTTTAGTGCACAACTTGTTGTTTTGCTTTTTTTTTTTTTTTTTTTTTCAACCAAGGTAGATCAGCAGGCAGCGGTTCAGTCTCAGCCGCTCTGGGTTGAGATATCAGTGGTTGAGGTATCAGTTTTATCTCACATTTCTTCAAAGCAAATGAAAGAAGAAGGAAAAAAAAAAAGGTTGGGAGAGAAACATTTTCATAGTCACAAGGTTTGTCAGCTTTATAGTGTATTTGGCACTTACTTTGTGATGGCCAAAGTAGGATGTCCCAAGCACCTTTAGAAAACTGCTAAGGTACAAAATAATGAGTGAAGAGTACAAAGCTTTGTGACTGAATGCATTAGAATACACTGCCTTTCAGCTGAGCTGCATGGAGTTTGACCTTGGCACAAATGATGGTGCTTCTCCACCTCCCTTCCGACCTGTGCCTTTTCAGACAATTTGCAGATTGAATTTACAATGCATTTCCATATACAGAGGAAAAGTGCTACAACTTTATCTGTCCGTGGAGTCCCAGTAGTCTCAGCTCACCAGATGTTCCTTACTCATTTAAACAGTGCACTGAGCTTTGCTTAGTGTGATAATTTTGAAATGCAACGAGTATGGGGACACATAACGAGGAGTTAGAGGTAGTGGCTGTAAGGGTAAAAAGTTTCAAGGAAAAGATCAATTGCCTTGTGTCCAGCTGCATTACCATAACTGTGGGTATTAATTGTTGTGCAAACACCTACAGGTCACTCTGAGCATAAATTAGGTCTTGATTTCTTTTCTTAAGGCCAGAAACTTGATCAATAACCTTCATTTAAAATCAGGACCTCACTGCCAGCAAAGTCTTTAACTCAAAACCTTGCTGGGTTTGCTGCAGCAGGGATTGTGCTTGGCTCTGGGGTGTAAAGGACATTTTTTACAGCCATGCCTTCCCACCCCCAGGAGCAGGAACAGCTGAAGTGTTTTTCCAGGGACTGACTCGTGTTGTGGCACCTCCTCCAATAGCTTTGTAAGGGGGTCTCCCACTCAATCCATCTTCCCACAGGCCCTGGCAGTGAGGAGCAGAGGGAGAATATTCACAGTTACCCTGCAGAGACCTCACCTTGGAGACTTCACTGTGAGGTTCCACTCCAAGCCCAAGAAATTAAATGGAGAGAGATATTTATGTCTAGGACAACAGCCCATGGTGTGACAGGACCCTCAAAAGGACACAGAGAGGTTAATGACACCAAAAAGAAATTTCATTTTCACCCAGTAGAGACCAAAAAAAGAAAAAGAAAAAAAAAAAAATCAGCATTTTCACCAACTGAAAGGCAAACCAAGAGATCACATTTCCTAAAGAGGTCAAAATCTAAGAATCCACATAGTTACATGAATATTTTCCCCTTAAGGAATGTCGGGGTTTTGTTTTTTAAAGCTTAAAATAGTTTCACCTCCCCTCCAATATCTTGCTGAAATAGTAAAAAATCCTCAACCTCACTCAAGCTCGCAATAAATTATTTTTGCCCTATATTTACAGCAAGGTCAATTTTTTCTCCCTGGATTTCTTGCATATAATTCATTTGAATGGGGTGGCTTCTATGTCATCTTTAATCTTCTAAATGTATCTTAAGCCCAAATTACAAATCCTAGAAATGAGTGACCCATAATGAATTCTTAACCACAACTTTCTGGCAGAACAAATATACTTCTCAAATATGCAAACTGTTAAATGTTTTCTTATCATACTAAAAGTGTGAATTAAATTATAATATGATGAAAAAGTAGCAGTTTGCAGTAATTCCAAATGTGGCAAATCTTCAGTAGTGCATAAAATTATTCAGTGAACTGTGGAAAACATCAGAGCAATTCTAGCCTTAAAGCTTTTCTTCCAACAACCAAAAAGTGCCAAAAACAAGTAAGCATAGCTAAGCATTTCATCTTGGAAGCAGCTTATTGAATTAATAAGACAAGTCAATTAATGTAATGCTCTGTTGCTTCAGGATAAAACATGAAAAGGAAAAATATGGAGCTGTTTACTGTAGTGAGATCAAGCAACCATGAAGTCTGTAAAGTTAAAGTTGTTAATTTCTCTAAAACCTAAGGAAATGATCAGCACAGCTATTGTATAGACTCACTCTATATGAAAGTCTTGAGTGAGATGTGGATCTTCTGCTGTCCAGACAGGGCTTTAATACCAATTTCCTCCTGCTAGGAGTCTGGTTTGCCTCTCTACTGCATAGAACTGAAACTGAATTGCTGTTTTCTTCACACTGGGCAAACATTGGAACAGCCTGCTGGAATCACCAGCCCTGGAAGTGCCCAAAAAATGTGTGGATGTGGCACTCCACATGGTTTGGTTCTGGGTCTGGCAGTGTTAGGTTAATGCTTGGGTTTGATGATTGTGGGGGTCTCTTCCAACACTCATGATTCTGTGGTTCTCTATAGGTTATGTTTGATGGGCTCCCCTGTGTCTGAGGTGTTCCAGTGCCAACTGCTGAGGAAAGTCACCTCAGAGGTGTGCAGGGTGTTTTCAGCGGCATTTCTGCATGGTAGAGCACAGAAGAAAACCAAGGGCTGCAGGTAGAAACTCCCTGTGTTTCAGCAGAGCAGCCTGTGTTTAAATCATGGCAAGGTCCTGAGAAATTGAAAGTTAAGGTTGGTAATCTTTGCTTTCAGGTCAGTTCCTCAATTTTCATTTAACTTAATGCTAGGCTTGTATGTGCCCAGAAATCCTGATTCCAGGTGTCTGAAAAAGTGTCTGAGAAGGATGGAGTCAATTAATGGTGAACAGCTGGTTTTTCTGTAATAGACCCCATCTTCCCAGAAATCCTCATTATGCAAACTGTGGGTTTGATTTGAAAAAAATTATAATAATCCTGATCAAGAACTTTACCAGTTGTGAAGTCCTATTTTTCAAGTCTTCTGCCCAAACCACTGCCTTTGATTGCAAGGGACTAATTAGATCAGTTTGACCAGGGCAGCTGGGGGTACAGAAATGCCTGAGGGATGAGTGCTCAGTTATTCAGACACAAGATGACTTTCATGTCTGACAGCAATTTGGGAAGAGCAACTTTCTCATGGCTATTCTGGTGAAATTCTGTTGGGTGTGAAGGGCAGCAGGTGGAAGGGAGACAGCAACACACAGACCAGGCCTACCCTCATTTCTGTGAGGTTGATTTTTGGGGCTCCTTTCTAATTGTCAAAGCTCCAAATGGTAGAGCCACAGAAGGTGCTCAAAGGTGGAGCTGCTGTAGTCTGCAAAAAGATGTTAAAGGAAGATCATGAGGACTAGAAATCAATGAAAACTCTGTGCTAAACCAGTTTTAGTTTTGGGAATAAACCATTCTAGCAGATTTAGGCTGCTCTTCCTAATTTTGCCACAAGGTTTTCAACAGCACTTACTGTAAGAAATCTTTTCACTCTTATTTTCCTTTGCAGCTTTTTTCCATGGTGGAAAAAGGGATGTATTGTGGTCCCACTGTAAGTATTTTCTGTAGATTGCGGCTAGATGCAGAGTGGAGATGATTTTGTTGAGAAAAGCCATTGTGACATTTCTGAGAGCTTTTGAGGGACATCTTTAACTCCAGGATCTCACAGATCATGTGCAATGAGCAGTCACAGAAGTCAAAATTAAATTAGTATGGAGGGAAAAAAATATTTTAAAGTCATCAGTAGGGCTGCAAAGCAACATCATGAACCAACAAATACCGTGAGTCAGATCCAGTGATGAGGGAAACTGAGGTACCTGCAGAAATCAGGTTTTGACCCTTACTATCTACGTTTTTGGGGTGAATTCTGAAACTTCAGCTCAGAAAATCTTCCTAGGCACCAGGAACAGTGTGTCTGGGTAACTCTCTCTTGTTTTGATCCTGTCCCAATTGTTCTGCTTGCCTTGCTGGGCATTGGTGAAGTTTTTGCCATGCTCTGCTTAAGGTCAGTGCCTAAAGGAGAAAGACCAGCAAAAATATGAAACAATCTAACATGCATTTTAATTTGTCTAATATATGAATACCTGGAGTATCATTTCAGAGTTGGCTGTTTCAGTTTTTGTGGCCCAAGGCTGGTGCTGACTGTAGCAAGGCACTGTTGGAAAGAGCATTTTAAATGGGAGTCCCAGATTAAATGGATACATCTGTAAAGGGAAAATGCTCCACTGTTTTGAAAACTGCATTCAATTCTGCTCAAATCAGAAAAATAGACACAGGTTACATGAGCTAGAGCTGTAAACAAATCAAAGTGGTCTGATGAAAATAAAAAGAAAAATTGATATAAAATAGGTGTTTCAGTTATGGGAGTAGATTGGAATACTGTTTATAATCCAACAGTGAAGCAAATGATGGGATGAGTTTTACTGAATAAAACCAACAGGCTCTTATCCTCTGCCTTGTTTTCTGTGCCAAGTAAAAGAACAGACTTTTGTGTAAGCAAAGCATAATTTTTTCTTCCTCAGACAAAGAGCAGAGATGAGGTGAATGGAAGATAGGCTATAATAACATTTAGAAATCAGGTGCTGAGAGAGTATAAAAGCTAACTGAGAACGTGATATTCTCATAATAATCACATCTCAGCCCAGATGAGCAGAAAATATCACTTCAGGCTTGTAAGAGTCTTACAGCTTTGGGTTCTGAATTTCCCTGTCCTTGCATTTATGAGTCTTCCCTCTCACCTATTCCTGATGAGGAGAGAGCAGTTCTAGGACACACCAACAACTGCTATGAATTGTTTTGCTTTGTTTTCCATCCAGTCACTACTCTCTTTTGAGATTGTAAGTTTTTGGGAGTCAAAGTCGGAAGAAAATGAAGCCAAATGAGTGAAGTGCTCATGGAAGCTGCCTCTGGTAGGTGCACATCCAGACTGGGGTATTTCTTTGTTGCACTGGCCGTAGCCTTTGAGAGTCTGGTGGCCAAATAGAATGGGGAGATATAGCCAAGCTGCTGAGGAAAAATATTGTAGCCTGGTGGTTCCTCTTCAGCAGCTTTGAACATCCATGCCACCAAACTGTGCTCAAAGAGCAGGCGATTCAGCTGAGGTGGAAATGCCTTCCTCAGTGGGAAAGCTTTATTTGGACTGTAGTGCTGTGTTGTGAAGACAGAAGTGCTGTTATCACACATACTCATCAGTCAAATTCAGACCTGACTAAGAGCAGGGGAAGTTGATGGAATACAAATCTGCTTACTGTGGGTCCAGTGCTGAATGATAAATTTGCCTGTGGCAAAATTAAAGTAAAGCTGCAGAGTGCCTGGAGGTAGCACTGCAAGGCAGTGACATCTTTGTGACAGGTCTCCTTCCCTGCTTACGTTCATTACTAAGATTTTAGTGGGTCTCAGTGTGACCTATCAGCTCCTATTCGAGGAGTAAAGCTGGTGGAAGGTTTGCCTAAGGGCTTGAATTCAAGAACCAAGTGCAGTTCTTATTTTAAGACATTTTTAGCTGATCTTCAGCATCCAGTACTGAGGTTCTTCAGGTTGCAAAATGCTTGAAAGGTTGTTTCATTTCAAAATTACTTTCAGGGAGTATTCTCTTCAAGCAGAGAAGGAGACACAGACCATTGTCTTTAGATTGTAACATTTCCTAACTGGTTCTCTGCTCTATATCAGTGTTTGTGAGACACCAGGAGGGCTTTAGGGACTTGGGGTCAGATCTGTAAAAACTCTGGACCATTCTATGTGGGACATCATAAAGGCTCTACTAATCTGGATAGCAGAGTCTATCAGAAAGAAAATGTAATGAAAGAGCACAAAAAGCTCAGAAAAAGCATTGGCACAGGCTTCCCAGAGAAGTGGAGGAATCACTGTCCCTGGAAGTGTTCCAAAACCATGCAGATGTGGTGCTCAGAGACACGGTTTAGTGCTAGGTTAATGACTCGACTTGATGATCTTAGAGGTCTTCTCCAATCTCAAAGCTTCTATGCCTGTGCTTGGATCCCACACTGTGCATTTCACAGCAGCTTGGACAGTTCTTCACTTTTTATTTCAAGCCTGAAACAAGTCTGATCAAATCAATAGTGATAAATTTCCCTCCTGCAGAGGCTAAAGCTGGTGGCAAGCCCCCAATAGCTGGCGTGCTGAGTTCTGAGATCTGGTCAAGGCAGAGGAGACCTTGGGAAAAGCAACAAACAGAAGGGTTCAGGGGAGGTGAGGAGCTGACACTTGACTCCTCTGCTGCAAATCAAGCAGCAGCAGCACCTGCTTTGTACCCAGGGCACACCTGAGAGGGACCCTGTGGCCCTGGGCTGGTGTGGGCAGTGAAACACAGGAGCTGCTGGCACAGATTGGCATCTCGCCTTCCAAGGTACACAGGAAAAAGGAAAAGAGTGAAGATCACATAAATCACTGTTGCTGTGGGGGACAGCTCCCTGAAAGGGGTCTCTTCTTTAGTCTGTGGGGCAGCAGTGGTGATAAAAGGCTAATAGAGATGGATGAATGTAATTGAGTGGTGTGAAAGAGAGGGGATGGAATGAAATGAAAGTGAAATGAAATAGGAAATGAAGAGGAATGGCAGGTGGGAGGAAGAAATTACATATTCCCCTGAGCAATATTTTAGGTTATGGGTAGTTTGCTTCGTATCTAGGTGGGCCTCTAGCCCCCACTTCTAACTGAATCAAGGACAATAATCTGAGAAATGAAACAGATGAGAAATAATAGGAAACAGGTTAGTAACTTGATGCTCAAACATGTATTTTGTTTCTGGTCAGACAAATTTCATCATATTGCTTCATGGTGGGGAAAAAAAACATAACCTAACCATGAGTGTTGGATGAAAAGATGCCATATCCAAGTCTGTTATGTGGGAAAGACCTTTGCATATTTCTGAATTAGGAATTAAAGGTACAAGTCAAACTAAGGTTAAAGGTTTAGCAAAGACCTGCAAAATGTGCCCATACAGGAGTATTTGTCAAAAATAAGGGTTTTTCCCCATGACTTAGCTGCTCTGCATACTATCCTCTCCCATGGCAGTGGTGCTCACACTCCCAGGTGAGACCAAGTTATTTGTGCTCCTCTTTGGCTAGTTCATTTTTCCGCTGGAAGGCAATGTGGGCTTTCTCCCCTCCAGCTTTTACATGAAAAATGTTCTCTCAGATGGATGTCTCCAAAGAAATCGTGACCTCCAAAAGAAGAACTGCTGGTCATTTTTTTCAGCCTGTCAGGGTTAAGCAGGACCATTTTCTATCTCTGCTCTCATCTGAAAGGCTCAGAGCAGCTTCTACTATGGAGCCATGAGACCAAACTAAGGCAGGACTGTGTTCCTGTGGGACCAGGAGATGTTGGAGCAGACCTGGGGGGGATCTTCCAAGCATCAATGGTTTGAAAATCCCAGCTGAAGGGAGATGCACAAGCTCTGCTCAGTTGGTGCTGGCACATGATTGTCCACACGTGACTGCAGGTCCCCTAATTCTGCTCTCTGTGACTCAGGGCCTGCTCTCAGCAAAACTTCACTGGTGTGAATCACAGATGAACCATCCTCAGTGATGACCTGAAATCCAGGAGCCCTCAGTTTTACAGCCAGGTCTGCTGCAGGTTTTCAGCATCACCTTGGGCAAGTCTCAGCTCTTTTGAGCTTCAGTTTCCTGCCTGGAAAGCAGAGGATTCAGTTCCTTTCCTCAGAGCATCATGGTTTTATAAAGTACAGATATTTGTGAAGTTAAGTGCTTTGACTGTGTGAGCCTCTGAGAGAAGAAACCATAAATATGTGTCAGGCCTATGATCTGAATTCAAACCAGTGAACTAGAAAAAGTGTTGACAGCCTGAAACCAACTGCCCTGTACACACATCTCCTTCTGTCTACCTGAAAGATTATTTGTGGAATGTGTTTCTATTTTTCTCTCACAAAAAAATAGAATACCAAGCAAAGAAGCATGACCCAGTTCTTTGTCAGGCAAGCTCTAAACCTTGCTTACTGGGATGTGACTGAGGTATTGATAAAAGAAAAGCTCATTTTAGGCCACAGTATTCATCCTGCCCTTGAAGAAGAAACAAAGCCTGCCACTTTCAGATTAAATGGATGTGCTTTTCAAGCCAAAGTATGTTTATCTCCTCCACAACTTCTCTAAGATCTGTTATTTGGATCAGCCAGTGAAACAGGTGAGTGGCAAATGAGGAGAGTTAGGAATGTAACTAATAATTTTATAATGGGAAAACATCCAAGCAGTACCACTGACAGTACCTGCAAACTCTGCTAATACTCAATCAATAGGTCTGATAAGAGCATCACTCATCACAAACTGCTTCACCTTCAGCAATTTTTCATGGTCCTTTCTCTGTGTAGTGCCAGGCATGGGTGCACATCATGCTGTTCCTGATGCTGGCCATAGGAGTGGACTTCTCCAAGATTTTTGTTTTTTTTTTTTTTTTTTTTTTTATATTGCATATAGTATATTCAAAACAATATCAAGTCATACCACACTGAGCCTTTTATTAGCAGAGATTTTTGGACAGAAGCACAGAATCTAAGTTTTCTGAATTAATAGGCAGATGGCAGCTACCTTTTTTTTTTGGCATTTTTTTTCCAACTTGTACATTTTAGATTTACAGAACTTGATTTCACACATCTGAAGAAACACTGACATAAATCTAAATTTATCTTTGATGCATTTACAAATATTCTTTCTCCTTTTTTTTTTTTTTTTAATTTCCTGAAGTGTCTCTGTCTAGACTTCTGCCAAAAAGCAGGAACTTTCATTTTCTCCTCTGTTAACATAAACCTTTTAACACTATGCAGAGAATGGCATGACTGTCACTTTCCCATGGGATATGAGGACCATTCACTCCACCACTGACAGACATCTGCTCTCCATTGGCCAGGATAAGTAGCTCTGACATCTTCCTGCTACACACACTGCTACTGTGAGTATCCCTGAAATGCAGAATATTTGTGACTCTAGGCTTCTTGAATTCTTTTTTATTATTGTTTTCAACTTGGTTCCCTGAAACAACGAAGGTTAGTTGCATCTGACTCTTAATTGGACTTCATGTTCTATCAGTCATTATTTTTGCAAAGGCCTTAATTGCCCTCTAAAACATTTTAATTAAAACAGCAATTTCTCGATGCCGCGCTTCACGAGCGGATTTTTGCGGCGACTTCAAAGAGACGCAGATGTTTACTGAATTTGGTGGGGTGGCATTGGAGGCTGCCTACTGGCAAAGAAAAATTCATAAACATCTCAAAGAAACTTTCCTGTGGTAATGACAACATTTCCTTCTGACATTTTAGCAAGTCTAATATTTCCCAATCTCAACAGGCATATTTCATAGGCACAGCACAGCGGCGTTATCTGCTCACAGGATGAGCCACGGCAGCAGCTCTGCTGGGGGGTAAAAACCTCCCAGTGGGGACACCTGGGGCTTTGGCAAAGGGTACCAGAGGCCACACATGGCTCTGTTTGTGGGGCTCCTCAAACAGAGCATCACTAGGCTGGGAATAAGGAAACCAAAGTTCATTTTCTGCTGGATTTTCCATAGCTCCCCAGTATGATTGTGGGAGGCTGTTGAGCTTTGTGTGCATCAGTTCCAGCTGGTACAAGGGTGACAACATGTCCTGGCTTTGAATGGACTTACCTGATGGTCTATCTCCTAGTGCACCAAGGGGTGCTTGAGGAGGTCTTGGGGTTTATAAAGAGTTTGAGTAAAACTCAGAAATTCTAGGGGTTTATTTTGGAGGCGTTTCTCTTTACTAGTGGCAGCTGAGCCCAGAGCTGACTTTATAATCCATTTGGGGGTAAGCAGGAAGGCAGGCAGTGTTCCCCTCTGAACTGAGATGATGGTACCTGACACATGGCCATGGCAGACTACATCTAAAATACAAGTAGGGTCCAGGTATCTTCTGTTTGGACAGGTGACTGTCCCCAGAAAACACCCAGCCTGTCCAGCTGAGCCACCAGGGAGGGTGGTCTCCATGTGCAAGGATCACCATCACTCACAAGTGATGGTGAGGCTCACGCTCCTTTCTGTGCACAGAACCAGAATTCTTAATGCTGGAAATGACCTCTAAACTCATCAAGTCCAACTGTTAACCTCCCACTGCCATCTTCACCACTAAATCGTGTCCCCAAGTGCCACATTGAGGCCTCTTCTTGAACATTCCATGGACAGTGATTCTATCACTTTCTGGGGCATCTGTTTCTTCCCTGGGTACTCTTCACTCATATTTTTGAAGGGGGATAATAGAAGTACTTGGAAACAGCTTATCCATTTCCACTGTGAGCACTGGGAAAAGATCAGCATGGAAAGCCAGCACGGAAAGCCAGCATGGAATATGGCGTGACACGTCATGTAGCTGCTTTAATCTGCACTGTAATTACGGTGACAATTTCTGCCTCTTGAAGCATCAGGATTGAAGTGGTTACCCTGAAGGAGAAAGAGACTCAGTGGGAGAATTTCAACCAAATCTAGGATGGGAAGTGCAGCACTTCCTCTGCATTGGATTAAAAGTGATCAGCATGGCCAAAGGCATCCTGTGAGAGACAGGTAAGCAGGCTGAAAGGAAATTGGAAATATTAAAGGGATGAAGCTGGACTGAACAGAACTAGTTTTACAATTCCCTATTCCTCCTTCATTTGGTAGCATTAGGCAGACTGAAGCGTAGATTGTGCAGACTTATGCGTGACAGCAAGACACTTTTCCACACCAATAAACCCCCTGAAATTAATTGGATTGCTCACAAAAGTGCCTGGGAATGTGAACTAGGCTCTCACATTTCAGCCCTCACATTTGATCTTTCCTCAGCAACGCCAGGGCCAGACTGCCTGGTGAACAGCTACAGCTCAGCCAGAAATGGGAGTTCAGCAGTGACTGGGTCAAGGTCTCAGTGGACACATCCTTGCTGAGGAACATCTCAGCTCAGGTGAACTCACCATAGCAAGAAACAGATTGAAAATAAACTGAAGGAAACTATTCTGAAAGTGAAGGGATCAGCCACAAGCTTGTGCTTGCCACAAACTGCTGGGCATTTGCTATGCCATGGAATTGCTCATGTGAACGCTTTTAGCAGGTGGCAAATGCTCTAAGGAGAATTAGCCTGGCCTGCAATGAGGGAAACCTAAATTTAGGCAGTTCTCCCATGTGTGCTGTGGGGTAAGAACACACAGCCAGGGGTCCACAGAGGCATGCTTAAGCTGAGGTGTCTGTTCACCAACTGCAAAAGGGCTCCTGAAACACCAAACCATATGAAAAACTCCCCTCACATACCAGTCTGGAAGGAAATAGCTTTGTTGTTGTTTCAAAGAATGAGTGA
Source organism: Ammospiza caudacuta (assembly GCF_027887145.1). NCBI lineage: Eukaryota > Metazoa > Chordata > Aves > Passeriformes > Passerellidae > Ammospiza > Ammospiza caudacuta. The sequence continues at coordinate 17,560,358 of NC_080604.1, read as the reverse complement.
GCCAACAATGCAAAGCTTTGGAGGTGCTTACTGGGTTTTTACTGGAGTCTCTAGGAGCTATACAAAGTCTGAAGACATTGTATGTACAGTACATCTTTAATAAGAAGGGAGCTCACAGTCTACCAAACTCTGCCAAATAAACTTTTAATACATACTGTACTTCACTCAGTAGTTGTCCATCTCATCTTCATGGAATATCTAACAGCTCTAAAAATATTTTCCTGGAGGAGGATAGAATTATCATCGTTATATATCAATCAAGTATGGTTAATGAAGCAAAGCCAGCATGCTAGTATTGCACAAGGGGAAAAGCCTCCAGAACACAAAGTGGAACAACAAATGCCCTCAAAATTCTGCCGAAGGGAACAGGAAGCTCTGGATGCTGCATCGGTAGGATTCGTGTAGCTCTTAGGCGTCCTTGTACCACAGCAGGTTTGCTTTGCCTCTTCACTGCCACATTTCTCTCTCAAACAGGTAGGGAACTTCCAGACCATTGCAAAAAAGGAAAAAAAAATACAGCAGCTGCAGCAAAGTGTGGAACTATTCAATTTCTTGAAGAGTGAGGCTTTTATTTCAAAATATCATATATTAATATATATATATTTCTATATATATATATACTTTAACTGGTATAAAGTAAATCGTAGATCCAAACTTATACTGTTGCTTGTACTTTGCAATCTCAGAAACTTTAGCAAAGGAATCACTTTCTTCATTTTTTATTTTCAATTGTCAAAAATCAGGGCCATTATTTCCACCGAATCCTTTCTTTCACACGGTAAAGCCACTGTTGTTGTCTGGTAAACAGTCAAAGTGCAAATAAGAAATCCATTTGGCTTGGAAATGCTGAGATGGTTTTAAACTTTCAATACTTTGTCCTCATAAATCAGCAGGGCTTTCACTGTCTCCGTGCAGACGTGGGCGCTCTGTTAAGTCCTTGGGTGGATCTGCAGTGAGAAAATGGGAAAGAGTCAGTTATGCATAATATGTTATTTTTTAAATATAGTCTTTTGGAAAAGAAAGGCTCTGTGGGATATAGCTGATTGATATAGCTGAGTTTGAATGCAATACCAGAGGGGTGTGTGTCTTTTAGCACTGCAGGGGTGTAAAAATATGCAAGAAACAGATCCTGAGCAAGATCCTGCCCCTGCCTTGGGAGAGACTGGATGTGCTTTAACCACCTGGGCTGGTGGTGCTGGACATCACAGAATGTCTTGGTTTGGCAGGGACGCCTTCCACTACTCCAGGTTGCTCCAAGCTCTGTCCAACCTGGCCTTGGACACTTCCTGGGGTGAGGCAGACACAGCTTTTCTGGGTAACCTGTGCCAGGGTCTCACCACGCTTACAGGGAAGAATTCCTTCCTAAATCCAATCTAAACCTCCTGTCAGTCAGTCTGAAGCCATTCTCCCTCATGCTGTCTCCTAATGCTCTTTATAAGAGTTTCTCTCCATTTTCCTTGTAGGAGCCCTTCAAGCAAGAAGGACAAGCCAGGACAGATTCACCCCAGCCTTCCACCTCCCCTTCCCAGAGTGATTCCAGTGACTTGTGCTGGACAAGACAGGCAGGAGCATCCATCCACCTTTGAGGTTTGTTGGGAACCCTCCAACCCACTTCCCCAGAGGGCAGGGCCATAGCAGCTACTCCATCTACTCACCCTGTGTGAGATAACACAAAACCTCCTTGTGACCACCACCACTGATCTGAGTGCTGCACTAATGCTGCAAGGGCAAACACCAGTGCCCAGGAGTTCTTTCAGCATGCTGAAATAAGAACAACTGTCCAACAGCAGAAATAGTGCTCTCAAGGAAATGCTTTTGTTATGCTTTTGCTGTTCTGGTTCACCCATATGAACACCATGAGGGGTTCAGCCCTTGGCCAGGCAACTGGGTCAGCAATGAAACTCACATTGATTTGAATATGGTCAGGCTTGGAATTAAATCAGGGCTACAGATTCTTACCTAAGTATAAATTATTATATCTAATTATAAATTATTAAACACAGCAGTAAATATTAGAGCAAGAGAGATTTACATGAGATCCAGACAGCTCAAATTGAATGACACTGAATCCCATCAGTTAAACCTGAAACAAATGGTTTAAACTTCAAATCAGATTAAACTGGTCCAAACAGGATAAAAATGGTAGACATCAGTTTAAATCAGTTCAAAACAAATCAAACCTATCAAAACCAGTTCAAACTGCTCAGAACCAGTTCAGATGGGTCAAAGCTTGTTAAAACTGGTTAAAACTGATCAAACCAGGCTGCAGCACAAGGCACAGGCTGAGAAACTGGAGAGAGGCTTTGAGCTGGGCTCCTCTGCCCATTCCCAGCTGACCAACACATTAATTTCCATGCTCCAGAATATCAGCAACATCCAGCCCGAGATGCTGCTCTTCTATTTCCACTGGTGCTGTGCTGAAAGTGGCAAGGGGACCTCCAGCAGGTCCTAGCACAGCTCCAAGGGCCCCACATTTTTAAGGAAAGCACTGAAAGTTGTTAAATAAATAAAAAAAAAAAAAAAAAAAGAAGGAGTGACAAGGGATTAAATGAACTCTGAAACTGCTCCAAAAATTGAATGACAATATTATTTCCTTCCAGTGTTTGTAACTTGCCTGACCATCAATAGAAAACAAATCAATTTAAGGAAGCTGTGAGCTTTAGAACTTTGGCTTTAAACACTTAATTAGTGAACTATGCTAAAGGGCTAAACACAGAAATAAATACATAAAAAGGAAGCAATGAAGAATATGCTGGTAAAGACTTCACTGAGTCTGTTGTCCACCTCTTTCTGACATTAATCAATATTGATCACACGTGAGACCGAATTGAAGTTATACACTAGGCTAGAAAATTATATATATTGCATATATCCATGTATTCAGAAATATAAATATATATATATATATATGTATATATTTAAAAACATACATATATGTATATATATATAAACATACACATATGCTTATAAGTGATTTAATTTACTGTGGGTCTGGAAGAATGTACTAATGGGTACCTTAATCCCAAGAGTCGTAAATGGGAATGTTTTCCTGGTCAGGACAGCAGCTAATATAAATGTGTTTAGTGTAAGGAAAAGCCTTCATTAAAACAGTTTACAGCCTATGGAGACTGGCTGTAGCCCTCTGCCTCATCACCACAGAGAGAGCTGCATGTTGACTGATTTGTCTTGTTTCTTCTGCTTTCTTAACTTCCTTAACTACTCAAATTAGACACACATGGCCCAGTCTTGGAAGCTGGATTGTGGTCAGGGCAGATTACATTGTAATCTCGTTCTCTGCTGCTGTCTGAAATGGCAAAACAAAATGGGAGAAAAAAAAAAAAAAAAAAAGCCTGTTTCAGGATCTGATTGCTTTCATTATTTTATATTTATGTTCTACAGTTGACACAGTGATAGGGATTGGAGCAAAGTTCCAGGGACTAAGAAGCAGAATTTCTCCTTAGAAAATGCAAGAGACAGTTGCTGAGCACATCATGTCATGTTGCCTTTGTCAATTGGGTTCTGTAATGATATTTTACAGCAACAAAGCAAAATTCTACTGGAAGCAGCACCATAAGGTACTCCCCTCACAAGCTAATTAAAATAACTCCTGTGGGTAAATGAAGAAATATTTTTTCAGTTATGAGCACTCACTCTGCAAGTATTTAATTCAAATGAAATACAATAATGCATACTGAATAGATTGGACCATACATCTGCATATTAATGAACCTCCTAAATTTCTAGCAATCACTTCCATTGCCTTAAACCAGTTTATATGATGAGGACTGGGGGAGTTAAGAGAAGGACAGCTTCAGTGAAGAAATAAAATGTAATTCCTCAATTATATAACTTGTAGACAGATTGCAGAAGGGCTGAATTATTGTATAAGATACTTCATGCTGTTTCTTAGTTCTACATCACTTTCTTCCATTTTAACTCCCCACTTTCCTCACTGGAAAGGACACGTAGTGAATTTGTGGCCATGGATTTTTTAATTTAACTGCAAGGCACATTTATTAGGAAATAGCTTTCCAGTGGTGCTGCAGTGGAAGAAATCAGCAGTGGGCACAGGGAGATTTGCAGGAACAGCACCAAGAAAGAGAAACTGAGTCAGGGAAACCCAGTTCCTTCCTTCCTTCCTTCCTTCCTTCCTTCCTTCCTTCCTTCCTTCCTTCCTTCCTTCCTTCCTTCCTTCCTTCCTTCCTTCCTTCCTTCCTTCCTTCCTTCCTTCCTTCCTTCCTTTTCCTTCCTTCCTTCCTTCCTTCCTTCCTTCCTTCCTTCCTTCCTTCCTTCCTTCCTTCCTTCCTTCCTTCCTTCCTTCCTTCCTTCCTTCCTTCCTTCCTTCCTTCCTTCCTTCCTTCCTTCCTTCCTTCCTTCCTTCCTTCCTTCCTTCCTTCCTTCCTTCCTTCCTTCCTTCCTTCCTTCCTTCCTTCCTTCCTTCCTTCCTTCCTTCCTTCCTTCCTTCCTTCCTTCCTTCCTTCCTTCCTTCCTTCCTTCCTTCCTTCCTTCCTTCCTTCCTTCCTTCCTTCCTTCCTTCCTTCCTCCTTTTCTCTAGGAGGTGACAGAGACCACATGGATCTTGTTTTTGGGGGCCACTGACTGCTTCCTACAAAGAAAACCTCCTAAGTCAGTAGGTGTCCTGATAATTTAATGTGTTGGTGTGGCAGAAGGCTCTGCTCCAGAAATGAGGATTGCAATACAAATAATTCATCCTGGGGTAGGTCCTGTGGAGGGAAAGAAAAGGATTCAGGTGCCAAAGGGATCAATTAGGGTAAAATCTCCTCCTTCAACAGGAGGCCTAGAAGGCATGAAAAATGACTGGAGTTAGGATTGGAGAGAAAGGAAAAAAAAGTCAGGAAATCACAACACTATGCTGCACATCCTGTGAATTAGCATCTGGGCATCAGTATGTAGAATTTCTTATCAAACAGGGAAAAAATCTTGAAAATTTGCTCTTTTTCACTTAGCAGATTTCAAAAGTCATTTTCCAATTCACAGAAAATTAAAATCTACATATTTATAAAAGCATTTTGAGTTGACAATTGTGTAATTTTCTTGGAAAAAATTTCAATTGTGATATGAAAATTAGTAATTAAAATTTTTGAATACAGGTATAGGTGACAGTTTGAAGACAATGGTTGTGAAACAATCACACAATGCAGAAGAAAAGCTAGAGTCTATTCCTGAAAAAACACTTTTATTCCCAAGGTAATCCCATAGTGGGAGTTTAGGCAGCTCATTCACACCCTCCCTCTCTGCCTGTTCCTGGCACAATGTGGTGAAAGCTGTTGTCACCTGTTGGCCTGTGCTACCTGACCCTGCAGCATCTCAAGAGCTGTCACTGATGAGTTCATGGGGCTGGAGCTGCTCTGAAGTGAGAGCTGCAGTGCCAACAGAGAGCTGAGTCCTCTGCTCCAAAGCCCTTGTACAGATGTGCTAACCCAGATGTGGCCTGGAACAGCCGAGGAATGGGTTTAGGATCCAGCAGATCCCTCTGAGATGATGTTCTTCCCTTTAGCCACCAGAAAGGGACTCAGGGATGTGCATTAGGGGCATTTGGAGGTGACAGTGTCTGTAAGAAAGTGACCTGGTAATTCAACATGCTGATTGCCAAGCCTGGACCCAGCTGACCAGCCTGATCCATCTAAATTTTCACCCAGTTATGGCCAGAAGCACTGGGTGATCATGACAATGGTCTTTAAGGCTTTTCCAGCAGGCATGATGATGGGAAAGACATGGGTGAGCAGTCATTAGTGATTCCCTTTCCTGTTAAGACCTCCTGGGTGCAGACAGAAAGGAAACTTACTCTGGTGGTCTTGATTTTATTGCCAGTTGCACACATCCATCCAGAATTATCAGGCAATGTCTTACATTCCTCTCCTTCTAGGCAGGGCTCCATCTCACACCACCACTTCCCAATCACTATAGAAGCTAAAAGAGAAAAGACAATGTTCACAACTGTGTTACAATGACCAAATCTAATTAAATAATATCTCAAGGGTCTAACACTGCAGTTAAAAGGCAGAGTGTCCCTTCAATTGGAGTTTAGCTGCAAGGATTTCACATTTAATTACTTGTTTGGCATCCTCTGCTGCCTAAGACAGTGCACTGCTTGCCACAGCCTCCTCACACAGGAGATCCTGTCTGCTCCTGTGCTGTGGCTGCAGGGAATGCTGTGATGGCAAAAATTCTGCTGCAGACCAAAGGACCATCCATACTCACAGCCCCTGTCCCTGAGTGCCAATCTGATTTTCACAGGTGTGTACAAGAACAAGGCAAGTCTGAAGAGATTGTCCTCAGAATATTCTTCAGGACTTCTGGTTCAATGTACTCCACATAAAACTATGTCTGCTTTGCTATCAGGACCTACAGCTGGATTTTTTTTACCAAAAATCTATCCAGAATTACTTGAAGCCATGAAGACTTTTGGCTTTCCCAATATGCCATCACAACTAGAAACAGAGGGTAAGGTAACTCTGCAGCAGAAGCTGCTTGTTGAAACACAATTATGAATTTTATAGAAACCATATTATCTCTAAAAGTAACTTTTAATTTCCAAATATTTAACATTGTAAATAATTACAGGGTTTGGACCCAGTTGTTTGAATTTAATTGGCACATATGTTTACAACCTTGAATGTACCTTAATGAAGTTTCTTGCCTGGGAATTGGTATCTGACTATATCCTTAGCTGTATCTTAATGACATTTTTTGTCTGGGGATTTTGATAAACTTTAGCTAACCTTGCAAGTGTGACAAGTTGGCTCATGAGTGGCTCTTTCTGTGGCTTGCTTTCTCTGGCAAGAATTAATTTCATGGTTGCACTCAGGAAGCCTGTCAAAGCTTTCTGCACAGTCACTCAAAGAGAGATGCTTAACCCATTCATATCATCCCTCATGGCTGCTTCAAGCCCACAAAATACCTTTGAAGCAGCTGTCTTATACATTTATATATTAATATATACACACACCAGCTGACTGGCATTCAGCTCTGGAAATGCCCTGTTGTGCATGCATTGATTTAAGGACATTACAGAGCTTATAATTAAATTCTTCAATATAAAATTGAATAGAATATTTCAGTTTGAGGGGCCCTACAAGGATCATATAGCTCTCAGTGTTGTCTTTCTTGGTTCTTCCCACAGCATATATCTGATTTTTATCACATAATATATCATTTCTCCATATATACAAGACACAAAAAAAGCCCTTGACACCTGTGCTGGCAAAGCAGTTTAATGATGCTACTCACACACCTGTTTCAGAAGGATAGCATTAATGCTGCTAAGAGCAGAGAAAAAAATCTCTCTCTTTGCTATGCATGAAAAAGCAAGAGGGCTGAATCTGTGCTCTAATAATAGACTGTGCAGTGGGCAAACTGAAAAACCAAATCCTGCTAAATACTGGCCTGCACAGCAATCATCAGAACAGAGCATCCTCAGGATGTGTGAGAAGAATCCTGTGACATGGAATCAAAAGTGATGATCATGGTTATGTACTAGGAGCAGTGCTGTAGCATTAAATAACCACAGAGAAGGATCCTACAGTGCAAGGTACTAAACCCCACAAACCTGAATGCCCTGGCCTGGAGTTTACCCTGTAAAAGAGAGATTTGAGGTGAATACAGACTGAGAGGCAGCATGGAGAGGCAATGCTGCTCATAGAAATTAAAATGATCTCACTACTTTTTAATGCTGTTAAATGCAGCCCGAGTATTCAGATCTTGACCTTGAAAAATAATCAAATGCAGAGTCAGTGCTGAACTCTAATGGCAACTGACTCATGTAGTGGTGTACAGGTTTTAGTATACACATACATATTATTATTGATTTATGATCACAGTGCAATTACAGCCAAGTGCCATCAGTGAGCACCCTCACCTGGACTGAAGACCAGGCTCCTTTTATAATGGTGGAAAATTTGCAGATGAAAAGCTCCCCTTTGTTTCTAATCTGCATGTAGGCAAAATCTTTTTTAAGTCTGAAGCACTACAAAGCTCACTGTGGTCTAGTCCTCATCCCCTTACCATGGCAGGGGCATCCAAAACCCAAAGAAAATTACTTTCGAAATCTTGTGTTTATAGGTTTTCTCTTCTATTAAGAGCCTTTTAATCTTTAGGACCAGTTGTCTTTCTTGGTACTGCTGATCCTTTGAGTTCTACTTGATTTCAAAGTTTTACACCTCCAGCTCTGTTCAAAGAGGGAGGAAAACACTTTAAAATGAATCACAGTTTGCAGCATTTGAGATTGGGCCCACCTGTAGGAGGAGGGGAGAAACCTTCCTCAGGGAAAGAATTCAGCTTTTCTATGTTTAGGTTATGTCACTTTGAGATGAGCTGAAGCAGTTGGGTCAAATTGCTCAAATTAAGATGCTCCCCCTCAGGGTGGTTTTTACTCAAGAATTCCCAGATCCTGAGGAACCTGAGCTTCTCAGTGACCCAAACCACTCATCCTGGGTGAGAATTAGAGATCCCAGTTAATCACCAGCAGCACAGGCTGTGAGTGCTCACATCATGCTGAATCAGACACCTGTAGCATTCTGGAGTGTTTTTCACTGTGCTCTTCACACTGTCCGGGGAATGCACAAGCACAGGAGTTTCTCCATGCAAGGCTGAATTGACTGAGACAGATCCCCTTTCCCCTGGGGAAAGGAAAAGGATGTGAAACAGAAGGGCCTTGACTATTCCTGCTTTGCTTGTGTTTAATTCAGTGGTTTTTTTTTTTTTTTTCCATGACCTTCTAGGTTAAAAAAGGGATTGTTTATATCTAAACTATTTTCAATAAAATGTCTCTTTTATAAGAATGTTTAACTCTTAACATATCACCCATGGAGCTGGGAACAAAAGCAACTTTCTTCAGGAAATTCTTGAGGTTTCTTTTTCAGCCTAAATAATGCTTTTCTAAAATCTTTGTTTGCAAAGCCATGGAATAATTTTGATCAAAATATTTAACTTTTGATGTATTTAGTCTGCATGGATTAACACACACAAAAAGAATTTGGTTAAAATGGCATTTGCAAAGCATAGGCTCCAAACAAATAAACTACAAATAAGAAATCTGAAGATCAGATAGAATACAGTGAAAAAGCAATAGAATAGCTTATATTTTATCATGTTTATACAATTCTATTGCATTTTAAAATATATTTGTTCCCAAACATAATGCCCAAAGCCTTAGGCAGCTGCAGGGAACTTCCAGTTTAGGTTGGATTCAGCCTTCAAAGTTCACAAGAACCTTTGGAGGTTGCACAAGGGTAGTGACCGTGCTCTGATTTGCTCCTGTGCATCCTCTAGAACACAAAGTTTTGATGCATGAAGGCAGCTGGCTGGCGAAAAGTTCTCCCCTTGAATTTCAGCATCAAAATATTCTATTAAGGGGCAGTAGAAATGCACTGAACACCTTCATATATCTACACCTAAAAGATCAAATCAACATGGAAACAATAATTATTCAATCACCCTCCTCTTGAGTGAAACAAAGTTTGTAAAAAATACACAATCCATTTGATTAAAGATGCCTGTTGAAACCCCTGAATTTATTATGTGTCACATTTCTCAGTCTTCAAGTTCTTGCATTAAACTGAAGCTACTCAGTTCCTCAAAGCTGTTTTACAGGTGGTTAACAGTACATGGACAGAGAAAATGAGCACACACAGCCCAGACACCCACAGGCAATTGCTTCTGTTATTTTTGCTACTCCTGTCTGTAGAGAAAATGCAAATTCTCTTTGTTTTGTTTTGCAGATAAAATTCTCCTTAACTTTTCTGCATTTGTATTTAGGAAATTGCTTTAACAATATGACAGAGTCCATATGGCAAAAAGTATAAAGACATTATATTTAACAATGTACCAATAAGACCATTCTCACAGAGTAACAGATAACTTTAATTCATTTTTATGGAATACCCTGAAATATGAAACAGAGCAAAGTATCATCATGCATTTTTCAACAGTTTACAGGGAACATGCTATGTATTAAAATGTTCCAAGATTGCTTCTGCAGTTGCCATTATAAAGCCACAACAGCTCTCTTTTTGCCTGTGATAAAGTGGGCACGTTTTGTTTATATAGAAATAGAATACAAAGGAATGGAGACATTAAATTGTGGTTCCTCCTGGTCATAGGTGTTGTGTTCCTGCAAGGAATAAGCAGCTCATTTTCAAAGCCAGTATGACACTCATTGCAGGATGGGAAAGTTTTCCCTGTAAGTACAGAGCATTCCGTTTTAATCTCGTTTCCACCAGCGAAGATTGATATAAATAAAATTTAAATAGAGAACACATTTCACAGATGTCAGAAGTGAAAAAGACTTTGTCAGCTTAATGAAAAGATATCAATTTTCTCCACTTTATTCAATATATTGTGAGTCATTTTCTAAATGGATTAGATTAAAGGGAAGTTCAAACTCCCTGTGAGAGATTCTTGCGCTGATGGAGATTTTGGCAATAGCAACAGCACAGAGGTGGGTAAAATCTTTCAAGTAATTTGTCTTTTTTTTTTTTTTTTTTTTTTTTAAAGGATATAAACTAGAATGGGAAAAACTGTAACCCTGTGCTCACCTATTCCTTATACATCAAAATCTCAGAGAATTGAATGAGACATGCAGTTTCTCTTAGTTTATTGGGATGTCATGGGGAGCAGGATGAATTACAGGGGTGGGAACACACTTTTTGGGAGGATGAGAAAACTGGACTGAAAGAGTGTCATTTAAAGGGTTATGTATTTCATAAACAGACTGAGATAGCAGCCACTCTGGGAGCTGTAGAGAAGAAATCTGAGAAGTTAAAGAATACAAATTTGAAACAAAAGATTTCAGGTTGAATATTTCTATCTGGAAGAAATGCAGGATGTTTCCTACAGGGAGTCCAAACTATCAAACTCTCTGCTTTAATTCAATCTTACTCAATTTTAGAAGTATCAATCTAATGCTCCTGCAGTGCAATGCTTCACAGACTTTGATAGCAGACCTCTCATAGCTCTGGGAAAATGGACATTTCTCCTGTTTAAAATACAAGCACAGTGCAATCAGTCTAGCAAGTGGTGTCTCACATCTCTAATTGCCTCAAATTCAGTCTTGCTGAGTTAATTCAATATTTTTTAATTGTAGTAAACATTAAAAAGACATCAGCAACCTAAATTTCTTTTTTTTTCTTTTTCTTTTTGAACACGCTGATCTTTGTGATATTCTCCAGCTTTTAAAAAATGTTCTATTAATTCACTGATAGAATTCAAAGAATTGAAGATCTTAAATTTTTTTCCATTCAGAATTCCTGATTCTCCATTGCAAAATATTCAGCAGCTATGGTAAGATATTTTTAAGTGTATTACATGTCTGAACAATGCTGTGGGCTGCACCATTAAATATGAAAGGGCAGATTAAATGCAAAGAATCCATGAACAATTTCTTTTTAATACCTGCATAAACCAGCAAATAAGGGTGCTAATTCAACAGCATGGGAAGCCTCAGTAGAGAAAAACCACTTACATTGCAATCTCCTAGCAGCCAACATACTGCTATTAAATTAGAAAATTAGTAAATTAGGAAAAATGACATAAACATGTTGTGTGCATCCCTCATAACAATGTGACCAATAGAGGTGGTGGTGGCTAATGGCCTGAGAAGCAGAAACTCCCAAGGTTTGTTTAATCCCAGCGCTGCTTCTCATTTTCTCTATTCCTACAGGTAAATCATCTCCTTGCTATACCAGTTTGCCATTTGAAATTTTATTTACTTAGACGATGAGTTATTCTTGCTGTGTTGCCTTGTATGTTGCCCTCTGCCTCTTCTGCCCTGCTGAACTTAAACACTGAATTGCAGCAGTTTGGGAGTGACATCTTTTTCTCCAATTGTACAACTTGAAGAATGGGTTTCTCAGGTACTATGAAAATAAATTATAACATTAAAATGATGTGAAGTGCTGTCAGAAAGTCCTTAAGCACATCCCTGCCTTTGAGCTGAATGGAGATGGTCTGTTAAGGGGCAAATTTCACATAAAAAACTTGGATTTTGCCAAAGAATTTCTTGCCCTCAGTGCTGTTCAGATTGGAAGCATCAACTGCTGCAGCTTTGTCATTTTTCCATGTCCTTTTCTTTGCACCTCTGGAAACAGCTGCTGCTTAGACACGTGGCTGAGGGGCTCCCACAGCTGAAGTGGGACCAGGATTCCTCATGGGCATCACCTTTGTGGTGAGGGAATGTGCATCTTCACTTCCCTGAGTCCACTGACAGGGACAGCACCCAGGTCCTCTGGGCACCTGTAAGGTGTTCCCAGCTGTCCAGGGCTAAAACACTGATTTATTGGCACACAGATAAAGCACCCAGAGTTTAAGGAGGATTGTAGAATTTGCATAACCATTTGCTCAGTTGGAAGGTCTCAGCAGCAATGACAAGGAAAAGAAATCAAAATGTTTCTCAGCCGCTCATGGCTCAACTTAGATATTTTCAAAGTCTGGGATTTTAGGAAATACAGAAATGAAGCCAGCAAGAGGCTGTCAGGCTGGGAGGCCTCTGGTGGCATTCCTTCAGGAGATGCCAGCAGGTCCCAGGCCAGTTGTGCTGGCAGCTGGCTCTCAACCCTGTTCCCATTTGATAATCCTGTACTCAAAAAGTGTGGTAGGCTTTTTAAAGCTGCAATTATTCCACATTCCACTGAACTCAGACACGACTAAAGCTTGACACTTTTTCTCTGAAAGTCATGGATCATAGTTGATATTCTAACAGGAGCTTCAGCACATTATCTATCAGGAAACTGGATTTCTGCAAAGGAAAGGAGAGCAAGCCTCAACAAAACAGATTTTTGCAGATATCTGTGGCACAGAGAAAGGACACAAAATGATAAAATAAATCACGTATGATAAACTTGTCTCCCCAAAAGTGCATAGTGTATTCTATGACCTTCCAGAGTGCTAGAACACAGTCCTATATTTTTTCTTGGAATTTCCTGAATTCTTGCACAGCAACATTTATCCAAGACAAGCATCAAGCTGCCAACTTTGTTTCTAGTTTAAGGTGTGTAAATTTATTGGTGGCTGACATAACCTTTCTGCAAAGGGAGTGGGGCATTTGAGAGCAACCTGCTGGCACTAATGAGTGCTAATGAGGCTGATGAGAACATGAAATCCAACATTCAGGTGACTGAGGACCCCCTCCCAACCTGTCTGGGGCTCTTTTGTAGGTTAGGGACACCATTGCTGCTATTTATTACTAAAGTTTGGGACTGAATCCACTCTTCCCTACAGAACAAGGCTGACTGCAGGCTGCTAAAGCATTTGTGCAATGAAGCAATGTTATTTATACCCTCTTTGAATGGCTTCAGATAACCCAGTGAGAGTTTAACCTTATTGTCATATATTTAAGGAAATGCCAATGAAATGCAACATATTCATACATATTTGGAAAGACAATAGGAAACTACCTATAAATATTCACAGACATGTTTCTGATCAGAGTTGAGGACTAATCAAAGAATTATATCTCCATGCAATGGTAATTTTTCAGGAACAGTAATTTATTAATAAAGTAAATGAATGAGTTGGAATGCAGAAAGAGAAGTGCCAGGCTGTGAGATGAAGATTAGGGGGGTACACAAAGGTTTGTGGGTGGACTTGGAGTTCTATTCCTCCAGTGGCTGCTGGGATTGTAAATCTCATATATATATATACAAAAATATATATGTAAATATATATGTATGTAAACCAACAATCTGTGTTTAGTGTGCTATCCAACAGTTACTGGAGAATCAGGGGAAAAAAAAAACTGAGTTTTTGCAGAATTCAGACCAAATCTGGTGTCTGTAAAAGCTGCCATTTGTTCAAACATGAGCTCCTGTGCTGCTGGTGTTGGATTTGGGGATGTGGAAGGGAAAAGCTGTGAAATGGGCTCAGGAGAGTGAAAGTCTATTGTGAAAATTTTGACTGAACGAGGTGCCAGAATCACAGCCTGGCAGCAAAGCACTCCATGAAAGAACACTGGAAATGAATAAATTATATAACTGTAATGCATTTATAAGGCATAACAAAGCATGCATAATATATTGGAGGGTTATCAGTTATGAAATTAAATTCTGGTGTACCACTTGGGTATAAATTGTGTTTTACCAAATACACGTTACCAGAGAAACTCTTGTTAACACAGAAGATTCCTGTAACACACAGAAAATTCCTCCATCTAATCTACAGAAATTAATGGGGTATAATGCGATTATGTGTCATTAGTCAAGGAAAGACACCTTTTTTTGTTAGGTTGGGGGTTTTTGGTTTGGGTTTTTTTTTTTTGGTGTATGTTTTCCAGTGAGAAATGGTTTTTGCTTTGGCTTTCCTTTTGAAATGCAAGCTATTATACTGTCCCTCTCCTCCTCTGTGAAAAAGACTAAGCGCTTTAAAGGTCCTGGCAAAGAATGCCCAGAGCAGCTGTGGCTGCCCCTGGATCCCTGGCAGTGCCCAAGGCCAGGCTGGACAGGGCTTGGAGCACCCTGGGACACTGGAAGATGTCCCTGCCCATGGCAGGGGGTGAATGAGATGGGATTTAAGGTCCCCTCCAACTCAAAAATTCTGTGATTCTATGGTTCTGTGTTTGTCCTAAAATCTGGACATCAAGGAGCTTTTGGGAAAAGAGACTGCAAAGAGGTGTGAAGCACAAGAAGCCATCTGCTATTCTCCCCTTAAAAGAGGATAATAATCAGACCTGGAAGATCCCTGGAGCAAAATCCCAGCAAAGGGTGGGAGCAGCCCTTTGCTGGTGTCTGTACCCACCAGATATTTCAGTCCAGCTACATAAATTTGTTTATTCAGCTCTCCACTGACCTAAGCCCACCCTGCACAGGGTCAGATGCCCTGTGCCCTCATTGCAGGGATGATTCCAGTGAAAGGAAAACCAAAGGAGGTTTCATTGTTCAAATGACGGCACTCTGAACTCGCACGTGGTGTTTGCTGATTTATGCACAGAGGTACTGGAAGGTAGAGCCTGCAAAATTCCTGAGGAGGTGGTTTGGTTAACTTGCAATTATCTCAGCTGGGAAAAGACAATAAGGTCCAAATTCTCTTCCATGAAGTGGGAATTGCTGTGGTATAAACAACACACCTTTAGAGCACTCCTATCTCCACAGTCCAGAAGAGCACACTTTAAAATCTATGTGGAGGAAGTTGTTTTCAAAGGTCAAGCAAAATGAGCCAACTAGAACTACACAAGGTAATTACAGATTTATTAAAGGTGTTGTATTCATTCAGCTATCTTTGTTCTGTGATGTAAGACAAGCCTAATTTTGTTTCAGAGATTAAAGGAACATTTGTTTTTTGTAAACAAATCCCTAGCTGCTATTACAAATTACATCATGCATAATCTTGACATGATAGATTGGGAGATATTTCAGTGCAACAATGCCAGTGCAATTGGAACAAGAACTGCAAGACTGAACAAAAATTGATGAATTGAGCACACGATATTTTGTATTTCATATCATAGCTTAATTACTGCTTCAATATGCATGGAATAAGAGAAGTAACTCAATTATAAAAGCTTATCAGCAAGACTTACAAACAGTGAAATTCAAGTGTGGATATTAAACTGACCTTAACTGACAAGCTTTCCTTTGAAATTATGTTTTCCTTCAGTGCTCATAATGCTTATTTACTCTGAGACCTTTTACAGAGCTGAGAAGTCTTTTAATGGGCACTTGAAATTTCATGGCCACGCTGCTATTGGCACAGCTCATGTCTTTTTGCCTCCATTCAATTTAACTCTGAGTTGTATTATTTTAAAAGATCAAAACTCACTACCATTCACTGTGATATTTTTCCTCTTTTTTTAAATTTTTTTTTACCCTGAAGAGGACCTGGATTCACTTCCTCTAAGTAACTCTTTGCTATTAATAATTTATAAAATGACCTTACCCTGTTGTCCTCAGAGGGAATAATCCCAAATTTATACAAAGATCATTTTTTCCATTGTAATGCACAAGATGTGCTCCTGAAAAAATAAGAAGGTGGAAGGAGCTGTGAGCCCCAGACTCCAGGTACTCCAGGAATCTCATGCCCACTCTGCTCAGGTGATTCTCAGCCCTAAGCTCTGCTCTCATCATTACAAAAGGGAGTTTGTTTTTCACAAACATCTGTCCTTGTTCTACTTGATCTCATTAATGCTCATGCAGAATGAATGTACGTGCAGCCTGAGCGTACCCAGCCCAAGCTCTTCACAATTAGGAGCATGAATTAGTGGAAAAGGTTTTGCAGAATGTGTTCAGCTCTGCCAATTGCAAAATGTATGCAAGCAGGAGCCCTGCAAAGACAAATAGCTAAACAAAGACACTGGGAATTGCTATAGTTACCAGAAAACTGAATAGAAAGCTTTAGATGTATTTTTTTTTTTTTAATTTTTACAACAGTCCCTTCCTCCATTATTTTAAAGCACTTTAAAACAGAACAAGGTTGAAATGGCTGGGTTTTCTTTTTAAATATTAATCTTCGAAAATACCTGATCAAATATGAAAGATAATTGCCTAGTGAGCCCCCTATAATTCTGGGCATTATGGCGCAGTCCTTAGACTCCATATTTCTAATTTTCTGCTTTAATAGTGATCACCAACAGAAGAGAAGGCGGATGAACAAGAGAAGCAGGTCAGTGGAAAAGTGCTGGGAAAGCTGTGAAGACTGGCTGTGAGCAACTGGTCTGAACTGTCACTGCTCAGAGAGCTGAGCCCATCTCTGCAAGTGCCCTGGGTTTACCAACCATCACCACTCTGAGGCCTCAGAGCAGGAGCATCTCCTGCTCCATCCTGCATGACCACAGAGTGACTGCACCAAACTGCCATGGGATCCACGTGGTGAGGCTCCTCAAACACAGCACAATTAAGAAAGAAGCACAGGATGAAGGGGTTCGTCACCAGACATCTCCTTCTATTTAATCAATTTAATTGTCCATTACCCAAATTCTGCAGAAACACTTCTGTCCTGACTGGCACCTGCCATTTATAATGTGCAATGTCCTTGACAGCCAGACATGACCATGTGCACAAAGAATGGGACCCAAAAGATGGGAATATCCACAAAGTGACTCTTACCCACCAGCTCTGCCAAACTGGGAGCTACAATAGGAAGCTTTCTTCCATCCAGGAAATAATTCCCAGAAAAGTTTATCCAGAGAAGTTTCTGCTATTCTGCTGCTGCCATTTTAAATATAATTTTATTTTTTCCATTTCATTTCGCGTACAAAATCCCTTTGCACTGCTCAGGCTGGTCTGCCACAGACTCTCAGGGTTGATATTCTTACCAGCACCACTCACAGTATCTGACTTCTCATTCGATCAATCGATCTGTGTGAGGGATTTCTCCTCTCACTTGCTTCACTTTCCTCTCCTTAGCACCACTCCTGCCCCATTTGTCAGTAATTCAGTCTCCACACCTGTGATCCCAAAGCTGAGGCTGGAAACTGATGGCTCCCCCATAAGACACTGAGCACAGCTAAAGGAATGGTCCCATACTTGATGCTCACATTTAGTACAAATGTTGTTATCCCACCTTGACCTTTAGGTGCTGATTTTTATGGATTTTCCTGCTACTTAGAAAAATTTCTCCTGTCCCAGACCTTGTGATGACAGGCAGCTGAAAAGGCTTTCTCAGAAAAGGCAATCATCAGAGCTCTTTAATTTAGCTTTCAATGAAGGTAGAATATAATAATTTATTATGAGCGCTTTTTGCACATGGGCTTCCTCAAATATTTATAAATTCATTTAAATAATTAATACAGGAGTTTTAATAAACTGTTTCTATTCACAAAAGGAATGTAATTTGCAGAAAGGACAGTTCAGGTGCTAGGAAACACGGGTAGACCACATGAATTAAAAATAATGGTTTGCATCAAAAGTTTGTATGACCTTTTTACAAGTTCTCTAAGGTTGTGTTCCTGGGGTGAAAATATGCTTCTATTGATCTGAATAAGCTGTGCACTACACAGGATATTATAGGGAGGGAAAAAGAACAACTTTCTATTAACTTGGGGATTGTCAAGATCAAAGTTTATCCAAACAAACAAAATATATTATGCTAACTATGTCAGCATAAGTCTCCTTTTTTCCCCTTTTTCTTTTTTTTTTTTTGAGAAATTGTTGCTACACACTATTTTCAGGAAAGAGATACATGTTTTGTATCCACTGGAACATGTTTCCATTAATCACTACAGTAGGCCATTATTTAATCAAGCATAAGGTATCTAAACCAGCCTGTGATCATCCTAATACAGATAATAACAATAAAATCCTATTAACAGAAGCAATCACTTCACAGGAATGCAGCCAATTAGAAGTTTCCCACCCTGCCTGGGCATCCCTGATTTCCTCTCCACCTCTGGAGCTGAGTTGAGCACAGAGCTCTTGTAGGATGTCAGATTCCACTCACTGATGTTGACGGGGAGAAACTCTCTCCATCTGTTTTTTCCTTAGATCCTGTTCCATTGGGATGTGGGGGTTTAGCTCGTGCTGAGGTGAAGAGTCCCTGAGCTGAGCAGGGATCCTGGCATGGCTGTGAGGCTGCAGGGAAAAACTTCCCTGCCTTTTCTTCCTGAGAAACCAGCCTGGACCTGATGCTTGACTTCTGCCCTAAGACCTTGCAGCGCCACAAAAAAAAAAAAAAAAAAAAAAAAAAAAAGAAGGGATTATTACATTCCATCCTTTAGCTGGTTAGTATTTGCTGCTGCTGGCGCAAGGCAGGTCTCTCAATATGTGTGTGGGATGTGCCTTTCATCCTGGTACCATTTATCCTCTTCAAGGTCACTTTCGACTTTGCATGCAGCGCCCCAGTGCAAGGGGCTGGACACAGCTCCTTGTGAAGCAGCTCCACCAGCTCCTCCTGCTCTGGCTCTCCCTTATTCCCCTCTCCCTGTCAGATACCAACTGCTTGCACTGCTCCAGGTAGCACCAGCTCAAAGTCACATCAACACCAACTTTTCACGCAGAAATAGGAGGAGGAAGGGAGGCAGACTTTTCCCCCCTCTCTTTTTTTTCCCCCTCACCTCATCTCTGTAAGCACTAAACCCCCCCACACCATCACATTTAGAAAGGCAATCACAGCTATTTCAAATACCAAACAAACCCAAGCTTATCTTGTAACTTCTTCTGCTACTTAAAACTCAGGGGTGCTATGTTCTGCAAACACCTCCTCTTTGCATAAAGCACCAGCAATCTCCAGCTCCAAGCCTGGAGAGAGCACTGGCAACTAAACCAAGGCAGATAGCAGGGAAGGAGAGCAAAGTATGCAAATTTCACTGGGCACACTATAATTACTAATTCATAGCAGAACTGATCACAGTATTTCACGCTTATCCCATGTAATTCAGTCACAGCAGTATTCATTTTACTATTAATTTTAATAGGATAATTACCTTTATAAAGAAGAAAGAAACTACTGTTGGAGGGTCAGATCCTCAGGTGGGGAAGATATGGTGATTTATGCTAGCTTGATGAATTTTGTAATCTTCCTTTTCCCTTCCTTTGAAAGGAATTCAGTAATTGACTAGTTGCCAGACTCACTGAGATAATCTATGCTAAATGAAGCAAAATAAGAAGAAATGGGGAAGCAAAGAGGTGCAAACACCTAATGGTAAAATTTACATATCTGTATTTGAATGTTTATGTGTGTGCCTGCCTGGCAGACACACACACACACACACACACACAGAGTCACAGATGTGCCCAAACAGCCAGTTCCCAGTTCATCCCAAAACAGCCAGTTCAGCCCCAAACAGCCAGTTCCCAGTTCATTCCTAAACAGCCAGTTCCCAGTTCATTCCTAAACAGCCAGTTCCCAGTTCATCCCAAAACAGCCAGTTCAGCCCCAAACAGCCAGTTCCCAGTTCATTCCCATTCTGTCTGGCAGCAGAAACAGTTCCCATAGTGACACACAGTGCTGAATTTATAATGCTTTGTGTCCAAATTCTGCTTTGCATAATGGCAAAGAAGTTGGGATTCCAAGAACATCCTGTTTGAATATTAGCAGACAGAAGGGTTTAGAGTATGAGCTGTATTAAACACCTACAAAAAAAGGAGCAGGCAGCTATATTATCTCAAGAACTGAGAGAGATATGCAAATCACTTAAAAATTTTGCTCTTGGTCACCAGAAAGTTTTGATAGGAATACTTCATATCCTGTGACTGCCATAGTTCATGTATTTTTGAGAATAAGCTTAGACCTCACTCCCCTGCCACTTGCTGCCCTCAGAGATATTCTGTCTTTTCTCCTGTTTTTCCTGGCATTTTTATTTCCTTGTTCTTTTTCTTCTTTCTCCTGGCTCATAGGAGAATGCCTAATCTGCCTTTAGTCTGGAATGGTGTGTCAGAGAGGAAGCAGAAGTTAGAAGTTGCCACCAGGAGCTGCTGGGCAGCTTCTGCACCTGCCTCTGGCCATTAAGCATCTCCAGGGGCTGTAATTTAGATACTTCAAGGTGCTGCATTATATTATAATGAATTGCTTTGTGAATTACTACTGAGATTAATTGAATTTTTGGCTCCATCCTAGAGAATGTGTCCTCTTGTTGTGATTAAGATAATGCATTGCTTGAAACAGAAGTTAGAATACATGTCAATTTTGGCAGTCAGCAGTGCTGTCATTTAAGTTTTTTACCTCCAAAAAAAAATCAAGATAATTGTTTCCTTTCTCTCTGCTAGGGTTTTAAATTCAAGTATTTTATTTCAGGGTTCTGTTTAAATTGAAACTACTGCAGCATTATATGCAAAGAGAAACCAATCTCAGAGGGGGAAAAAAAGAAGAACCAAATATAGATTAAAAAGCTGCCTCTCCAAAGGTTGTGAAATATGAGAAGCCTGGCTCTGCATGTAAGATTAATGACAGCTACGTGTGTGATGAATAGTTCAGCTGAAATCAGGGGAAAGTTTTGCCCTAAGTATTTGCTGTTCCAAATGTTGAAACCCTGATATCACCCAGCCCTGCAGCAGGAGCACTCTGCATCCCAACTGTCCTGCTCTGCACAGACAAATGAACAACACAGAGAAATAATACCTATGCTTATAATCAACTCACATCACTTCATCACAAAAATATAATTTCTCTCCCCGGATAGCTCTTTTTCATTATTTTTATATGTGGTAATATATCAGCTTTGTTGGCATATTAAGAAAAGCAGATAGGCAGAGGTGGCAGAGGCTTTGCTCACATCGTGGCTCATGAATGGAGCTATTCTTGTCCTTTAAATTGTCACTATTTTCCTAAAGAATAGACAAAATGAATATTCAGTAACTCTGCATTCAGGGCCTCAATTTGTGGCCAGGGAGCATTCAAGGCTTCAGTTCTGTGTTGGGAGCTCATGGGGAGATCTTCCAGCTCTGCCTCACAGGGAACAGCAGCCCTGGCCAGGGAAATGCAGAAGAGCTTCTGCAAGGAAGAGTCTTTAGTGGCTGATGTGCTTGAAAAATCTGTATTTTAATATGAATGAATAATTCAAACACTATCAGGTTTTTTTTCTATTAAAAAGCAGGTGGAAATAATAAAATTAGGACAGCTTTTGGCCTCCAAAGGCTTCTGTAGTAATGGGGAAGCTCTTGCTGCAGCCAAGTTGGTGTCTCATGACACCAGAGCAGCTTTCTGTGCCTTTTCAACACTTCTACTGCAAGATCTCAAAGCTCTTTTCAGGCCCTACCTTGACATTGTAAAATCCTGCCAAGGTGGAAGGGAAAGCATATTCTTGTCCTTGGACCACGTTGATTGTACAAGCTGCTCTGCAGGACATGGGGGAAAATGGTAAAAATATTTCTGATCCTTCAGTGAAAATACTGGTTTATATTTGTGTTCTCTGCCAGAGAGTGAAGCAGAGGAAATCATTCCCACTTTTTGTGGGCAGTGGAATAGAAAGGAGCTCAGGAGTTCCTTAGGAATGGACGTAAAATTTTATCTCATTAAGAATAATACTAAAAAAATCTGTCCCCAGAGAAATTTATAAATGTACACATGTACATTTCTTATTACTGTTTGGGAAGAAATTCTCCAAAAGCTAACAATTTATAGAAATGTATTTTTTACACACATTGTATTTGGTCTTAATTTCAAATGGAATAAATATGAGAAAATGAATTATACAGGTAGTGCAAATATAGAATTTAGGTAACTCACTGGAAGCCCTCAGTCTTTGAAGGTGAGTTCTAGAATACCATTTTACATTAAGGGGAGACGGAGGAGCAGGCTGTGCCTGCAGCTCCAGCAATGCAGCAGAGCTGTGTTTGTGCTCCTGCAGCACCCACCAAAGCATCACTCAGCACAAATGGCTCCCCTTGATGCAGACCTGGAAAAACTGCACAGGATGGGAAAGAGGAGCATCTAGAAAAAGCTGTGAAATGGATTACACACCAATATATATCTATATCTACATATCTAATTCTGTGTTTTCTTCTTTCCAGGGTGCTGAAAGGAATGGGCAACAGGGACACACCTTTACAGCATCCTCCCCTCATGCAGAGATGCTGGGAGAGATCACAATGGAGCCAAATCCCAGCAGCATTTCAGCAGGAGCCTGCTAAATTCTGGAGAAGCAAAAGGGAGTCAGATGAGCACAAAGACAATAGAAATTTAATATCCCTAAGGAGTTGCCTGGCACTGGTCTCTCAGCAGAGCACACTGCATTACACTGGTGTTCTGCAAGGGGACAGTAACAAATGGAACTATCGGAAAGGGCCGTGGATGCCTCCTCTGTCATTTTGAAGAAAACTAGAACTGTAAGAAGTCAGCCACACTGTATGCAAAGGAGGGTCTAAATGTACTGGAATAAGATTGAAGAGTTGACATTTAAATTGCAAGGCTGACATTTTTATGCATTTTTACATGCATGCTCTCATGGCTCTGTGGGTAGATGGAGGGTAGGAATGAGGAGGTGATGCCATCACCTCCTGATGATGGCTTGCAAAGGCAAAAAGAGAAATTGTTATTTATGGCAGTGCAGAACCTATCTTTCTAAAATGCTTGTCATCCAGGACAAAGATGGAGAAATCTCCTTGTTTTGCTGAAACTCTTGAAAAATATGTGCAAATACATAGCAAGGTTTCACACACATTTCCATATAATGTCCTTTCCATTGTCAGCCTGTTGTACAGTTTTCCTGCAGCCATATTTAGTTCTGTTGGCCATGGGATAATGGCAAAGCTGCTTCCAGAAACTGATCTTCCCTTCAGCTCCCCTTCAGCAGAGTCCAAAGGTCTTACACCTGCCAGCACTGATGTTCTGAAAAACTCCAAAGTGCCACCAAAACACTCTCTAGACTGAATGACAAGACAGAGCTGAAAACAGTTTATGCATAGAGTCAATGCACTCAGTTTGAACAGTTATGCAAAGAAAATATTATTGCCTGAAACTCCCAAAACTACCTTGCAAAACATCTGAAGAGCTGTATGCTTTTGGCAGGTTACTTTTTTTCTTTCTTTTGGATTTTGGGGAATTGTTGTTGTGTGGAGATTTTGGATCATAACTAGAGTTACTGCCTGGTACAACTTCTTAGTACTGCAAACAGCATGCACAAAAAATCCTACTTTCCAAAATGTCTTGTGTGACTGTTTCTCAGGAAAGCAAGTGGTGAGCAGTGGATAACTTTCTGGGGATAAAAATGGTGCAAATACACTTCTGGATTTAGGGATCAGTAGAAAACCTCACAGCTCCAATCCTGATCCTTTTACAAACACAGCAGAGAATAGAGAGAGCAGCAACAATTGCAGTGCCCATCCTAACCATGATGTGAATTGTGTATTACCACAGGCAGACTTCTGCCAAGGCTCAACTATAAAAACCTCCAGCACCTCTCAATAAACAAAAACTCACTGCCCTGATTGAACTAGAAGGTGATGGCTGCAAATATGCTTTAAAAATATGCATGATAAATAAAGGTAGAATTGAACATTAAATCCACCAGCATTTTTTAGCCCAGGACTTTTTCCCAACCAGAAATCTGTTAGCTTGCTAATTTTGATCCTGTCTTTTTCTATCTTCTTTGTTTTAGTGGTGAATAGATCTGATTGAGAATTAGTTTGCTCCATTTAATCCTAATTCATGTGTGTCTCTGAGACTTCCTACCTTGTCTGCCTGTCCTGCTATGGGTACCTAAAATGCAATAATCTACGGTTCACAAAGTTTTTACGATGACAGCAAGTCAGAGAGGGAGCTTCAGCTGCACCAAACTATCCTTGTTATCAACCTTAACATAAATGTTGCCTCATTATGCACCTCTCTCCTCCAGCAAGGCAGAGCTGCTCCTGTAGAGATTTCCATGGCTGTGGGCAGCAGTCTTTCCAGCCTACCATGTGTGTTAGCTTTCATCTGCACCAGCACATCATGGGAGAAGGAACACAGATAATGTGTTAGTCTGGAAGCAATGCACGAGGGATATCACAGACAGATTAATCTGGCGCCTCAAAGACAGCATAATTCATTTGGATGAAAAGGGGATTCTCCTCAGTGAGACAGAGAAAAATCTCCTTTTATTTTTTCTTGGCACAAGAGTGAAACACGAGGAGAAGCTCTTCATGGGAAATGGGAATGCCATTATGGCTGCTGACACCCTCCTGGCCAGGGGCACTCAATTAGCCCCAGGTCCAAATTCCTCTTTGGCCATTGGCTTCCATGGGCACTTTGTGCTCAGTCCCTAAATATACAACAGGCACAACATCACCTCTTCTGTCTGCTCCCAGTATAAAGGCCAGGGATGTGATGGACACCAGTGGAACAGCCAAAACAGGAGAATTTCAGCATCTCTGTGGAGCTGGGACTGCAAACCTTCCACAATTCCTGCTGGTCTGTAACACAGACAAACAAATCTTCCCTCTGCAAAAGTGAAGCCCAGGCCAGTGATGGTCACAGATGTCACTGCAGGTGGCAGAGCTTCAGCACTGTCAAGCTCTGCCCTCCAGCCTTCCCTTGGAAAATATATTATTGTAAGCACAGGTAATTTCTTGTAACTGTCAAGAGGCTTTATTTTTGCCTTCTCTGCTGTGATGAATTCCCTGTTAACCAGAATAATGTGACAAGGAATAATTATCAAAGAGGTAAATTCATACTCAGCTCTTTTGATGATTTGGCAGGTTTTGAATTTGCACAGGCAGCAAGCAATGTTTTTTTTTTAATATATAGGACTTGGATAAAAACAAATGTGGTCCCAGTAAAATACCCATTATACACATTTTATAATGGAAAGAGTTGTGGACAGATGTAGGTCAAGATTTCAGAGCAAGGATCACTCACTGTCACTCTGTTTTGAGGTGGGTAACTTGCCACTCCCTGAAGATACTTGGTTTTCAGATCAAGTATAGGTTAACTCTCTTAGAAAATGAGACTTCCATGAAGGTCTGCTCATTTGGTGCATCATTATGCTCCACTTCATAAAAGCTCAAGTAGACTCCTCTCAACTCCAACTGCTATTTCTGCTGTGAAGATGAGCAAAAGGAGCTATACTCATTTCTCATCAGGAACCTGAATCAACACTCCTGGAAAACTCCCATTAGCTTGAATGTGAATTGCCTCATGCCAGTACAAAGTTATAAATATGGAGCAGCACCACTGGCACAGAACTGACACCAATGTAAAATATTGAGGTGTGATTACCTTGGCCTGTTTTATTCTGAGTGCTGCCTCAGTAATACAGCTTCTGAGGCCCACCAAAATTTGCAGTAATTCCCTAATTTGCATCAGAAGTCTATCCTCCATTCAATGGCTGTTTAATGTCCCTGTAACTCCACAGGGCAGTGACACTGGGCATGTGGCTTTGGCATGGGGCCACCTGAACCACGGTGTTCCCTTTGCAGCATTTTATTAGCAAAAGGCCAGGTAAGGAAAAGAGTGCTCAAAGAGGTGTAAAAATAATAATAGCAGTGAGATATTGATTTCTAAGGGACTGGGTTTAGATTACAGCAGGATAAGCAATACTGAAATTCAACAGCAAGTTAAAAAAGGTAAAAAAAATATTACTATAGAGGGAAATGTGAGACAGAAGAAGCAACAAACTGAGGCTGGAGAGGAGAACAAAATGTATCATCAGCACAAGGAGCCCAGCAAGAAAGTGCAACACTTCAGTTTGACACCGGCCCTTGGCAAAGGCAATTGTTTACATTGGTGTTTTTCAGGCAGGAAAAAAAGAGAAATGAACAATTTGCCCAAACAAGCTGGGAAAAGAACCAAGACGAAAAGCCAAGACCAAGGCTATGGTCTTCACTTCTGCAGCACAGCATTACCCTGGAAAACGAAATTACCTTGAGAGACACTGGCTTGAGAAGCCTGCCCTGGAAACACTCAGGGTGTGCATGGCTGGAGATGGGAACAGAGACTGGAGAGATCCTCCAGGGAAACAAAGACCAAAGGGGCAGCTAAGCCAAAACAACTCATGCCACTAAATCATGTTTCTTTCTTTGAGGGAAGAAGATTAATCAAAACAGAACTAAAAGTGAGTCTTTGATAAAATGTTTAAGTGGCCACTCTTGAACTACAAATCATTTGCATCAACTAGAAGATGAAACATTAGTTTTCCATTATGCTGCAGGAAATAGCAGCTTGCTAAATAACTCTTTTAACTTTCCTCTGGCACCTATTGATTATATCCAATAGAAATTAAGAGTAGAAGGCAATTAAGTTCAAAATTTAATGGTGTTCTGCTCCTGTTAATTTACTGCCTGACCTGATCAATACATTACACTGGATAACAATCTATTCCACCGAGGCTTGGTTTCTCCAATCTCCCTTCCACTAAAATTACAGTAATGACAAACAACTAAATTTTCAGCAAATAATACTCAACCCTCCCCCCTAAAAAAAACACATAAAAATAATTAAAAATTGGATTATTCACTGTAGTGGTGAAAACAACAGCTTAAAACTAAATTGACTTTTACAGTGCAGAGCTTGGACTTCATGAAAATATTAGATAAGCTACAACCTCAGCCAAGAGAACCCTCTGGAAATTGAAATCTCAAGCAAGTTTTAAACATCTCACATACACAGCAGTACAAAAAACCCCCCCTTAATCTAAAAGGCAAAATTGAAGTGGGAAATTAAAGATCAATGGTAGTGAAAGCAACAATATTGTGCTGCTGTTGTTCTTTTCTCTACATAATGGTTTAGGTCTCCAGGTGAATACACACAGCACAGACTTTATGTATAACCAGCTCCATCAAAACCTACAAGCACAAAGTTAATTTGCATTAGGTTGCAGGGTTCTTTTGGTCCTTTCTCCAAAACCTTGTAAGCACTTTTTCAATAACTGAACTGTTTCCTAAAGGAAACAAGGACGTGGTGACATTTCTCACCTCCCTCTGCTCTCAGAGGTGGCACGTGCTGGGGCCCTCAGTGCCACACAACCTTGGGTGGTCCTGGAGAGCACAGAGATGCTCCTGCAATCCTGTCCTGCAGACAGGGTCCTTGGGGTGGGTTCCAATAGGACACAAAATTAACAACACGCACAAGTCAAAATGTCTTAGGTAAAAAGAGGGTAGATTATTTCTGAACTCTAATATTTATAGACTTTCAAAAGTGACCATGGATTGGAGGATGAAATTGTTACCTCTCTATCTACACTGGTTAAATTAACAGTCTATTAATTCTCTCTTCTTTTAGAAAGGAATGCAAAACAATCGTTATTTACATGAAAAGTGCGTGAGAAACTCCATTATAAAAATGGAAACATCAGAAGGCTTAGAAGAACTTAGAAGAACAGGGTGACAGGGGTGGACAACCCAGGTGCACATGGTGGCCAGCAGCCCAGCATTTCTCCCTCTGGAGCATTTCTTGGGACAGCCATCTCCTACCAGAGAATCCCCATGGGACTGACTCTCCCTGTGTGTCTGACTGCTCTCACTCTTGCCTATACAACTGGCTGAACTGAATCACTTTTTTGGCAAAATTCAACGTGTCAGCATAAAGTCAAAACAAAATATGATGAGGTTTTCTGAAAATATCCTCTTTGCTGATCAGCTGCATCCCTACTGGCATTCAGTGTGTAGCCAGCACACCATTAATCACTATGAAATATTTTCATTTATTTTGACACCAAAGAGAAATTGGAAGAAAGGATATTTTTGGATGGGAGTGAAAAGCAGGCTGTAGGAATATCTCCTTTTACCTTAGTGCTTCCCCAGACTTACTGTCAACCACGACCCTGTGTAACTGCTCCCCGTGCCCTGTTTCTATCTCATCCTTCACAGGTACAGTAACACTGATCTGAACATTGCACATCTTTAATCTATTTATTGCACATTCTTTCAGGTTTCAGAAATAAGAAAACAAATCCATATATTTGAGGTTATTTACCTGCATCCAGTATTATCTACATAGCAAGTCTGCTGACATTCTCTTCACTCCTGTCTTGCCCACAGCCCAATTTTTCTTCTCACTATGTGAAGCCTCTGCTCCTGCCCTTGCTGGATGCCTGCCTTGTTTTGCAGAATAAAATAGTAGATTGTATTTTTTTGCTGGATTTCAGAGTGCAAATATAGCCCTTTTGGTCTCTGCAAAACTCCTGGGAAGAACCTCTCAACATCTATGGTGTTGTTTTCTTAGTGAAAAAAACCCAAACCAAAATAATACAGTAATAATTCCAGGCACCTGTCATTTTTAGCTGAAAAATTATATAGGAAGCAGCAGCATCTACATTCTTTGACATATTGCAGCATGCCATGAAGTGAGCAAATACAAGGGTAGACATAACCAGAAGATGTTGTACAGGCAGGACACCACACCAACATGGCTGATTTGTATTCCAGAAAAAGATACATGGAGCAAGACCTAATATTTCAGGAAAAGCTGGCAGAGCAAGTGCATGATCCATACCCTGAGCACAGGGATACTGCAGTAAGCCTTGCCCATAATTCTGCCCAAAAGCTGAGGACTCAGCAGAACCAGGAAGGGCTCTGGCTGCCCCTCCTGCTGTTTCTGACCTGCCAGCACGGCTGATGTCCCTGGCTACACATCTCCTCTGGGTCCCTCACCACTAGACACTCATATTTAGGAAGGGAGAGTAAAAAATGTCACAATACCAGAACAAAAATATAACAGAATTTGGCAAAATAACATTGATACTTCCTAAAATGGCACAGGTTCCCAGGAAAAGCACAGAGCTGCACTCACAGTGAAGATGCAGGTCATTAAGATGCAGGTGATCCTTACAGGGTCTCTCTACTAATGATGCTATATTGAAATTGAAAGAGCACATTTATCACTTTGCACTTTTAGCAGCATTTAGTAATAGAGACCAGTGCATTATATTTGCTTCTTATCTCATACTATGCAAAGCAGAGCCCAACAAATGCTTCACAGCCTGCAATTTATTTGATTTAGGACTGTATTTTGTGTCCATGAACAATCTGCTAGTTGAGTGTGGTGATTACACTTTGGTTATTTTAGAACTATTTGGTGAAAAAAACAAAAGTGAAACAGGGGACAGTTTGCTCTCTAGCTACTGCAGTAACATTTCAGTCATGCACCACTGAGAGTTTATTAGCTGGGTTGAAACCCTCCAGTCTAAACCAGCAAATTTATTCCTGGAACATTGCTTCCTCACAGGTCACCATCTGTATGGATTAGACCTGAGACCTGGAGGTTGTTTATAGAAATGAATTTATATGGCTGTTTCTATTAGTTTAACAGCAATCCAATAATAAATTATTCTAATCCTATTTTTCTTTTAAAATGCCAGACTATTTTTCTTTGCAAACATAGACAGGAAAGGAAAAAAACCTGAAAAACCCAACTAATTAAAGAATGTTAAATCAGCAGGGCAAAGTCCCTTACAAGGTTTAATATAAGTATTCACAGACAATTTTGTTTTCCTATACAGAATATACTTATTTTAACAGTTAGCCTGCAATATTTTTGTCATTTCTGCCCCAGACTTCAACATGGAGTCAGAGCAGCATTTTCACACCACCTCCACTGACCTTTATGGGGCTGGGCTTTCTTTCTCTCGGATTCCCAGGAAAAAGCCACGATCACTGCAGGCTGCTCCTGGGAGGAGGGAGGGGAGGGAAGGGCAGGCAGGGAATCCCCCTGGGCTGTGCTCAGCCAGAACTGCCCCAGGTGCCAAAGCAGTTCCAGGTGCCAATCCAACCCCAGGGGTGCCAAACCAGCCCCAGGTGCCAAACCAGCCCCAGGGGTGCCAAACCAGCCTGGGGTACCAAAGCAGCCCTGAGGGTGCCAAACCAGCCCCAGGTGCCAATCCAACCCCAGGGGTGCCAAACCAGCCCCAGGTGCCAAACCAGCCCTGAGGGTGCCAAAGCAGCCCCAGGTGCCAATCCAACCCCAGGGGTACCAAACCAGCCCCAGGTGCCAAAGCAGCCCCAGGTGCCAAACCAGCCTGGGGTGCCAAACCAGCCTGGGGTACCAAAGCAGCCCCAGGTGCCAAACCAGCCCCAGGTGCCAAACCAGCCTGGGGTGCCAAACCAGCCCCAGGTGCCAAACCAGCCTGGGGTGCCAAACCAGCCTGGGGTACCAAACCAGCCCCAGGTGCCAAACCAGCCTGGGGTACCAAAGCAGCCCTGAGGGTACCAAAGCAGCCCTGAGGGTACCAAAGCAGCCCCAGGTGCCAAAGCAGCCCCAGGGGTGCCAAAGCAGCCCCAGGTGCCAAAGCAGCCCCAGGAGCTGCTCCCATCAGAGCAGGGCTGGGCTCAGTCAGTGCACAGCAGTGGGAAGCTGCCAACACTAACTTCCTAAAGGTTAATACTTACAACTACATTTTGGCTGATATTTCCGAAGCTGCCTAGAGGGAATAGATGCCCAGTGCCCATTAATTTTAATAGGAGCTGGGCAGGCACAGTGCTTGTGAGGGTAGGACTATTTCAGCCTATTACTGGTGGTGGCATAAGGTTTGATATTGCAGGAGCCTGATTACCTGCTGGGAGCACTGAAGCTAATGCAGCTCCTATATTTTGGCTTGAAAATTGAATATGCAAAATGCATGAAGTGTGTGGCTGTGCTTACCATAAATAATGAGTTTAAAATGAGAGTGGTTCAGATGGAAAGGGTCTAACTCAAAGCTAGCTACAAATGAGTGCTCCTGATGATTTGAGAAATACACTGATAGGATTCAGGATTTCACTGAAGACCTGTGAATAAGGGTTCTTACATTCAGAGCTTAAGCTTCTAACCTGGTTTGTCAATTTATTCCTTCTATTAGGAAATTGTATCAGCTTTCAAAAGGTGCCATGAAACAGTAAACCACAGACCTGGGTGATTTGCAATTAGGTTTGAATTTTAGGAATTTCAAAACCTCCCCCATTCATTCTATTTATCCAACCAGGCTACACAAAACACATTCAGACCATGTCTATTGTAATCACAGATCATTTCTGGTCACAGTTTCCATCAGGCCATGTGCTAATGAGCAGCCCAGCTGGGAAACCTGCAAACTCAGAGATATATTTTGATAGAATCCCCACTTGTGGACACCAGGGGTCATTGGTAGAATGCAAGCCAGGTAGCAAAATCGTAATTTCCTTAATTTGTGTTTGCAAATGGTGTGGAGTCGTTTTTTCTGCAATGATCACACAGAATATACAAGGGCTGTTTCAGAGGAGCAGTAGAAAAGGATTCTGCAATGCTGCCTCATTATTGCTCATCCAGGGAAGTCCAGGATTGCCATCTCTGACAAACAGAATAGATTAAAAATATCTAAGTCAATATTTACAATGGAGAATTAATTGGTTCCACTGCTAAAGCTGATTTATCAGCAGGTTATTGCAAATAAATGAATAAAAAAGAGATACCAATGTTGGTCAACCAAACAATAAAAAATGATTGTATCAAATAAAGCCAAACTGTAACTAAAGACTTCAAGAGGGTTTTTTTTTGGCCTCTAACATAAAAATGAATTTTATGAGCCTGCTGTACAGCATTTTGTCTTGGCTTTTATGTCTGTGATCCACCCATTGCTCACCAGTATGCTGCAGTGTTATTTGATCAAATAATACCAATTAGTTTGCATTTTGTGGGTGAGACAAAAGACACTGGAAGCCTTCAAAATCAGCTGTCATCCCTGGTGGGAAGCTGTTGCCAACCCCCTCTTAAGGCTGGTAGTACTCTTCTAATTTCCAAGCTACATTTAATGATGGGGAGTTCATATCAATTAAACCCCCACTGATTTCTTAGTCCTTCTCTGCCCAAAAGGATGGAGATTTTCTCCTCTGCTGCTCAGCTCCTGTGCTCTGTGGTGGAAAGCAGTGGTCACTGTGCTGCTCCCCATCCTGCTCAGGATCCAAGACATCCTGTCCTTGGATAGGCAATGTGTATATTACATTATATTTATATTATATATTGGATATACAGGCGTTCACTGCACTAATGAACTTGGAGTTTTATATATAACAGGTGCTCTGGTTTTAAAAAGTGTTCATCCAATTGGCAATTTTCAACAGGAGGAAAGGAAACTTCTAAAGGAAATAGAGTTCCTTTGTTATTTGCATAACTATATTACACACAACTCTATTGGATGGTATTTCATAGAGGGGTCTGGAGAAAAAGGAGAGGGCATTTTGTAATAAGAAAACCAATAGAGAGAGATGTTTTCTACTCTCATTTGAGTTAATGGGAGATTTGCCTTTGTCCTCAGTTAAGACAGTGTCATTTGCTTCTCCATTTCATTCCTGAGTGATGGCTTGTGCTGGTGTTTCACCTTGCTGTTCCTGAGTTCTGGGCACATTTGGAAGACAAAAAAAAAAGTACTGACCATGCAGATGCATCTTGAAAACTGTGCTGTATGGTTGCTGCCTAGGAGCTGTAATCAAAAGGAAATGATTACACAAACCCACATATTAAAAGCAATCCATCTGCCTGCAGAATAGTTTTTATGTACTAATAACAAAGGGCAGAATGCTTAAATTGTGGAGCACAGCTCCACTCCCCACCACTGCCTTTTGCATGATGGTTTCAAGAGGGAGAGGCAGCACTTCTGAAGTAATACTGAAATTTGCCATCCTCCATCTTGCTTAACCTTGAGCAGTTATTGTGACAAACTGAAAGGTCTTTGGGAACAGCTCCCAAAGAGGAATAATGCTTTCTTTGATACACAGGATCAATAAACTGCTTTTTGACACCTGCATATGGAGACCTGCTCCAAACTCTGAAGGCTATTTACATGCTGAGTAGCACAATTCCTCAGCAAAAAGTTTCAGATTTTATAGAAATCCCTTGTTTGCAATGTCCTTACTTTATTCCTAAAAGACAATTCTGCAATATTAATGCATAAAAATCTCCCAAAGTAAACTCCAGCCTGAGAAACTGCTGAGGGGGTTGGGACCTGCAGTGACCTGGTGGTATTCTGAGAGGAGGAACTGTAAATGTGTCGCTGATCAGTTGTATGGATAATTGATCCTCTGAAATCAATTAAACACTTGTTGATTTGCCTGCTTCCAGTTGCAGTTGCCAGGTTAATTCACATGGTTCAACACAACAGTTTCAGTGCTAAATTAGTGACTCTTATTTGAACTCTCTTCATCAGTAAAAGGAAAAATGATGTGTTTGCTTCCTTCAAAGATTTGGTCAGTGCCTCTTTAAAATTCCAGTGTGTAATAGCTTCAGGTTCTTGTTTATTAATTTAAAGAGAGCTCACTGTGGAGGAGCATTCTTCATTCTTACTTAATCGTCCACTTCTTTTGTGTTCAAACCCTAATCCCACAAACCACAATCAAGCCTTGTGAACCAGTTCCATGTTTATAGATGGAAGGTAGCTTTGAAAGAAAAGAAAAAAAGAAAAATAGCCTTCCTGCTCTGCAATACTCCAGTCAGGTATTTTCTACAGTGTATCAGAGACACCTGTAGGCACACAGCATTTCACAGTGCACCAAATCCACAGCATCTGATGCAGAAAAGATGTGTGGTGTGAGCTCATGCAGAATTAGCCACTTAATAACATGGTCTTTCCTGGCAGGGATAAAATATCATCAGAATTCCTGCCAGGAGTTGGTGTCAGAGGATACAGCACAGATGCTAACCCGACCCTAATGCTTCCCCAAGCTGCCCTTGGCCATGGATTAGCTGGACACTGGTCCAACACATTCCCTGAGGACTGTGAGCAAGGATTAATAGCCAGCCCTGTTCATTTTCCTAAACCCTCCAAACTGTGCCCTCATTTGGCACAAACCAGAAAGCCTCTCAGGGTTTTAAGAGCCAGTTTACACCAGCTGAAAATCTGGGTGTCAAATCCCTTCCTGAGAGCCTTTTGGATGCTGCACTTGGCTTTGCCACACAAGGGAAAGATGAACCCAGGGCTTGTTTAAAGGCAGGGTGTGAAGGTTTAACCCTCCTGCTCTAAGGTACCACACATCCTCCATCAGCTGCATCACCTCTCCACACAGGTGCAGCAAATACAGCAAATCTTTCTGCTGCTGCCATGCAGGGCAGATACACATGAGACTGTACATTCCTATGTCTGGAAATCTCTCCCTCAGCACTGCTGGGTGAAGGGTTGTTGTGAGAAGCCTTCCTCAGCACTGCTGCAGCTGTTTTTGCCCCTGGATCTGCCATCTGTGTACTTGCCCACAGCTCACAGGGGCTGAGCCTCCTGTTCTGGGCTCACCAAGCACTGGGACCCCTTGTCCTGGTTTTCTCTGTGGTCTCCAGGCAGCCTGACCAGCCCTTAACCTGAACCCATGGTCCTGTCTGTGGCTTCACCCCTGCAAGGGAATTCTCTGCAGGCTCTCTCTTCCCTTCCAGCTTGTGCCTCTTTTCCCTGGCACACACTGGCATGGCTGGCTGCCCTCCCTGCCTCCAGCCCCTCTTCCCAGGCTCCTCCAGTGCTGTGATTAACACTTAATGCTACCTATCAGAGGAGAAATCTCCCACTGTTTTTCCATTTAGCCTCTAGTGGGTTTATTGTAAGTATTTGAGCAAAAGGTTACTTTCCTCTGTATGGAGGTGAAGTAATTGTATGTTCCTGTGTGTCTTCACACTGCTCCAGAGCCATGCCATTCCCTAATTTCACCATGGGGATGCTGTTTGTGCACCTTGCTTGGCTGTGAGGGCTCTGCTCCCTCTGAAATCTGCCAGCTGGAACTTGGGAAAGTGACCACCCCTCACACAGATGGAGACATGCCATGACTTACAGCTTTTTTTAAGTAGAAAATTTTTTTCCTGCTGAAATTGGGATTTAAGTGAGCTCTCTGCACTTCATCGGGGTGGATTAGTCAGCTGTTCTATGAGCTTGGTATTAAAAAGGGTGGTTGCTTTGCTGTGCAGGAAACCACAATGCCACTGGAAAAATAAAGAAACATAAAATACAGGTGTGGAGACAAATGATAACTGCAATGAAGAGGTACTCACACAAACCCACAGGCAGAGGCTCTCATTAACAGCACCATTCTCTCCCCAGGAGACAGGAGCATCCATTCCCCTCTCTGCAGGAACAGCACAGCCCTGGCTGGGACATGGGGCAGCACCTACCTGAGTGGCCCTGACTGCACCTGGCTCAGGTGAGTGCAGATTTGCTCCTTCAATGTCCTGCCTGTGTGCACCTGAATCACAGAAAATCATCCCTGTGTGTCTGAGCAGCTCTGGGCGCTGTAAGGCACCAGCCATGGCAGGGTGGCTCTGCAGAACAGAAATACACATATATATCCACACACACACACACATATATATATATATGTGCAGAGATATGGATCCATATGCCCACACAGAGATTTGTTTGCACATCCATTGCTCAGGGAGGAGCAGAGCCTCCCTGCTCTCCCCAGGCTGCTCCCTGATGGGCTGGGTTCAGGGCATGAGGCTGTGCCCTGACACAAAACCTCAGCCAGCACTGGCAGGGTCAGGCACACAGCACATCCCCTCTGCTCCCTTCAGCCTCTGCCCTGCAAAGGGAAGGCAAATTGGTAATGAGAGCCTCTGTGCCTGGGTAAATGAATTAATTACTCTGCATGGCTGCTGCCAGCTTTGCTTTTGCTCCCTCTGAAGTCAGCACCTCTCAGGATCTGGCTGTGATTTCTGGGTGGCTGCAAGGGCGTTTCAAGATGTGATCTGGACAAAACAAAAGCCTAAAATATTTCAGTAAAGTTAGACTTATCCCCTCCCCCTCTTCTATTTTTTTAATAGCACATGAGATATTCCGTGACTTTTTCTGAACTTGCTAAATGGATGTCAGTGGAGAAGAGAGACATTTTTTTCCTCCTTACAAATGAAGTCATCTGAATTCACCAAATAAAAATAAATATGAGCCTACTGCTTGGTTCCAGTGGTGCTGCAGAAGGACAGGGCTATAGATTTTCCCAGGAGTGAGGAATAATTCACCAAGGCTGCTCGTTATTCATATAGACAGTGAATTAATAATATGGGACCCTGAGATCTCTTCTTATCTAGGCCGAAGCACAGCTAGAGGGATGAGAAGCTGACTCCTTGGATTTCAAAAAGCATTTTTCCCCCTTTCTTCAAGAAATAAGAATTGATTGAAAGTATTTTCACAGAGTGGGGAAAAAAAAAGGCTTTCTGGTGATACCACCTAAAGTACACATTAGATAAATAGAAAACTATTGGCTTTGTGACTGTGAACTGTTCTCACTTGATGTAAGTGCTGATAGATACAGGATTATCTCTAACAAAGCATTTACTAAGGACCTGACCCAAAGTCAATAGGAGTCTTTCATTTGACTCTACAAGCCTTGAATCCTGCTTTCCCTGCAGGCAGAGCCAGGGAGTGTTTGTGCATCCCCTGCCCACCCCTCAGCTGGTGCAGTGCTGTGGGAGGATGATGAGGGTGAGTACCAGCACGAGGGGCTGAGCTGCCCCTCTGTCCTGAAGGAACACTCCTGAATTGTGGATTCTTGCTCCTCAATCAGTGTCTTACCCATAATTTAAAAATAAAAATAAATGAACTGATGGCAGCACTTACTGTCTGCCTAAGGAGTGACAGACCAGTTGGGACCTTTTTGTTTGTGGGTCCTGGGTGGGAGAAAGCAGGGCAAACAGAGCAAATGGAATGTGTGCTGTGAATGCTGTCCTCTCTCTGCTCCAGCTATTGCACATGGAAAAATAAGGATGAGCAGCACCAATTATCCAGCAGCACAACTGAAGAGGTACTGGCCAAGAGAGGATTAAAAGTCAGGGAGCTCCCACTGGTCAGTAACCTCATGTTTGGCTTGGTACCACTGTCCTAATGAAGTGTGATGTAAATTCTAGTGGGATGTCAAACTAGCCACACGGTGGCTAGGGATCCTCAAACTAACAGAAATGATCCTCAGACTAACAGAAATCTGAAGCATGCACATGTGTGATAATATTTCATACACTGTGGGATGAAACTTGAGGTGATCCAAAATCAGTCTGTGAAAAATGAAAATACTGGCTTGATTTTATTTTATTTTTCTGTATCAGTAAATGACTTTTCTTTACCCTGGTGCATGACTGGTATAAAACAGGACAAGAGCAACCCATGGAGACTAAATCACTAATCCTGCTGCCTGAGAGTTAATTCTTCAAATCCTGTGTTGCAGAAAATGTGGAATGGGAACACCTCACATGTCTGCAGAGGCCTTTCTTTACAGGTACAATTTAGAGGAAGAGATACTGCTAAGAATTTTAGTAGCACCTTCCTTTTTGCTTGGTTGTCACCAGTGTTAAACCCACCTCATTTCCTAAAAGCACTGGCAATATGCACAACCTGCATGAAGGTTCCTTTGTGGCTGATTTCAAAAGCCAGTGCAGGTGCTTTTCTGTTATTCCATACTCTGCGGTCCAACAAATTTCACAGATAATTATGCAAGAAATATGAAGTTGCCTGGGAAAGAGTTTAAAATAGCCTGGAAGAAGATTGAAGGGAAGGGAACAGAAAAATGAAACATTAAAAAATATGTGTGTCTGAGAGCACTGACTGTAACACAGTAAACTCCAGTATAGGTGAACAAATTATATATTATTCACAAGCCTTGAAGAACACACAGACATAACCACCTACTGACTGTACAGGATGCTTCAATACCACTTGAAAGGATAGGGTACAAAGCACGATATCTCCAGCATAAAAGTGAAAGTATTAAAAAAATTATAAGTATCTTTTTTATATAGTAATGATATGACAAAGGAATAAAACCTCAGCCCACAGGAGAAATTGCACCAGTGACAGGGATTTCCTGAGGGCCTTCATGAGCCCACAGGAAATGCTGGGCATTGCTTTCCCCAGAAAAAGGGACTTGCTCTGGAGAGGTATTTGGGCAAATGAAGAAAATAATAATATCCATGGCAGAGAGCTGAGCAGCCTGATGCCTGTGGTATATGCTCTGGCCAAGTGGCAGGCAAGATAAATTGTAGAGAGGGAAGGGAGCATTTCAAACCACCCTTCAAACAAAAAAGACCTTGAAGTAGTGAAAGGAACCATGAAAGTAAATGTGCAACAGAATAGGCAAAGAAACAGACATTGGTGTCTGTGTTTCATGGCAAGGTTTGGCTTTTGTTTTACTACTGCATAATTCACTGGTGATGGAGGCAGCTTTTAGGACAGTATTGAATACAAAGAATTATTTGTGACTTCTGAGGCTGCCATGGCCTGGCCTCACTACACTTTATTAAGATGAGACCCCAGAAAGTTTGCTGGACTTGGCAGGGAGTGATGCTTGGGAATACACATCAACTTCATGCCCTGCACAGTACAAACATGAATTTTGTCCCATGCAGGAGCAGGACTGCAAGCCAAGCCCTGTGTACTGGAATGGTGTGCTACCCATGATCAGATCCCACAACAAAAGGGACAAAAGGACCATTCATCAGCCCTGACACTTATTAAAAATGTTAAGATGACTCCTACAAATAACTGTATTTTCTGAAAGAGAAAACAAAGCCAGCTCTCCACACAGCCCAGCCGTGTCCCAGAGCAATAGCTGGTAGGAGTGGAAGGCAATGCAATCTCTCCTCTGCAACTTGGACTCAAACTGCCAAAGCACCAGCCTTGATGAGGTGTTTTCTGATGAAATTTAACTGGGAAGCACCAAAAGCTTGATCCCAATACCATTAAGTCACAGTTTGACAGGGCAATACTGCGGTTCAGCCTGCTTTATACACACTAGCACACAGCCATGGGGTGGAGATGGCTTGAGGTGGTGATCACCCAACAGCCAAACTGCTCACAGGGGTCTCCCAGTCCTTGTCACCTCTCAGAAGTGCCTTTGTTTGGGTGTGAGTACATTGCTTGAAGTGTTATATTGTGAGTATATTGCTGAACACCTGTGGATATTTAATTAGGACTCAAGCAAGATTTCTTAGTGACACATTATGGCTTGAAATTGTATATATTTACACACTGTAAATAAAAGCTGGTGTGAGATTAACCGGCCTGAAACCTTTCAATATGGTAGACAAAGAAGGCAGAAAGTTCAAAAGGTGACCTTTTGAAATGTTCTCATGCACAAAACAAACAGCAAAGCCCAAATCTTTGTGTGAGTTAAAGCACTGACGTCAGTGGGACTCCCATGGGAAGTTTTGGGAGTTTGTCTTTACAAGAACAGAACCACCAAATTGGAAAAAGTTTTGACTTAAACCAGGTCAGTATGTCAAAAGCCACAAAGCAAAGTCTGGGATAAAACAAAGGCCAAAGCAAATGTCCCTTGGATTAATTTTTACCAGCAGCATATTGGGCTTTTGAACTGTTCTCCAGCCATCTACAAAAGCAGCTATGGGCTGACTACAACCCAACTTGAAAGGGGAAGACATTCCTTTGTAGCTCACGTCTGCTGGCTTTGAAGTCACAGTGAGTCTTACCAGTGACTTCAATGGGACTTGCCTTACACTTTCATATTAGCCATTGTTTTATCCTAACTCCTTTCAAAATTCCAGACAATAACATTTCTCTTTATTGTAATCCTGACAGAGCAATTAGGCTCCAGTCCACACCTGCACCCGACTTTTTCCTTCACACAGCACTCTTTGAGCTTCTCTTCTCTGAACAGAGTTATGAGGGCTGAATTAATGGTGTCTCTCTGCTCTATCTGCTGCCTCTGTATTTCATGACCTGATGAAGAACATGAAATTCTTCAAGGCTTGTACAGCCTGATCTTTGGTTACAACAGCTGTAGTTTTCACCTACGGTTTTATGAGTGTGCTTAGCAGAAAAAGAAAAGCTTCTTTTCATCAGGGTAATTAGGCAATAACAGAATGACAGGTTGTGGACTAAAGCATAATCATTCACAGGTGCATTCATAGCATGGTTTTAATCATGAGTTCTGAAGCAGAATTGCATTCCCGCTATGAAAAGCTATGAAACACTGCTTCATAATTTAAAAATCTGAATGTGTTTTTAAAATAATAAAACATTTCCTTTTGTATCTTTAATATATAAACCAGACATCCACATGCCAGAAATACCTACTGAGAAAACATGAGATTCTCATTTCTCTAAGGGTTCCTAATCTCTCACCTTCTTGGTATCAAATCTGCAAGAATGATCTCTGTCTGCACAATATTCCCTTCCACAACACCCACCAATATTCCTGCCTAACTACAACTCCTGTCTGAGGTACACTGGACCACTCCCTGCTCCATTCTAATGCCTTGGCAGCCTGGGATTGAGGAAAGGTACCCAGAAGAGAATGTTTTTCCCAATATTTTCTTGCAGAGCTCCCCACTCTCGCCTGGGGTAAAGCTGAGTGCCAAACACAGACACAAAAAGGAAACTCTGGGTGCTCCCAAAACGGGCAGAGACACCACCACCCATGGGATTCCAACATGGAAAGAGTGAGGAGAGCCTACAATGCTGCACAAAACCAACCTGTGGCGCTCTGAAGCACCTGTGGGCTGACACAAGCAACACAACATTCGCCAAAAGGAACAGCGAGGGATTTTCACAAGATACTCCGTTCCACAAAGCTGCTGCACTGAGGGATTCTGCAGCACAGAGCAGCTTGTTTGGGAAGGGTAACTAATGGGATTAGTACCACTTACTCCCCATCTTCTTATGAGATTTATATTTTGCTAAGCACTTCCCAGCTGTGGCTCTCCCCTGACTGCTCTGTGGTTTCACCTTGCACTGCTGGCAGGGGAGCCCCAGAGAGGAAAACACCCTGTGGAGCTAAACCTCATATGAAACCCAGACACAAATAACATGGTGCTTTTCCTTCAGAAAAAACAAAAAACAAACCAAATCCCCTTGACAAGCAACAGCAGCAGTGATTTTAATAGACAAAGATTTTTTCCTGCTTTCTGTAATGTTCATTTCAGGGCTAGAATATGAGATTCATTTATTTATGTTATTTTGCCACTGACTTTCCAAATGACTAATTAAATCAAAATGAATAGTGGTTGTCCTTTGAAATATTTATGAATCAAAACTAATGTGGCACCAAAGGGGCCCTGTGAAGTGACTCAGGGGATAATTTTATCCAGG
Organism: Ammospiza caudacuta; assembly: GCF_027887145.1. Lineage (NCBI taxonomy): Eukaryota > Metazoa > Chordata > Aves > Passeriformes > Passerellidae > Ammospiza > Ammospiza caudacuta. The sequence goes on along the minus strand of NC_080604.1, from coordinate 17,519,047 downwards.
TATTTATCAATAATAAATCTCTTATACTCATCTGTAAAGCATCCATACTGGGCAATATTCTTACAGTTTTCAGTTAAACCTTAACATGATCCATGTGCACAGAGCTATGCACTGAAGTAGCAAGAAAGTCTAAATATATACTTATTCTTATAGATTTTTCTATTTCATTAAATAAAGAACACAACAAAATTCCTATTCACAATCTCTGGACTTACAGCTTTCTAGCTGTAATGGATGGTACACAAACAGAAACATATACACAGGAGGAGCTACTTGCCATCAACACAGGAAGGTCTGTTTCTTGTAGTCCCAGCCACTTTCCCAGGTAGACAGGAGCATTTTACTGTTTGTGATCTTTCCTCAATTCGATTCTTATTACAGCATCTGTGTGCTGCTATAACTTCACACGTTCCTCCTTCTGGCAAAAAAAAAAAAAAAAAAAAAAAAAAAAAAAAAAAGAAAAAGAGAATATTGACACTCTGATTAGGAAGAGCAGCAGTGGCTAATCAAAGCACCCAGGTGTGCTCCTGTCTGCCTTTGCCCAGCTTCTGTACAGGTGGGATTACAGTTTTATTTCTGTCTCTTTGTGTGCTCCCAAATAAGCCAGGTACTGCTACACTACATTTTTTAATAGAAAACGTAGATAAGTTCTCTTGCCTTTCTTATATTAGAAGTCTCTGTGACATCCACATAATTTTTGGCCTAAAAATAATGTTGTCAATGTCTGGGCCTGAAGAAATGTGGGTAAAATACTACAGAAAATGTGCAATCACTGTTGGCTGGTTTTATGCTTGCAATATTGGAGACCTTTTCCCCAAATATCTTCTCATACAAGGACAGAGACTAAGGGAACCCATCTAGAAATAAGGTTTTTCTCCAAATATTAGATTCTGAGGTAGTACTCAGCCCTTAGGGAAGGACAGAGTCTCCCCAGATTACAGGGTGGCCCAGCAGCATTTCCCTTTGCTCTCCCACTCACTAGATTGGCAGATTTAAGGCAGGAAACATTTCCTCTGTGTGTGAGATCATCAGGTTTAATTTGTCTCCTCCCTAATTGTTCTTTCTGAGCATTTGCAATAGTTTTATTAGGAGGAGAGCACAGGGGGTGATCGACACATCCACGGTGGCTTTGGGCTTACGAGTGCTTGGTGTTTGTGCCATATTGCTGAGCACAGAAATGAAGTGTCAGGTGTGCCATTCCCCTTCACCTCTGCTCTGCAAGGAGACAAACACCACGGTGGGCTAATGCCCTGCCCAGGTAATTTCTCCATTCCTCAGTTCAGATTGCATTTAGCTCACAATCACTGAGTGTTTAATGGTGTCAGGCTGTTCCCCACAGATATCTGGCTGCTTTCTGAAATTGCAGCACAAATTTGGCAGGGTTTGTTTCAGCTTAGTACAAAACCTCATGTGCTGCCCACTGAAGGGCAGGATGTGCAAGATTTTCTAGAAGAGCATTATTTCTTCATGCCATTAAGTACATGCTGTTTTTACTGCAGCATAAACCACATTAATCCTATCTTTGGATTTCACTCTTTTTGAAAGAATATTGAGAGCTTTTGGCACTGTGTGCTGTAGGAGAATAAGAAATGTGGAGATGCTGATCCACATCTAGCTGTGAACAAAGGGGTTTGGTAGAGGTCTGGCAGTTCAGTGGCATTTCCCTACCAGGAGTGTATCCTGGTACCTGGGTTTTCTACAAATATGGCATTTTAAATGAAGCACTGGGCAGGTAGGCAGGGAGAATTCATATGGGGGAGTTTGCAAGCATGAGATTAATTCTGTAGTAAACACTGGAGTCATCTGCAGAGACATGCTGCTGCACCTCTTAGTTATTAGGTGTGTTTGGGCTGCTGACACAAGCTTTTTGAAAGCCAAAAGGTGTCAAAAAAGAGAGATCCCAACAATTCAGAGAGCCATCCTCTGACAAATGGGCTTTGGAGTGTATCTGAGGAGTAAGAGGAATTGTGATAATCAACTCAGCCCCAAATGCTTGCATTTTCTATGAAGTAATCCTTCACACAAACTCCCTGTTCCCCTATCCAAATTGTATTGAAAGCAATGAAAAGATTCTCATTGGTTTAATCCATCTTATGGTCATGCCCTAAGAGAAGAGAGATTTGTGATTTTATTGATTGCAACTTCAACAATAAAGATAATGTACACAGTAATAAGCATTTCTAATTTTAGACTGCATAGACAGTGTGGTAAATATTTGTGAAAAACCTAAATGCTTAATTTCCTCTATAAATATACTGTATGAGTACTAAGAACCACATGACTTAGTCTTGCTTATTTGGTTATCTATTCAAAATAATGGGTTGTGGTGGAAGAGCTTTATAACACCTTTAATTGTTATGTGGAAGCTGAAGTTGCTAGAGCAGTAATGAATTTAGCTCAAAGTGTGTAATTGTTTAGGAGGGGCAAAACATAATGACACTATAAAAGCAAGGAAAAACCATTTTTTTAACTGCTAAAAATTTAAATACATTAATTGGAAGTTTTATCTACATAGTCTATAAAAGTATGCAAATATTAATAATTATAATAATAGAAAGACCCCTTCCAGTGCTGACAGAGAAGAAAAAATCCACCTCACATGGAGAAAATTCTGGAGGTTATGCAGCCTGTTATCCTGAAAAATCTGTTAAGTGGGATCAGATATTTGCATTAAAGCATATTTAGCTTATGGATGCCTACTGGGCAGCATTGCATGCAATGTGTTTTCTTGTATGGATTTTACCAACCATGCATGTACATGTGAGACTTTTAAAAAGTCATATACAAAATGGGAATAGAGACAGATATAAATGGACACAGTGAAAATAGGAAAAAAACCTCATTGAAAAAGCATGCTCCTTACTACATCATTCACAGAAACACATATACCACAAATATATTGAGGGTGGGAGGTTCTATTTAAATCTACTTCAGCTGCATAAATGAGGAAATTAATTGAGTGGGGAGAGGAACACAAATCCATCTTCAGTTTCCACTGAAAATCACTCAATGTGTTCAGATGGATATGTGAAATACCTTTGCGTTTTGTGGTTTTTATTTTTTGTTTCCTACTTTCTTCTTTTGGGGGAGGGGGCTGGAGAGCAGAAAGAAATACTCTAATTCAATATCTGATTAATTTCCTGAGCCATTTTTTTTTCTTAATGGTTCATCTGGATTATGGGAAGACTTGGCAAGATATTACATGGCTAGGAGTTGTGGAAAAAATGGGAACTATTGACCCCATAGGCTGTGAGTGCAGCAAAAGTTTGAATCCTTGTCATAAACCCCACAAATGTCTCTGTTTTTTGAAGTTTATGGTCTATTGAGCTACAGTAGCTTCTGGCTTTGATTTCACAACAATAGCCTCATCCAACCCATTCAAGTCAAGAGAGGATTTGCCATTGAATTTAAAAGGAGAGGAAAGGGGCCTAAAAATCCTCAAAGTAAATGTCTTCTGAATGTTATGTTGACAGTTACATTTCATGAAGTGGCTGTTTTATCCATCTGGCATTTTTTAAAAAATAATTTCTTTCTGCCCCAAGAAAAGCAGAAGATTAGAAATGGAATTGGAACTTGTGGATCAGGAAGAGCATTGATCTTCCTTCAAGAAGCTTCAGAGGTGAATGAAAATGTCCTGTCATGACTTACACCTTCTTCACACCAAACGCCAGCAGGAATTGATGGTGAGAACAGCTGATCCTTTCTGAGCACTCAGGAGGCCTCAGCTCTGCATGGAGGAAATGTGACCAAAGCCAGAGGGACAGAACTGCCTGCCAGGGAGGACCCTGGAATGCTGAGGATGGCAACTCTCTGTGTCATTGCAACTCTGCTCACATCCCCCAGCCTCCCAGAAACCCTTGTTCTGCACAGACTTCAAATAGAAAACTGTAGAAATAATAGATCATTTCTGCTGTAAAACAGAGGCAGCTGTTTGTTACCCCTGCAAAGGTTTCATTCTAATTGGAGAACACTAACTCCTGAAATAATGCTCATTTTTGTCTCTTTTACAAAGCCACCTTGAGTTTGCACACCACAGAGTGAAATATTTTATCATGAGTATGAGTCTGCTGTGGGAGGCTGTGATTTAAAATGTCTAATCACCTATAAGGTCTGAGTGCATGTCTGGCAGAAGCCAAAAAGCCCATCTTCTAGTCATCTCTGTTTTTTATACCTCTAGCTAGGAGGTAATAATAAAAGCATATTTTGCACTTCAAAATTATAACTTGCCTCTGCATTCCAGCCAAGCCTGAACTTATCAGTAAACAAACATAAAAAAGGCAAACAGCACTACTGATTTGTGTTATACATTGTGGAAGTCATTAACTATGACTCAGGTAGCAAAACTTATACATTCTCTCTTTGACAGTGATGACAATTTAATAGTATTTGACTCTGCTGAGTTACATGGAGTGTCCTGCAGCAATGAGAGAGGTTGTTTATCAAAATGATAAACATGTTTTCATTTCCTCCTTGGCTGCATGTATGTGATCAGAAGTCTAAGGCCATCAAGAATTCACTTATTCTGGCCACCAGACAGACATTAAGCTATTCAGGACCATCTGTGCTTGAAATGAGCTCCACTTAATGGACCTTCCTAGGGCAGGTCAATCATAATGAATGCAAGTGTGCATGAATGCATGAGCAGAGCAGAGCTTTGGTGAGACTTCTTGGGCTGTTTGGCACTGGCAGAGCTGGCTGACAGATAAGATGTGCCTTTCTTCTCAGGGTCACACACCCAGTGATTTTAGAATTCAGATCCTCTGTTCCATTTGCTTCCAGCTCATTGCAAATGCACCTCACAGCCTAATCCAGATGAAGGTTGTTGTAAGAACCTGTTCCTGCTACTTGCAAAAAAATAATGGTGCCCAAATAACATCATGGGCTTTGCTGGCCAAATTCTGCCTCTGTTACACCACTGGTGATTCACCATGGGAATATGAACAAAAGAAATCATATGGACCAATTTTATCAGCATTTCCAGACAGTTCATTAGGACTGCAGCTGGTTTGTGGTAGCTCTATTTATTTGTAACAGCTTCTAGTAGCCACTGTAAATGCCAGTGCTATCATTCTGCTAAGGTCATGGACCCATATGTTATTCTGAAAATGCTGAAGTATATGCAGATGCTGCTGCTAGACCTAGGAGAACAGAGAGAATTTTGGAGAGAATTTAAATTCTATAGAATCCAAGCAAATGGTGACAGCAAAAATTCTTCAGACACTTGTAGACTTGCTGAAAAATTGCTCCCAGAAATGAATGGATATAAAAATTTGCATGGTCTCCACCCCATCTCTATACAACAAAGGAAAGAAAGGAAAAACAACCCAACAACCCTGTGACAGCCCTCTTTTTTTTTTTTTTTTACATTTACTATAAAGAATTCAGGTTTGGGGGCTGCAGTTTAAAGAGTTTTCAGTTTGAATAAGCTTTGGAAACTTCCCAGGTGTAATTAATACATTCATAAGCTTTAATCAAAATGTTTATGCCAGCTAATGTGCCAGAACTGCAGACTACACTGTGCACAGGGGAAAATACTACACTTTACTTTAAGAAATAATAAGCCACTACTATGGAACTTGCAAAGCAACATTTTTACTTCTGACAGGAATATGTAACAGATGGAAAAACAAAGTCCCATGCTACACCACCAGCCACTTCACAAGTGAACAAATAAAAGACTCCTCATAGCCACAGTGCAATTACACTCCAATTTTTCTTTTACATATAATCCTCTAACATTGTTTATCTGCTCCAGAAGGAAAAGGATCTATCTTACAGGATGCATTTTCAGAGCAATCAGAGAAGGCTTAGGGTTTTCATTCCTTTTCACAAGGTTAACTGCCTTCAATGAAGCTGAACTTGGCTCATAAACCTGATGTAACACAAAGGCACCACCAAAAAACTGACCTAAGTATAACCCATTAGCATTATTCCTTAATTACATTCCATTATGATAACAGATACAAATAAATGGATGAATTATTCTTTAGATGTGGAATTACCATAACTATGAGAATCTGTAATGCTCCACACATGCTCTGCAAGTCCCCTGATATACAGTGGATTTTTTGTTTTTTAGCCCAGTGGATCAGAATAGACTGCACTGGTCTGTTCCCTAAATTTCTATTTATATTTTGATTACTATTCAGTATTTTGTTGTTCATTATGCAAAATCCATATTATAATTTTCATTTTGGGAAGATTCTGTGCAACAGCAGCAACATAAGTGACTCCCACTGTGGGTCATTAAGTTTTGGGTTGGGATATTATTTTCTGAAATGCTGCTGCTGTGAAAGGGTTCTGGAGACACAGGGTACCCCCTTAAAGAAACTGCTGCTTCTCTACACAAAAAAACAGAACAAGAGGACCATGGCTAGTGAAATTTGTATTCCCTTGGAAATGCACCTTGTGTTAAACCTTAAAACCCTGCTGAGGTTTTTCTGATGTCCGGGTCACTCAGAGCACTCCTGGAAGCTCCAGCTCTGAGAGCCCCCAGGACAGAGCCCATGGGATGGTGCAACATCCCTGCAGGTCTGAGAGCCCCAGTTCCTGTGCCATGGCACAGCATCCCCATTTAGAGCAAGGCAAATAATGAGATTGTCTTGCTTTGTGCTGCCTCATGGTCAGAATTTGGAAAAGAGCTGCTGGACCAAGCAGGTCAGTTACCTGTGAAAATCTATTTCACACTCAGCCAAAGCTCTGATAGATTCTGGAGTGAGAATTCCTGGGCTAAGAGGGGCAATGTGCATTCTCACAGACATCTCTGGTTATTTATCTCAGAAACTTTTAAGTTTCTGAGAGTAATCTTGACAGAAAAGGCCATTTTAATGAAACCAAGCTTTTCTGTAAAAATGAAAAACAAAATAACTTCTAGAGGAAAATAAAATCTTTAAATATTTTGTTCAGCAGAATGTTAATATTTCAATTTAATATTAACTTTTTTTTCCATTTGTATTTTATTTCCCATTCAGTATAATAGGGGAAGCAAGGATATGCAAAGCTCTAATTAGCACATGGATTTGTAGTCTTTTACAATTTTCTACTAATGCTCTTTGCCATCAGCCACAGGAGGCTTCTATCTGAGAGATTTACAGATTTTTATACTTACACCCAGAATAGAACAGACTCTGATCCTCACAAACTGGTTTATTCACAGAAATTAAAAATACGTATTTTCTGTAAAGGTGAAAAGATATGCAATCTGCTCTTGAATTCACAAGGAAAAACCCAGAGCACACCAGCATGTGAGCTGTGCTTGGATCTTGGGCTGGCTTATGGATTTCCATATCAAACCAATACACACACCAGAGAATAGGTTTTCCTACTAGAGAGCCTTGCAAATTGATCTCCTGAGAAATTTGCGTGGGACCTTATTCTTATGCATATTAAAAAATAATAATAATGATAAAAAAAAAACCCTCTTACAGATGAATCAAAGTGAAAATGGTCTCCAGAACAAGAAGGCAGCTTTCTAGCAGCTCCTACCTCTGGCACAGAGCAGCTCCAAAGAAAAAGGAATAACCAGCAAGGCTGAGGAAGGCGAGGGGGCGACAGGGCAAGGGTGGCTGGGGAGGAATGCTGATGAGGAATCTGCTCCTAGCTCTTATTTAAGCAGGGTTATGAGTAGTTTTAATTAGCATTTTGCATGCCTGTGTAAAATACACCCCCAAAAGGAGAGAATCTATGAGAAAACCCCACTTCTTGTGTGTGGAGCTGTCCCTGCCACTCCCCAGAGGACTGATTGCTTTTCTGTCACAGGGAGTGTGCCAGGGAATTGTACTAAGGACTATCAGCACTCCTGTATTGATGAACCACAAACCCCAGACATGTAACTCACCAGGCAGGCAAGAATCCAATGTTCTCTTAGTGGGGATCTTCAGTCTTTTAATGAGATTTTTTTTACTTCAAAGGGAGGCCAACTTACAGCAACTTTGAGAAATGGAGGTTAGAAATTAGAAGTCTTGGTGGGATTTACAGCGCTGGAATGCCATTAAGAGATGTGTGTGAAGAGGCAGGACTTAATTCAGAAAGAGAAGAATGTTACTTTTGAGAAATAACTGAAGTTCCATATTAAAAAGTAATAAGCATTATGACTTTAAATTTCATTGACTTTCAGTGAGATATGACATTCCTAGAAGTCTATATCACTTGTAAATAGGATGTCTTGGTCTAAATGATGTATGCCAGTAAGGCTGAGCATAAAATCTTGTAAGTACCTTTAAAAAAAACCATGCTCTTAGTCACTTGGGTGGTTTGGAAAATTTAATATTTGATATGTCAGAGAAGATAAAAAAACTGGGTTTGGACAAAATAGATGTAATGTGCTTGCATTGCAGCAGTGCTCCTCCTATAAGTTAAACTGCAGGCAGCAGTATAGACTAGAGATTAAAAAGACCTGCTGTGCTGTTCTGATCATTGCTTTGCAGCTGCACAATTCTTGCCCAGAACAAATTTTCTGGGTATCAAAGCTGTGGAGAAATGTAGATTTCTGCTGCTGAACTGAAATGAACATTTCCAATACTGACACTTCTAGTTCCTTGCCAGAGAACAGTGAAAATCCAAAGTGGAATTAGGGCTGAAAATATCCTCACAATAAAATCTGAGTGAACCACAGAATATTGTCCTTGGAACCTCAAAATGTTGCTCTAAATGCTGCCAGCAAAAGACATCTAAAGAAACAGTGTTAAGGAAAAACACACAATGAAAGAAAGACAGGACTACCCTCTTTTTGGATGGAGTAATTAAGTTGATAGGAAATAAGTAATTCAGTCACAGCTGCTGATGAGAAATGAATATAGGAATGTGCATGAGAAATGATTACTAAGAAAGGATTTAGAAATTATTTTATGTCTAATATGCAAGCACAGCCTGGTCCTGCCAGAATCTGACTTATGCCCAACAGGCTTTCCCCAAGCACCAGATCTCTAAAACTGCCTAATGCATTTTTTGAATACCTTCATCTCCAAACTTCTCCAAACTGGAAAACCGTATTAATTTTCTCTTCAGCCTTAAAAGAGACTCAAAATTTCTTATTATGCTCATGATGCACCCTTTGAATTTTTCATATGGTACATGAAAATGTCACACTTTTGGGATTTAAAAAAAATATTTATAAAATAATCCACCAAGTACAAAGCAGCTCCACAAAAACCAACTTTCAAACCCAGGCTTTGAGTCATCCCAAAATGATTCAGGAATCTGAAATCCTTGTGGAAAAGCAAAACAATGTTGCTCCATACAGTTCATCTTTTGATATGATGGTTGCAGATAAATTCATCCCCAGATAATTTTATCCACTGAGGTGATTAGCCTATGGAGAGCCTATGATGTGTTTCTGAGCACAGTGGCATAGTTTATGGTAAAGCTCTTGTCATGCCTTATAAATGTGTGAGATGCTTTTATGAAGCAGTTAGATAAGGAGTGGTGAAAATAATGTGATCCATAAAGAATGCACAGTGATGAAGAGCTGGGATTGCACAGATACTACAGACAGACTGATAGAGAGAATTATAACCATGGTACAGGCTGCATTAATCTTCCAGTGAATGGCAATAAATAAAATAACAGGAAGGAATGGGTCTAAACAAATTCAGCCAATATATAAAACTGAGAAGTCAGTGTGGGATCAAAGTGTTTTTAATGGGATCTCTTATGGATGCACTGACTAGCCATGGTGGCAACAAAATTTTCATCCATGGGGTTGACCCCATGCTACAAAATCCATGGGAAGGAAAACAAAGACTGCAAGTTACAGCACGTGCAAGCAGAAGTCCCTGTGAGGAGCTGTGTGGGATGAGCAGCAGCCGCAGTAAATCCTGTCCTCTGCAGCACTGAGCAATGCCAGGCAATCACCTCCCAGGCATTTTCCAGTGGACAAGTGTGCCCATTATCCCACCCCATATATTTTAGAATTATTCATACTGTGACTGCCAGCAGCTGGTCCTGCTCTGGAGCAGAAAACCATTCCTCTGCCAGGAACTGGCTGCACACTGGTGCACAAGGACAGAGGATGGGACCAAAGGCTCAGAAGCAATCAGTTGGTTTTGCATGGAAAGCATTTTGCACTGCACTCATTATCCAGAGCAGAAGAACCTGGTAGTCTCCAGCCTAAGGAATTTATAGCACACTCATTTCTGAACCTTATTTAGCTTCAAGCACAGTCAAGCACTTCAGTAAATGTTAGGAACTGGGTATGTGAGCAGCAATATTTTAAATTTCAGACTACTACACTTCAGTTATGAATTAACAACTCAAGGAATTCTCTCAATCTATTTTAACTTTCATGCTACTCTGCTGTGGCTATGCATTAGCAAGCTTAAATATTCCCCCTCACAATGATTTATTCCCTCCAGACTGAAGCATGATTGAGCTGTTTTACTTCTGGTCAGGACCAAACTATGGCTGAGGAAGAGGAGGAAGCAGAGGATGAAGTGGGACTCAGACCCTACAGTTCTCAAAATTTAACAATCAGGGCAGCCACTACTGTGGCTAAAATATAGTGAGAGGCCAGTTGCCTCCTCCTCACTGAAATTTTAAGGGAGAGGACAATGGGAATATTTTATTTCATGTTGTCTTTTGGCACCTCTTATTTTCTTCTTTTGGTTTTGTTCTGGTGAGGTTCACCTCGAACAAAGCAAGTCTGACTGATTTTCTCTTTTTCCCCTATTACTTTAATCACTTCCCAAACCTGTCTTCTCCTACATTTTTCCATAGTCACTATCCTGAGCTGCTTTTTTTTGCATGAGTCTCTGTGTTTTGATGTCTCTCTCCTCCCTATTTCTGTTGATGAGCAATATTTTATTTCCTGCCACCATGATTTGCTCTGTCTTCCCACTTCAGCTCTCTGCATAGAATTGTAACCCTGATTTATTCTGGTTCCCCACTCTCTCTCTCTCCCTCTTTACCTTTTTATTTTCAACTGCATTGAATGTTTCTCTCTCTGACAATTTCTTTCTCTTCTCTCTGGAAGCTCCTGATGAACAACACAATGCAGTACTGCCTCCTAATAATTGATCACCTGGCTGCTGTTCAGATTTGTACTGCTCCTTTGAATACATGTGCAATCCAGTGCACTCTGTTCCTTTATAATGTGAATAAAAAGGGCTGCACACTCCAGTGGAAATACAGGAAGTGTAGGGAGCAAATAATTTCCTACTTTGAAAGCAACATGTGACATTAACAACATTGGGTTGAAATTAATATTAGTTTATTTTTTATTAGTTAAACAGGAGCTGTATGCAGGGAGCTCTGCAGCTGGCAGAACCTAAGAGGCCAGGCAGAAAACACATTTATTTTTCTCTCCCCTGTTTCCCCCTTGGTGATGATCAGTATTCATCCAAACACTATCTAAGAAAATTTGGAATCCGATTTTTCAATTAAAAGTTGCTTTTAAAACAGATTTCTTTAAAAACTAAAATCTTTTTGATGAAAGACATTGACATTTCACTGGCCAATGTAAACAAATTTGAATTCAAGATAAAATCCCTGTCTCAGTGTGTGTTATAATTCACATAACTCAATTACTTTTAGCAAATGATTCCCAGTTTCCTATATAGTACTACAGCCAATAAACTACAGCACACTAACATCATCCCCAGAAAGGGGAAATTGTCTTAAAAGCTGAAGTCCGGTCAAAGAAGGAAGTAAGAAATTATCTGAACTATGTCTCTTATGGTCACAAAGACATCATTTTGCATTAAGATAAAAAAATAAATTCAACTTTTGTTCCAAAATAATCCAAGTGATCTATTCCAGGGAAATGATGCAAAAAGAAAAAAAGGCACATGCACATGCAGCTTCCTGAGGAGAAGCAGCCCCTCTGATGAGCTGCAGATTCTATAATTCTTTGCTAATTCCAGCACTGCCTCCAAAGGGTCTCTCTTCCCTCTTCCTGATTCATGTCCAGCTCAGTCCACTTTTGAGCTAGTTAGAGAAACCCCATTTCACTCAAACCCCAAAGTTTTGCTTCAGAGAGCTCAGTTTAGATGCCATCCCACAGGGCTCATGGGGATCCAGCTCCAGGTGAGCCCCACCAGAGAAACCCCAGTGCTCTGACCCCTCAGTCCAGCTCCTGCATTTCCAGCCTTAAAAGTTTTGGATAATGCTGGCTATAAACTGGGCCTTCACTAGAAATAAAATAAATTGGGAAAAGCCTCTAAACTAGAAATAGGATAGCTCTGCCAACTCTCCTTAATGGTGTGCTGGTAATTAGAAGCAGAAGAGGTCATCTTGCCCAAATCTTTCCCAGTATCAAAATGCTGCCCTCCACACACTCATGAGCATCTTGCTCAATTTATTTTCTCATTATTTAAGCAATTGGACTTCTGCTGGTGCAACAGGGGATCCTTTGAAGATGCCATTCTAGTGTTTAATGGGATCTACCATTGGGCTGAGCAGAAAAAGAATGCTCTGTTTTCTTTTGCTCAGTTTTCCTCATTAACACTAATTGTGATGCTATGACCAACTGAACACAGCTATTCCCTGTTCCACATTTACAGATGTCAGATATGTTTCTGATGGTCATCACATCCCCCATCATCATTATCACCACTTAGACAAGCTGTGCATTTGCTGCTTCACTTCACCTTTCTTCATGGAGCCTGTCCCCATCACCTTACTGATGTCCACAGCTCCTCTCAGCATCACTGACATCACTGATGTTTTTAGAATTCCACTATGTAACAATTACATTATTATTAAAAGTGATAGAAATTCTCTGCTGTAAATTGGATGAGCATCATTATCTCCATTCAAGAGAGAAAATCTGCCCTGTTTTCCCAATCCAGCATTTATCCCTACTCAGCTCTTCAGCACTATTAACTAAAACACAGACAACCAGCACAAGTTAATAGTTTCAAGAATATTTGATCATCAGTGTATAAACTACCAGATACATCGGTATTATTACTGCCTGGGCATGTTAGCACTGTGGAGATGGACAAGGAATAAAAAACAGGGTGCAGAAACAGAGGCAGATGCTCCGCAATAGAAAATCCAGCCAACAGTCTGAGATGGAAGAGGAATGCCATATCTAATTGAAATGGTGCTCTGTGCTTCCCAGCAGTGTTCTCAACAAGGAAAGACACTATTACCTCCTGCTCTAGGAGAAAGTGCCATCACTTTCCTATTTTTTCCATCTCCATTGTAGTAGCTGGCAATTTTCCAGCGTTAATACTTGAATACTTCTTTTCCCCATGTATATTAGTTCACTTTTTTTTTCTAGATACACTTACATTATTTCCTGGGCCTTCAGATTTTTCTGATCCTTTTTATTATGAGCCTTGTGTGTTGTAACACATATTTTACTGTCACTGGCAAATTGGCAGAGGCCCCGTTTCCTGTGGATAAAGCCATCCCCAAATATTTCTTTTAAAACCTGAAAGATGCTTTTTTGCTTGGCAGAAAACTAAACTAGCACTTGCAACAGCCATGGCCCTAAATGGAGTAAAAGGAAAGGATTTTTCGAGCCCACCCTACCAAGTTATCCAGCACTGCAAATGTGGGCTCCCTCTTGCTCCAGTGGGAGCCTTCTCCAATCAAAGTGCACACTAACAAAGAAGGAATTTAACCCTGCAGCCAGAGAAACTACTGACTTTCCACTGAACAAACAAAAATGTGCTATCAGCAATACCTTTAAGGCAGCCTTGGTTGACAAACAGGTGCTCCCTCTGTAAGACAGTTTTCTTATTGATCTGTGCTAACATCTTGCAGAAGTGAACAATCTCATTGCCATGTCAAAGGCTAACCATCTGTGAACAAGTAATGCAGCCAGAAAATCCTTGTTGCTACAATAATAGCTTTAGGACGTGGGTTTTGTTTCAATCACCACAAAAAGAAACCTCCAGGAAACTTCACATAAATTCTTTTTCTGATAAGTTAGCGCACCTAGAAAAATACTTTTGCTTACACAAATTCCATCTAAATAAATTACAATAGTTTGCATACTATCGAGTGAGTAAGGTTCATAAAATAATTGGAAAGTTCATTTTTTCCCTTCTCCTCCTTTGATATTGCAATCACCTCATAGTCTCATGCATCATAGCCCTTCTCTTATTTAAAAATCCTAATTCTCTCTGTGGGACAAATCACCTCTTCAATACCTGAATATATATGTTAATACTTTCAGGATCAGACTTTTTTTTTTCCACATCAATAAACAGTATTCAGCCATGCTGGAACCACAATTTTAGACTAAAAGACCATTCTAAAAGATGGATGTGCAAGCACAGTGTCCTACTGAGAGACAGAATAGTGAATTAATGATTCTGGAACAAGAATCTGATGTCAGGACTTTCTGAGACCAGGAGACAATTTTGTGAGAAACTTTCTAATTCAGTGAGATAGCATCAGGCCCTAAATAATTGTCATGTTGGAGAATATTGAGATCCCCTGGCATAAATTTTGACTAAGGATTTTATAATCTGACTATTCCCTTAGAAATGTGAACCAGGAGCTCCCTTATATCAAGGTAAGGAATTATCATCATTACTACTATTATATTATCATTATTATTATCATCATCATCACTAATTACTCCCTTTGATAAGTTACTGGACGTTGTTGAGTCTATATCTAAGTGTCAATGGTATCGTTTTATCATTGAAAAAAATCTAAGTTTCTGGATAGATCTGGAAGGCCTCACCTTTGTCCTCCTGCTCACTGTTATGCCCAGGGCACAGTCTCATGGAATACCAGCAGGGTGGCATCAAAACCAGCTCTGGTTCCAAATCCTGATGGAGATTTTTGTTTTCACTACAGCTATCTCAGGTCTGTCATCCCTGGAAGATGTAGGGAAACTGCCTGAGGGCTCTGTTACCTTTGTGCATAAATATCCCACCTGGGCACTTGTGGGCTCCTCCCCACTATCCTTGTTTTGTTGACTTGTTTCAGCTGAAAATGTGCACAGACTGAAGTATTGGTTTCAATTATTTTAAAATTAGTCTGGATAAATAAAGTATCAACAGGAAATAGAAACCACAGCACTGTCAGTAATTCAGTGAAGTCATGGTTCTCTATTCTTGGGTTTTTTCAACCCAAAACATCAGAGACAACAAACTGGAACTTCTTGATGTATATTTGCATATTTGTTTACTTTTCAAACTAATTAGCTTTTAAAGCATTACCAGGGAGCAGAACAAATGTACCATATAGCTCCAAAAACAATACAAGAGCAACTGTTTGCATTTAAATGAATTGACTTTGCTGGTACCCTGGATGTGTCAGCCCAGTGAGCACTTAATGTTGAACATTAATTATACAAACAAAAGAAATGGCACAAAGCTGTTGTCTCTGTTAGTTTTCTTCCAGGATTCAACCATGTTTATGTTGGAGGTTTGGTGTCCTAAATAAATTCCTGACCGTGACTGCTTCAAACAGGATGATGATTGAGATGATTGAAAATATGCACTGATCAATGCCTGAGACAAACAACTCTCAGCTGCTGTTGCTCACTCACTGACCCTCGCTCAGTAAGAAATTCTTTTTACTGTGCTGTGAATTTCACCAGCTGGTCATCAGCATGATGGACTGATGGTGGCTCTGCTCCCTCTGGCCAGTTTGTGACACACAGATTCCAAATCAACTGCTCATGGATTTATGACTTTGCTTCTGATCCCCAGGACAGGGGGACAGTAAGCACTTGGGCATCAGAACAAAGCAAAAAAAAAAAAAAAAAAAGGATAAGTGTAAAACTGCACTGAAACTTAATGGAGAAATACAGATTCAAAGTGAACATTTGCATTAAATTTAGGTTTAATTTAACCCCACCCAATAATTTTGGCTGTCAATTAAAAAAAAACCACCAAAACCAATAATGAAGCCAGTTAATATCTGTTAACAGAACTCAGTAAAACAGCAATATAAAGTGAATAGAAGACAACAAAAAAATTAACTGCAACTCGTTGATACTCAACAGTAAAAAATAGATTTTAATATGTTAGTGAACTACTGTCAGTTAGGAACAAAATTTAAATGTTTCTAACCAACGTAAGAGTGACTTTCTGAAGAAGAATATTATTGGGAATGATGAACAAGAGAGGTGTTTGGAGCGATGAATAATGAGGGTACTGAGAGATGTCAGGAAAATACAAATTTTCACTGTGTCTTCCAATGTCAAACCCAGGAGTTAAGACAGAACATTAAGTTGAATGTTCCAAAAAATAATGGAAAAAATCTCACACAAGGCACATGAGCTGAAAGTTTTCCATGAGCTCACAAAGCAGTTAGAAAAGCAAATTCTTTTAGGGGTTAAAAACAACCCCTGCATCACAAACTGCTGGAAACTGGAAAGGTCTAGAGGGAAATTCTCCTTGTTGGTTTATCACTCCTGTGCTCTGCCTTAGCATGGGCTGCAACTGCTACTGGAAACAAGATTGGATTCCTGACCTGACCCAGTATGGTTGTTTTTAAATTCCCAGAGATGGTCCCAACATCCCAGAGGTCATTCTTCAAGTCATCTGAAAATAGTAACCCACTGTGAAGTATCACCAAGCTATTTAGGACACATATTCCTAACATAAATCATATTTTGGGACTTTCATATCCCTTTGCAGGTCTTGCATTTCCATTTTTTTTCCCTGCTCCTATCCAGGGCAAATCTCCATCTCCTGTATTCTCTTTATATTCAAATCACGTCAGCTTTGACGTTCCTTCTCCAACCCGTGCTATGAAATGCCGTCACAAGCACACCCTAAACTTTTATTTATTTCCTCACCATCTGACAGCCTGCCTTGCAGAGCCTTGTCCAGAGTCATTGCTACAGGACAGAACAAGGCAGGAAATGTCAAAGTTGTCATGCACATTCCCCAGCTCTTTGATTTCTGCTGCTAGCCACGCCTTCTCCAAAACTTCTTTGTTCTTGGGATTCAAGCTAAGGGTGAATCTCCCATGTGCCTGAGAAATCCTCAGATTTCCACGAGTCCCAGATTCACTGCTAAATGGCCCTTAAACATGTACAAACCTGGAACACAAATACTGCCAAACTAGATCAGAACAGCTGACCATCATCTCTTCTGCACTCCCTGTGACAGATGAAACACAAAGGGCTTCAAAGGAACATTAAAGGAGCCCATAAATGGGACAACTGCAATACAGGCTGCCTGCACACTTATTTTCTGGGAAATGGGAACTCCTATTCCTTTGGGAGCTTTTTTTAATCCTAGAGAAATAATGTTCAAATAATCCAGAAAAATACACAGATTATTTTATGTCCATATTGTTACATGTCCCTATTACTACTGGTGTGCATACCTTTCAAATACATTATACATTGTATTAATAAATATTTTAAACCTGGTTCCCTGCATCAATTTTACAAATTTCTTGGGTGTCTGCACTCATTCTTCAAAAGAACTGCAAATATAACAGTTATTCTGCATTCCATTTTGTGCCTGTTCAGGAGTTTTTCTCTATTGCATATGGTCACCTACGTGTCAATTTTTGCTCATATAAAGCTATTTCCTCATCTCTCAAACACACCATGTGGCTCCTATTTTAGATTTCACTGGTGCTTGAAAATTGATGATAAAAGGGGCAATGTGAATCTGTCAGTAGAAACATCTTAAATACTCATAATGACATTCAAGAGTTCAGCATTCAACATAATATTTCCCATTTTTATCCTGCTGTGCTGCAGCAAGCATTTCAGCAGTCACCAGTTTGGGTACACCTATTTCACCCTGACATTTTTTTCCCAATAACCAATGTTTTTGTAATAAATCACCCTCTGCAGTTTCACCAGATAGGCGATTTTCCCTCACCACTCCAAGGGCAGGAGGTGGCTCACCCCTGGGACTACTCCAGCTCTGCTTTCAAATCATTCTCCATTTTCTTGCTATCCTCTTGGGCCTGATCTCCTTTTGTGCTGCTCTGCAGTCTCTGCTCATCCCCAGGAACATTCAGCAGACATTCCCTTGGGTGCTCTTGTCTCTTTACCGTTTACATCCTGCCAACATCCCCTTCCCTCGTTCCTCCCTTCCAGGATCCGTCACAGATCCATTATTCATTTCCAGAGCACAGAACCATGTCACAGGTTCAATTCACAGTGTTGTGAACCAGATGTTCTGCTCAGGAGAAAGAATTAGGGCTTTGAATCCAGTGGTTGGGATTTAATTGGAGCCCTGTGCTGAGGGACATGCACAAGGACAGCCTGGAGCCCAGACATGATCCTCTAAGTGGCCCTTTGAATGCACATCTCCCTCCACTGAATACAGAAGCAGAATAATGCCTCAAGGCTAAAATTATCCTTAGTGATTTTCCTTCTGTGTAAACATTTGGGGGTTTTCTTCCTGCTTTTATCAACTTTTTTTCAGATCACCTGCCCTCACACCACCCTTTCACCTAGTTTTCATGTCATCCTGTGGGAGTCTGGTATATTCTCTATCACCTAAGACTTGGTCAGTCTGTCTAAGTCAAGTGTTTACATGTGCTTCCTAAACATTTTTTATTCCATACTTCTCCAAAGGTGCCAGATCCCCGCCCAAACCTTTACTAGATCTAATTTATGGTAAATATGATCTTTCTACTAATTAATTAGCATTAAAAATAAGACATAACTGTAACAAACAGTCTTGCACACCTTTGGAAGTGCTTTTAAAGAGTGCCAGCACACTAAAGACATTACTGATGGTAATTTCATTATTTGCACACACATCCCCACATGTACACACACTGTTACATGAGCATTAAGTTTACTTTGTCTTGACTCCCTAAAGATAAGGAGGTTTTAATTTTAATATTGGTTTGCATGCAGTGAGAAATAATTTTAGATTACAGTAGGGGCCATGAACTACATGCACTTTTCAGCAGTGGCTGTGCACATCAGCCTGTGAAAATTCTGGATGCACATGCACAGGGTGGGCAATTGTGCACATCAGCATCCATCCATGTCTGCAACTGTGCTGTGCATGCCAGACTTTGGTCTGTGGGCAGATATAAAGAGTTTTCCATGTTATAGGCACAGAGAAAATCATTCTTTTTATTAGAGAAAATCATTCATTACAGATGAGCAGTACATTTTTCTGCATTTTATTCCAATCATTAAAATACGTTTCACGTATTTTTAGCTCAGTTCATTAAATGCATGCACAAACTTGCCCACATATCTGTAATTCCACTAGGCTACTCCTAGCAGTTTTGTTCAGTAACATTAAACTGTGTACAGCAGACTTTGTGTTTTACTACTACTGCCATGAGCTCTGCAAACTTAATTGCCAGAGTGACAATATTTCAGACAGAGCTGTGAATTGAGGCTGCTGTTGGAAGCCTGTGTGTCACAGCTGAGGTGGTGGAGGGCACACACTGGATATCAGCTGGTTTGTGTGCAAGTGCTACAATTTTATTCATGGAAAGCCAATTTTTGTGGATGCCAGCCGTGCCTGCAAGGTGTTGGAAGTCACTAAGGGATGTGTCAAGGTCTTTCTGTCACCCTGCCTGATCCTCGATGGCAATCGCCAAAGAGCAAATGGAGGAAAGGCAGAATGCTGTCACCCTTGTGTACAGCTTTTAAAACTTTGGACTGTGGGTAATAGATGCTGATTCCCTTTCTCAAATATGGCAACAGATTAATGACCTCATACTTGGATTCTTTTCTGTCCCCTGTGATTTTTCCTTGGATTGCAGAGGTCACACCCACCTCAGTTTAACTGAACAGCAACAGCAATAAACACCTGCAGCTCAACTCAGCTTTGGCTTCTCCAGCTCACCTAAGGGTTGCAGATGAAGGGAGGAGGCTTTTCTTCATCCTTACACCCACTATTATCAAAATAATTACTGCATGTCTAAACATAATTCACAGGAAAAGCAAAAAGAAAAAGTTTTCTCTTTGTTATCTTTCATAATACAGTAGAATCATTAACAATAATGAACTAATGAGATGATAATAACATAGAGAAGTGGAACTGAGGAAAAATGTAAAGCTGAAGTACAAACACTGGAGCATCAGGAATTGGAATGAAATAGACATTGCTGTCTCTGGCTCACTTTGAATTTCCATAGCTATTACAACAAAATCCACTAAAGTACCTTTCTAAGAAGCTTCTCAGGAATTAACACAGCTGAAAAGAAACCTATCTCACAAGAACAGCTCAGAGTGCAAAAGCTGACAGGAGATTTGGTCCCGTATGCCACATAAAATCTCAAGGCAAAATCCTGGTCCCACAGAAGAAACTGGCAAATGTGGACAGGGTTTCACTCTGTCTCCTGGTGTTTTCTACAGTCTTTGTCCCTACAAAATCCAGATAATGCAACAAGTAGCTGCTATAAATGCAATCTAAAATATCTATAAATAAATAAATAAATTAGAAACTTATCTAAAACTAACAAAAATCCCAGCTGTTCTAAAGCTGAGGAAACCCATTTCCAGTCACCAAACAGCAATTATTATTATGACTTTCATGCAACACCAGGCATATTATGTTTGCTCAAAAGACCAAGTAATAGATAATAAAAGGGTCATAAATTAATGTTAAATTACATTATCTATTTTCATCTATAAAATCAGAGACTGAGTTTGACTCCACTCCTACAAGAGACTTTGAAAAAGGCAAATAAAGGAGAATGAGAGAAATGTTATGAATTGACTTTGAAGCAGAGCATATGCTGTACTTAAATGGAGATTATAATGTCAGTTAAGGATGTATTTGCACATACTCAGAGTGAATATCTCCAAATTCTCTGTGCATGTGTATAAGCACATACTCATTCTTAAACATATATACCCACAAAGGTTCAGCTGGCTCAGAATTTAAAATTCAGCTGTATTTTCTTCAGGAGTCTCTGCCTATCTTGAAAGATTTGTGCAGTTAGCAGATAGCTGGAGGTCCATTCCCACAACTGCTCTGCCTCTACCTGCTGTTATTTTCAGAATACAAGAGGAAAGTGAGTGATGTCTTCCACTCCCTCTGAAAGCACCACAGGCACTCAGTAAGTGTTTTAAACCATCTTTGCCTGAATAAGTTTCTTAATGTCATCTGGCATATTCTGACATTTACTAGCTATTTGCAAGTTAGGTTAAAAAAATACGTATACAGATCATTTTCTACAATGAAATGTCACATTTTGGTGATAACCCAAGGATTCCTGATTTCACATACATCCAGATTGGAGAACTGATCTATTGTGGTAATTAAGTTTATCAGAGTAAATAAATTACTTCATTATTTTTCTGTTTTCTACTTTTTGAAAATACCAAAATTAGAATACTGAGATGAAAACATAACTAATGTGGACTATCACAGCTATTCTTGTTTGATCTGTCTAATTGATCTGGCTTGAATATTTTAAAATCTGGCTTCCAAAACTAACATTGCCATAAACTAAATGCATCATCTCCTGAAAAACAATTCCCTTTTCTAACACTATTTGGTGTTTCTCCTATTTATTGGTGTCGTTGTCTTAGTGTGTCAATACACATAAAACCTAGGCAGCTTATTTGGTTGTCACAATTTATCTACATGGTTTTATCAACATTTTTGAGCATCTGCTGCCTGGCAGCAGTGTTCTGTGCATTAGATCATGCAAAGCTTTTCAGTGCAGGGGGACAATTGAGCTCAGGTGAAAACCATTGTCTGTTAGCCTTCAAACCAGTGTGAAATGAATGCCCCCTTCCTGGCCATAATGGGTGTATTTGTTCAAATCTTAATTATCTAGACTGAATTTTTCTTATTTTCCTGGTTTGGCCATAGAAAATTCAGAGTAAGCACACGTTAATAGTTGCACTCCTGGCACAGGTTGTGTTTTTTCTTTTTTCAGTCTGTTGCACAGTCCTGAGCCATGATTGCTTACTCCTGATCTTCACTTCTCTTGTTTCTCTCTTTGATCAAAGCCCAGCTGTGACATCTACAAATTGGTTATGACATTCACATGCAGGAAATGCTGTTTTTCAAAGATATTTTGGATAGAGAAAGTAATCATTTTCAGTGATGCAAAGACTTTGTCTGCCTCAGTGTTTCAGTCTGTCTTTGATCTTGCTGCTTCATGTGTGTACTACTATACAACTACCACTCATGTGTCCCTGAATTCTCATGTATTTATACAAATCCTCCTTCCTTCCCCCAAGAAATCACATATTTGCACAATTTCCCTCTGTAGAAGCAGCATTGCTTTGTGCAGTTGCAGGAAGCAATCCCCCCTACCATCTCCTTTGATGTTTAGACATGATCAATAATAGAGAAATTGCATCCATCTCCTGCCTGCATGTCTGGGGCTAAAGAGCAGACACACACACAGCTCTCAGCCTTAAAGGCCTCATTATGCATAATTACAAGGCATATTTCCTTGTATTACAATAAATAAAGGCATCCATATTCATGTTGTTATGCTATCAGACAGGGTGGATAAAATCCTGTACCCTCACTAAGATGATAAAGTCAATGGGATTTCTACTCAGTAAGAACTAAAAGAGACATGAAGAATTTTTCTGATATTATTAAGAGATTATTATTCTGGATTACAGATTAGGTCCATTATATTACCCACTATTTGAAATCCCAGCATATTTTGCATTTTGTCATATTACACTGCAAACTCTTTAGAAGTTCCTATTTAGCAGCTCTTACCACTTTCAGATAGGAGCAATTGGATTCAGGCTGTGTGAGAATGAATCTTGGAGGTGTTATGAAGGACAAAAAAAATTTTTAGGGGTTATTGGAACAAATTAATTCCTTCTCTTTGCTTACCATATAGGCAAATGCTTACTTTTATTTTCATTTCCTGAGGCAGGGCTCCAAAAATGGATGAATTACTTAGGAGCGAGATAATATTATGTTATCCCAGCCTTTGCATGTTTAAGAACAGCAAATGAAAGAGGTGCCAAGGAAGCCCTTGCACACCATGTACAGAGGTACACAGATGCAGATAAATAGAGGCACTGCTACCTAAAATATTCAGTTAGCTGGAAAATTCATCCTTGAGTCCTAAATCACCCCTGAAATCTGGAGACATCAGATTTCAGATGAATATTTTATATTACATCTTAAAGGCTCTTCACTACAAGAAGTAAAATAATTGTTATTAAATTCTCAGCAGATTACAAGGCATCTCCAGCACACAGTGCAAAGGAGGGATTGGGCCTTTGTGGTGCACAACTCACTGTGTGCTGGAGAAGTGGATTTTGCTTTTTGAAGGATATTTGCCTGCAGCATAATACCAATAATGGAAATAATATCACATCATATAAAGTTGAAGCTTTTATTCTCTATAGAACTGAGGAATGATGAGAGAAGTACTCTGGGAATTTTACCCTTTAGATTAAATATTTGAGTCATGAGTGTCTGAGACAATCAGTTTCAGTTCTGAAATTACCTTGCTATCTGAAGCATAGGAAGAATAAAAGATACTTTCTGTATTACAATTAAGACATGGAAAATCTCGTTTTTAACAAGATTTTATGCTTAATAGAAGAGAAGAAAGTTTTTAAAAATAGTGCTGAGCCTTGATGTCAGCTTTTCCAGCATTAGCTGAGGCCTGGCCCTCCCTGCAGCCCATTCCACAGACAGTCTCTATCCTAGAGAGTTTACCAAAGGTTTGTTCCCAGAACTTTATACAAATAAGCCCAGACCACACACACAAAGTAACACTTCGGTAACAAAGAAAAAAATGTAAGTTAGAATTTTCTCCACCATGAAAATTTGATCTGTAAAGCTTTTATGAAGTTTCTGTCTTCAGAAACTACTGTCTAAACTGAATTCATTATACATGTAGGGACGAAAATGAAGGAGGGATTACAGATGTTTGCAGAACTAACACTCCCTGTTCTCAGGGACATTTCAGCAAGCAGGGAAAGCAGCATGAGATAAATGTGTGTGAGCACACCTGTATTCAGAGGACTGTGTCATAGGTATTTTCTTCTCTGTAAAGAAACCATTGGATTGTATTCCAAAGAAGTGCCATGATCTCTCTGTATTTAAATACTTTTCTACATAAAAGATTGGCATTTTGAGTAAAAATGGAACAGGCCAGAAGGGATTTGACAAGTTGAGAGGGGCAGGCTCAGTTCATGTCTTCAGTTCATGGACTTCTGCCTCAGTAAATATGCTTATTCAACAGAGTTTACGAGGCTCAGCACTGAAACAGCTGGATGAAATCCTGTGACCTTTGCTACACAGGAGAATGTAATTCTAGAGGCACTTTCTGACATTAAAAATCTTGGAGACAATGGAATAACTATAAAAAAGGAGAAATTTCATGTATATTTGAAATGCTGAGTCTGTGGACTTTCAAAGAATTAATTCTATGTATTACCTTTTCTAGCTTATTTCCTTTTTTCCCATTGTTCATCTACACTGGCGATAATATCTAAAATCCAATGTAATTATATTGCCACCTTATTCACTAATATATAAAACAAGAAATAAATTTAAAATGCTATCAACTGTGCACATTAAAATGGAATAGCAGAGACCACTTATTATGAAAAATCAGAAAAGTGTTTGACATTTTTGGCACAGCTGGGAAAAGAACCTTTTTGTTCCACAGTCATACCAGAGTTACATGTATGAAATGTTGGTGCAGGCACACAGTGGTGCCAAGGGGTGATGATTTCACAGCTCAGCTCCAGGCAAAATGGACTGAAAAGGCCTAAAAAGGCAAACAAAAATACCCCAAAGGCCTTCAGAGCTCCAAGGAGATGCTGTGGGCTCATGGAAGGCACAACATCCATGGAGCTGTCCAAGGTGCTGGCCGCAGGGTCACAAGGGAAAATCCATGATCATGAAGAAATGCGGATATCTGAATGTTATTTATATAAATTATTATTCTTCAAAAGAACTGTCTGCCTCCCATCAGAGGTGTGGATGGGCTCGATGATGAAAGGGAAAAGGTTGCAAATAGAAAAAGCAGAGAACTGCAGTCAGAGAAGCAATAAAATATGTATCACTTGGGGACTGGGCTGTTTTATGCTGAGACTGAAGGTGTGGAGCATCCTCCCAAGGCTCTGCAAGGGGGAAGAAATTCCACTTACACAATTAAGCAAACTCCAAGAAAGAGGAGCTTAAATCTAGTGCAACCTGAACAGAGACTAATACAGCTTGACAGAAAAAATCTAAGTGATTAGAGGAGTAGCCTAGTGCTCTTCAGAGGCATAATGAGCTTAGGTAGGAAGGCCAAAAACTTTCATGCAGTACTTCTTTTTAACCACTGGTTGATTGGAATTATGCAAATAGAGGAATGTGTAAACTTGATTTATATACAGACCTCAAGTACTGAATAAATAAATTGGACCCATCCTAGTACAGTTAGTGGAAAGAAAATAAGGTTTCTGACTTCAAGATAGCAATTTTTAATTAATTATTTTTAAATATTTAACAGAAAGCAAGCTACAGGTAATAATTTCACTACTAGTAGTCTTCAGTATATGGTTAAATTATTTTCCAGAACTAGGTAAAATCTAAGTTGGAATTTGGGTAATTGTGGATCAAGCGAGTTGCTGCCAAATTTGATCCAGATCTGTACTATTAGGTGCTGCCAGGAGTTTTAAGAGATCTCTGGTTTGGAGTTTGGTCATTTTGCTAATAAAAGCTAATTATCAAGAACTCTACAGCTTTCACTGCTGGTGAGACACACATGTACAGCTTCAAAAGTTCTATTCCTAGAACAGGACACATATTACCAGAGTGCAGGGGAAATAGCTCCCCAGAATATGCCAGCATTTTCCACATTCCTTCTGAGCTTACTTTTCAAATACATTTATTTATCAGGGATTTACTTGCAGGACTTTCAGCTTAAAACTCTCAGTACCTCACAGAACTTTTCCCTGTTATCCTGTGCCATCTTAATTCTTTTGTAGGTGCTGTATGACAGAGAGAACTGTCCAAACAAATCCAACAATACAAAATCTGTTTTTCCAGACCACTTTCCTGCTATTAACTGCCATGTCTGTGCTACTGTAGATGTAGTTAAAAAGAAAAGAGAGAGAGAAGTAACGTTTTTATGGTTTCTCTAACATTTAATTATATTTCTGAATTGGATGAGAAGCAGGGAAATTACTAAGGATTTATTTTTCTTTCAAGTATTTTCCATCTAGTTTTATATATTTTAGATATTCTCAAATGCATGGCACAGGCAAAAAAAAAGAAAAAAAAAAAGAGAAAAGTTGAATGCTTTGCCTAAGTGCAAACTACACAGGTCACTTACAGATGATTAATAAGTTAATAAAAATTTGGATTTTATAATGTTGTTGAAAGTTATGGGTGTCTGAATTAGCGTCACTGGGGGCAGAGCTTGCTTATGCAGGATTAAACACCAATTAGTTCTATGGCAGTGGGAAGTGCTGCTTTTAGCAGACAAACAGAGTAAAGCACATATGCATAATATATGAGGACAGAGGAAACTCCACATATCATTTTGCATGTGAACAGTTTAACTGAAATCATCAGTACAAATATAAAAGACAATAAAATTTTCAATTCCTGCTGGATGTGATCTCCCAACCAAGCAGAGAAAGGGAGACACTGTGGGGCAGAAAAGCCCCACAACAGCTCCCTGAGAAGCCCAAAAAAGCTGACAGCTCCCTGCTCTCCCCAGCTGAGTGCAAAGATCCACTTCTGTGTGAAAAGCTACTGAGTTTTGGAAGCAGAGATCAAACAGCCGAGCTTCATAAAATCATGTCAAGCATGTCAGCAGCCCTGATTTCTCTAAACGGGGAAGCTCTGTAACAGTGAGTTTCACTGTGTGTTAACACACAATGACATTTGGGCCTGATGTGGGTATTTGAAAGGCTCTCTTTTTGTCTGGGTAGGGATAAATTTATCTCAGTGCTGAGCCAATTACTCACAAAGACACCAGGGGACTCACAGCAACAACTAGTTAAGCTTCCAAGTTTGCCAGTGAAAGCGGAAGATGCACGTCAGCTGTTTGTCTACAAATATTCAGCAATTATCCAGATACCAAGACACCCAGTAGTACTCAGTAGTCATGGCAACCTGCTTTTGCCTTATTTGAAATTGAAGATCAAAGTGTTATTTGACTGGAGTAAAGTATGCCATTTTTTAATTCTTCATTGATTTAGGAACAAGATTTTAAACTTCTGTCCTATGCGGTGAAGATGTCATTATGAGTATTCCATCCTGACTGGACTGTTCCCACTTTGCTACTCTCAATTCTCTATTTATATGTAATTTTTAATTTTACTGTCTCATTTTTCCTTTGGATCTGATGGAAATGTACTAATGAACTGGGCCCTTCCACCTCAGCTTTCCTTCCACATCAATCAACAAGGACAGCTATCATTATTTAAATAATATTTTAACATCTTGGTCCTGTGAAAAACACAGCCTTGCCTTACGTTTCGCTAAAACAAACACAACTGAGAATTATTCTGAATCCTCAGCCAGTTTTGTGTTGTATTGTATTTTCAGGCTTGAAACCACTCATCTCAGACAAACCTGGTCATACTTTGCTCTCTTTGTATGAAGCAAACAACTGCCTAGAGAATATCTGAGGATTTTATCCTGTCTTGCTCTGAGGGATGAGTGTGGAGCCATGCTGTGAAGAGGAGCTGCTGGGACTAAGGAAGGAGGTGGCACAGAGAATATATCCATTCCCAGGCTTTGCCTCTCAAGCTTTCCCCACTCACCAGGTTTTGGGCTGGGAGTGACCTTTTTTCCCCCCTCTGTATCAGATCTGCAGGATTTGCAGGATGGTTGTGCCTTTCTCTTTAGGGAAGGTGAGATTTCCTTGTTGGGATCATCCTCCCACTTCAGAAAGTGCCTGGATTCTCAGCCCTCCCTGTCCTCTGCCCACCATGCCCTGCTACTGCCCTGAATGCTCTGCAATCTCAGCATGGGATATCTGGAAAAAACCAAAATCAAAGTGTTTAAGAGCAGCCAAAGTAGAGGAACCAGTCGTTTTTTGTATCCTCACACTCCCTGAAACTGCCAGGATGCAAAGGTGGGCACAGGCTAGCAGAGACTTTTCTGCATATAAGAAGAATTGGAACAACTGTGAAGGAGCAGCTGCATAAACCTGCACGGCAAAAAGCCAGATAGCTGTGCTAAGATCATTTCCAGGCAATGTTCCATTCCCAGTGGAGGTTTCTATTGATCAGTAGTTATTTTTGCTTGCAATCAGCCATAGACTTGGAAAAAAAAAAAAAACCCAACCAACCTCTGTTGAACAGAGGAGTGTTCATAAAGTATATCAAAACTAGAAAGGGCCTTTGATTACAGTGTACATCCACTCGTTATTTTTATTTTCACTATCTGCCTTCTGTTTGTTTATTGCTATTCTCTTTTTCCATCACTTAGAGTCAGCTCTGCCACAATCAAAATACCTTATTTTTGATATTTACAGTAGTATGAGGGTGCAGGAGCTGCTGCAGGCTAGAGAGTGTCTGTGCCTCACCATCTCTGCCAGTGGACGCTGCTGGGGATGGGGGTTTAGGGAACTGGGTTTTCAGCTGACTTTGTGCTAAAATAGCACTTTGAATGCCTCTGTCTTCTGACACCTTGGAGTACACATGCCACTAGCAAAGGCAGAGTTTATTTTGTAGGAGACTCCACACCTAGTAATGTTTGCATCTGTAGGTCCTTTTTTTGTGCTGTTGTGTTCCATTACAAGAATAATATTGTCTGTGTGAAACAAACATGTATTTGGCTTTAACCACCCTTAATGTAGATCTTTGTGAATGCTGGTTACTATAGTTACACTGGCATTGTGGGTAATTCTTTCATTATAACTGTTGCATGTTTGTATATAAACAGCTGAGCTGTATTTTTCTTGCTTTAATCTAAGAAGCCACAGGAAATGCTTTGATTTAAAATTTGCTGATCCAGCCCGCAAAGTTAAAAATATGTGAGATCAGGGTGAAATCAGCACAATTCACTGCATTATTACCTTAAAACTTAAGGGAAAATGTACTTCAGAAAGCTGAAAAACTGTTAAAATGGCATACATGAGTGGGTCCACAATCCATTATGATTAAACATGCACTTAACCATTTCACAGATTTCAATTTTAATGCCAAACAAAAGGCTTGTTAAGCAGACCATGAATATAAAGGCTTGCTCTATGCCCAGGCTTCTGTGATATATCCAGATCTATTAAAAAGGATATCTTCCTTATCAAATTCACCTCTTCAGAGTTATTTTGTTTATATTTTTTTTTTCTTTTATGGCGTCACCAATCAGGAGAGCAGGTCAGTCAAGCAGGACCTGCCTTTCCTAAACTCCTGCTGGCTGGGTGTGATCCCTGGCTGTCCCAAATGTGCTGTGGGATGGCACTCAAGGGTGTGCTCTTAAAAGCAAGGTAGGAAAAGGAGGGTTGCAGTAGCTCTGGCAGAATTAAGCAGAAATGAACATATTGACTCTCACCACAGTGAAGTTCACTAAACAGGGGGACACGGCTCATTGTCCTCAAGCTCTGCCTTCTGGGTTAATTAAAAATTAAAGCACTGTGGGTTTGCATATCAGATTCCAGCACCTCAGGAATTGCTGCTAAGGAATGGAGTTAAGCGGGAAATAATTGCAATCTGAAGGTCTATCCCCAAGCAATCCAGAACAGCTCCTGCTCACCTGCTCCAAGATTTCACCTAAAGGACCAGCTCTGTCAAGATCCAGCAAGATTTTCAGGTACTTTTTGAACTGCAACTGAAGAGAAACCATGCTCCTTCTCATCCATGCTCATTTTTGCTAGATGCATATGGACTAGTTTACACTCAAGTCTTTTTAGAGTTTTTGCCCTAAATCAACCCACCAACCTCTCAAAAGCTGAGTTCAGGCTGCTTCTGATGGAGCCACCAAACTCACTGACAGCAAGTGTGCAGAAGCCTAAATGAGCATCTTCAAAACAAAAAGTTAGAGAAAAATTTTGGAGGATTTCACCCCTATCTTCCAGCCATAGCTGTTCCTACTAATTCTGCTCCTTGCATCTTATACCATCTTAGACATTGCATCCATATCTCAAAATCTCCTTGAGTTTTCTTCTAATTTAGCTCTTTTACTCTCATTTCTGTCTTCTGCATTTATAGCCTCTGACTTTATTCATGGCAGGTAGGACTGATTATTTAAAATAACACATTTTTAATATATGCATTAATGCTGTTTTAGGAACAGAATAGTCTCTACTTGGTCAGATTAGTGTATCTCTCATTTAATTACAACTCAAAAGGTTAGAAAGTTTTATCATGCACGCATATTCTCTGGGAATTATCTGACTCTAAAATATAATTAATCATCCTCTGTCATGCTTTTATTATACCCACTGCTCTCTGGAGTCATTCTTTTATTTCCTCTTCATTCATATTCCTCTGACCTTCTTCCTCACTCTGTTCCCACAGACCTCAGGTGAATTTTAGCCGACTGCTCAGAAAGGAGTGGATATTGTTAAACCCATTTGTCAACCACATTATCAACTCACAAACATCACATCTCTGAATATGTTTAGCATTTTCCATATATAGCAGCCCAACTATTAACATGGATGGCATCTGTCAATGTTGACTAAAATTAAATTTTGGAACTCCTGTAAATAATAAAGCAGTCATATAAAGATTATTTCTCTGGAGCATAAGCTACCAGTAAACATGATTTGCATACTGTGCTTACAGCTGTTTCAACATGAACTGTTTGCTGTGGTTCATTAAAATGATTTTATTTTTCAGATTCCAGGATAGTTACAAGTCTACGTACACCAGGCTGGATGAATGTGGTGACAATTCAGGTTTTCAGAACTATGCACATGTGTACTGGATTAGTGACCTGAATTGAATAATAAAGCTTAAAAAGAGATCATTAATAACATGTTTCTGACGAGAGAAATGAAAGAGAGAGGACCTCTGAGAGATGTTCCTAAGGAACAAAGAGTACAAATAGCAAAGCAATGTCCCCAGTGAAAAGAAAAGCACTTCTATAGACCTACATCTCACTTCCATTCAACATACTGCAATCTTTTCTATTGACTTGGCAGAAGTTAAACTGGAATTTGGACACAAAACTTAAATGTATTTCCATATAATACTCTTGATCTAGATAATAACATCCATACATCTATGAAATGTTTTACTCTAACTTGCAGTAAATTCACACAAATCTTTTTTCTTTCCTCTCATGAAAATTATCTATTTCCTTCCCCCATTATACCACCAAAAAATCTAGATTTTTCTCTCCTTTTTCTCCCTATATTCACAGTCTCAGCAGAGCAGCAAAGAAGAGTCAGAGATTTGATTTCAGCTACGGAGCTGTCTTTTCTCAAACAGAAAAATGGCAAGATGGCACAAAGACTGAATGGAAAGGAATTCTGCGCTGTTTCATAATTCAGTCTCGTAATCTGAAGGTCGTGAGTTCGATCCTCACACGGGGCACCAAATGCGGGGGACGGGGCAGGTATAAGTCCAAGGGTGTCAGGAACCCACGCCTTAAAAAAGGAACCCACTAGGCCGCGGCAAAATATCCAAATATGGATAACATTGTAACCAGACCAGTGAAGAGATTTTTGCTTTTATTTCCAGCACATCAGTCTCAAAATTCAAAATGGAGACATGACAGCTCACTGATCCACACCAAAAAATGTCTCTCCCAACAGGGCTCATACAGCAATCCATAAAATCATCTCAGACTAGAATTCAGCCAATCAGACACAGAAAACACATATTGACAAGCATGCTATCCAATCCTATAAAACATACGTAATCGTAGCTAAAACAAAGACTAGTTCATAAGAGACAAAGAACAGAGTTCTATTCATGCTAACCTTCTAAAGATATACATTAAATAACCTTGTTGCCATCCTAAAGCCAATTCCACAGAGACCTATTGTAGTTTGTCACATCTACTGCTTGGGAAACTCTTCTGCTTGCATGGGAAACTTTTCTGCTTGTATTTGCAATGCTAACAAAACTTCAGTCTGAGGCCTACATACTTCTTTTAACCATTTCTTAAATATCCTCTAACCTTATGGATTCCAACATGAGGACATGTGAATGCCCAGGTAAGACTCACCACAGTCTGTATGCTCCACTTCAGAGTTCAGCTGTGCCACAGAAGAGCAGCAGAGACAGGATCACTGCCATCCCTTAGAGTTTTGGGGCTAATCCATGCTCCTGTCAGACCCCCTGAGCCTGGTGGTTGGACCCCAGGTGACTCCAGCTTCCCCTCATCCCATCCCTCAGGGCACTCAGTCCCAGGTCAGGTGGGAAATTAAAAGGCAAATGTAATTTGGCCAGTAATGAGGCCAGCAGCAGCTGCCTGCTTTTTGGTTACCCAGCCTTCCTTCCCACCTCTTGCTCTCAGCCATCATAAGAGCACCTTAAGAGGTGCCTGTTGATGTCCATCGGATTTTTTCCTCCATTTTCAGAGCATGCAAGTTACACAGAGCAAACAAAGCAATAGATGTGACAGCCACTTGAACAGCTGTGTCCTGAGCAAACCATTCCATTCTGCCTTCTCTCCTCATCCAGCTCCTTGCTCTTCACAGTCCTGAAGGATTTTTTGACATTATTGAAAGAGCTACTAGAGAGAGAGATAAGATTACCATGGTGTGGCACTATAATTTTACAGGTTTGGACATCCCTGAGAGCATCAGTGCAGCTTTTAGAGATCCATTTTCCAACCAGGAGCCAACCTAGCTGGAAAAAACATGGACGTGATTGCAAGGGCTCTGCACCAATCCTGTGTAACCAGTGCCAGCCTTTGGTGGTTTGCAAATGCACAAAATTCAACTCCTGGGTCTGTAGTCCTAATGCAAAGGATGTTTTCACTGCTTACAGAATATTACAGGAATTTAACTCCTATATCTGCCATGATAGTCAAAGCTTTAAAAAAATACACAAGGAATAATTGCACATTGAGTGCATGTGCAAGGAAAGTGTTCTGCAAAGTTATTTTGTAGCAAAAGTCTGTCTCAGAAAGAACAGGTGGGAAAAATATTTCAGCAGAAGAAATATAGTTTCTAATCACAGGTAAATAGATTTGCTTCCAGGAAAGCCTGTCCACACTCAAAAAGTCTGCCAAGAAAATGTAGGATTTCAAGAATGCTGGAACAGGGAGAAGAAAAAGAGGAAAAATAGCTTTTCCAGCATCCCAGCCAATTCTGGGCTTGAGAAGGAAATTGGTTTAGGTCAGAATATATATGCTATTTCAACAACAAGAAAACCACCACATTTAGCATAGGCACAATCTAAAATGCTTCATTTAACCTCAAAAAAAAAAAAGGTATTTTACTATGTTTTCAGTTTATATAACTCCTTAACAAAGCATTGTTTCATTTTTTAGTATGTAGAGCTTTTTTTCTTTTTTAATACACTAAAAATGCTGATTTGAAGCAAAAAGTTCAGAAGTTGGATCATTAAAATGCTGAAAAGAAGCATTTTGGCATTTCCCATGAACTGATTTTGAATTCTCTCTTGTTCCTATCTTTTTCATCAGGAGCTATTTATAAGATTTGACCCAAATTCTTTTCTCTCCAGCTAGCTCCTCTTTTCCAGATAATTTATTAGTTGTCCAGTGAAATAGTGGCCAGGACCAAAAGGCAGCATCAGTTCAGTTAGTTAGTGCAAGCAGTAAAAAACCTCTTAACACCTTAAAAATTGAGATAATGAAAAGAGAAGACTGTCCCTACCACACTTTTATTATTCAAAATATTTCCCATGAAGGGGCCCATAGAATAGGCAAATTATGCATTAAGTATGTAGTTTCTCTTATTCATGCCAAATTACCCCATGTCTGCCTGCAGGGACAGTTTTTATGCCTCGTGTATGTGCTGAAGGCCAACTGTTTGCCATGAAATCAGATTATTGCTCCTGCTCTGCCCTCCTGCAGGCCCTGATGCTGGGATTTGGAGCTGTGCATCCTCCCTGGCAGCACAGGTAAGTAATTCCCACAAATTTCTGTGGGTTGAAGCAGCTTCTCATGGGCTGCGTGAGGAGTTGGGAGGGAATGACCATATTTAAATGGCAAAAGACACAGGGGTTTGGGATAGAAAACCCACAGAGCTTTCTCCTAAAAGATATGATAACTAAACCAGATATTCCATGTGCAAACTGGATTTTGGTCAGTAGGAGCTGCAGAGTAGCTATTTGGTTATGTTTGCTCAGATTTTGTACTATTTTCTATCCCTGCCATTCCTCCATCCTCATGTTCTGGTTCTCGATTCAAAGCAATTTATTGGAGCTCTCATCCAGAGGCTGACACCAAATTAACTCCAGAAGTCCCCACAAAGATCACTTGTGGGCAGGTGCTAAACTGGCAGGAACAGGGTCTTTTATTTTAGCAAGTAGAAAGGTTTGGATATAGTTCAAATTACATAATCACATTTTCTTCCAGCAGAAGAAAGACAGACCTTATTGAAGTGAGAATCAAAACTCCTTACAAATTTACTTAAAAGGGCCAAAAAGTCTAAAATCTAAAACTTTCGTAGCTTAAAAAGGAAAATCATAAGAGAACCAGCTACCCCATTAATTTTCTAGGTCTCTCTGAAGAATCTGGTCGGAGGAGCTTTTTTTATCTTCTAAAATTTTTGAGAAGATTGAAGAAAAGAAACTACCTGTAAAGAGGGAAAAGCAAATGGACAACTCTTTTAATTCTGCAGTGAAACAAAGGAAAAGTAATTCAAGTTTTTGGTGCAAGTTATGAAAAGTCATTGTAATTTTTACTAGCTATTTTTTACCCATTTATTACCAAAGATTGCTGTCTGCACCAAATTACTGAGGGTGGCTTTGAGGTGGCTGTGACAAACAAAACCCCAGCTACCTTCCACTGAGATGGTTTTGGAATCACAGAATGAGGTGCTGCACTGCCAGATGAGTATGCAGAACAAGGAACCTTATTTTGCCCTGCTGCAGGAAAATATGCAAGGACCTTGATAGAGCACTGACTGCTGCAGACAGACAGCCACAAATCTCAGGTGTCTAAAGCTTGGTCACAAATCAGCCTGGCAGCAGCTCATGAGCAGGCTGGCAGTGACCTCAGCACTGTCACACACACTCTTATCTGCTAAATTGCTTTGTGGTAACCTCACGTCATGTCCTTGGCCACACTTCTACAAATATTTCTCTCTTGCTTTCCAAAGAGCTGACAGTGGGGCTTCTGAACATCAGAAGGATTTTTTAAAATTATCAGTTATTAAGCACTTTTTCTTTGTATTTGTAGATGCAGTCCATTATTCCTTATTGATACACAACTAAAGAGCTAAAGCTGCTTTGGAATGTGGTATTTATTTATCCTATAAACAGCTACAGCTTTAATTAGCCAATGGCTAACAAAGGAATTTCCTATGGCAGAGCATGAAACAGGAAAGTTTCAAAGGATGCTCTAAGAAAGTCTAGTTTTTCAAAAAGGAAGAATTTAAAACCCAACAGAAAACCTCAACATAAGCCGTTGTTTGTCTATTGAATGTAAGTGCTTTACCAAAGTTGCAGGACAGATTTGAATTTTCAAAAACATACTGAATACTGAATATTCCTGCATGAAATAAACAGGTCATTGCAGGGAAGACCTAAGACTGCAACTGGGGAAAATATTTTTCCTAAATCTTCATTAAGGAACATCATTCAGATGTGCTTGGAAATCCCTAGGAAAAATCCACTATCCCAATGCATATTAATGTATGGCCTTTTTCAGTCCTTCCTCTCTTTTCTATTGCAAGTCTCTCTCCTCATGTCTCCACAGTTTTCTGGGAGAGAAATAACTGACTGTAACATTTGTCTCTATTTAGCATTTTTCCCCTTCTGTTTGCATGTTCTACCCTGTTGCTGCCTTTCTATTTATACAGCAAACTTTGTGAAGCAGAAATGTTCTCCTCTTCTGTCTCTCCTGTGTCCCAAACCACGGTGTCCCATCACTGCTCAGTCTGTTGGCACAACAATAATAGACTTAATCATTATTATTGGGCCAGGCTATTAAAGTTACATCAGTGACATGAATGTGCAAAAACATCAAGCTGCTGGGACAAATATCTGCAAATTTCTTAGCAGATGTTGTGTGTGTGTGTGTGTGTGAGAAGCTGAGGTAAGGAGATAAACAAGTACAAATCTGTTTATAAAATCATGAAAAAGCTCAGAAAGGATGGAATTAGTTGGCACAGCACAAAATGAAGGTATCATGGTGCTGGACATTCACTTCACCTATCCTTGTTTTACATCAGGGGTCATACTCCATTACCTTTTGCTCCAAGCTCCAAATCAAATTTGATTAGGGACTAATCTGATTCCACATAATGAGAATACTATTTAGGATGCATGCTTTAAATGTGGCTTTCAGTCCACAGTTTGTTAGGTTAATGAATTTAACAATTGAGATGATTTGTACGTTCCATGGATGATTTGGCACAGAAGACATTTGTAAAATGTGCAAAACTGGCTAAAAATGGCTTTTCAAGGAACACAAGTGAATAATTACAGCTGATGCTAAAACCTGTATTTGTCCTTCAACAGTACATAGGTGGCTAATATTCTTCATTTTTAAAAATGTATTTAAAAGTACCACTAGAAAACATGAGAGGAGGAAAATTTTTGGACAGGTAAAATACAAGAAAATATTATAAATTTTTGAGCAGATCTAGTAAAGCACTTTGGTGCTACAACTCCTACACTTACACAATGCCTCCAAATGAGTATGAAACATCTCATGGTTGAAGCCCAGAGCACCTGAAATCACTGCTTCTATCCAGTTGTGTCAGCAGATGTGGGTCAGATCCTAACCCTCAATTCCAAATGCCCTACTCTTTTCTGTGGGAAGCTCCACCCAGGGCCTTCTCTGAACACACACATCCACAGCCTTTATACCAGAACATGGGCTGCAATTGGCCACTTAGCTTTTAATGCTAGAAAAGCTAAAACTGATGGTGCTGGAGCTTTCCTTTTCATTGCACAGAGGTTTTGTAGCTAAAACCTTCAACCAGCAAAGCAGAGCCACAGATGTTCTCATCACCCATCTCTGCTGGGCACCCTGGTCAGAAAACCCCAGGCAGAGCAGCCCAGTGCTGGTGGGGCTGGAGAGAACAATAAATCTGCTAACTGGAAAGGCAGCAGCCCTGGATTTGGGACCCTGCTTCCACAAGGACTGGCACATTTTATCCAGCCACTTGAGGCATGCTGTTAAATCAAAGCATTTGGGCATTCCCAGAGCAGGTAGCTGGATGAGATTTCAGAGCTGCAATTCCAGGCACTGGAACCTGAATCTTTCCTCACACTGATGCTCAAATCATGTATGGGATTTGTCTTGCTGGTTCCTACTCCTGGATCTGACAGCCAACTGCTTGTCAGAAGCACTGGAGCAGAGTGGGGGGAAGGCAAAGAAACTCAAATAACACTAGAAATCAAGAATGACTTAGCTTATATTGGAAGTCGGTTGCAGGACAACACTCTGCAAGCAGATGCTGCACTCATTATTGCTCTTTAAAATAAGAAAATGAGGCTGGGGATTCTGTTGGTGAACAGAGCACTGGGACATTTCACCCCAAGGAAGCTATTGTAGGAAAAAGAATGTTGTATATCCCAGAGCATCATCAGGCTCTTGAAAGTAGAGGTAACAGTGGCAGCTGAATAATGCTGTAACAAAAAAATAAAAATCATCTGTTATGGATACACTGCATCTCAGGGCTCACTCTGGGGTGTTTCCTTAGAGCTCTACTCCAAAGATCACCTTGCTACCAGCATCCTTGTGCTCCCCACAGTAGCTACAGGAAACATGAAGTTCACTTTCCCTCTCATTGAGTCAAAATTAAAACCTGTGGGGAGAAGTGGTGCCGTCTCCAGACAAGGGACGACAGTTCATAAAAACCTGGAGAGGCAACAACCTCTTAGTGAAGAGATGCCAAGTGATGCCTGGAAGGAGCTGCCAAAGGTGATGAGACACTCCTTTCTCTCTGTTCTCACCCTAAAACACTCATGACACAGCACATGCCACCCACAGCCACCTGCCTTCACTGGCACCCATTTACCTTTACAGTAGTTTAAATATAATTTACAATGGCACAAGATGTCAGGTCAGCCCTTTGTGGGTTTTTGTGCTGCTCTGAGTCCCAGCTTGCCCTATCCTGCCAGGCTAAGAGGAGCTGTCCTCCAGCCACCCCTCCAGGGATCTGCTGTGGCCACGTGGACATACAAAAAAACAAATTCAAAGTTCTGTCTCTAAATCAAGCTCCAGTTCTATGACACAAACCCCACAAAAGCTCGGAAGCAGAATGCTCTGAAGCATTGTTGTGTCATCCCACTGGAGCAGGAGCATTACTGCTGGCTCTGCTCTCCTGCAGGAGCCATCTCTGCTGGAAGTGCTCAGGGTGTATCACAGGACTGGCCTCGGGCACAGGCTGTAGTGACTGCATTTCCCAGCTAATGAGCACCTGAGAAAAGGGTGCACCAGGAAGACACAAAGAAGTAGCAGCGATGCTTTTAGCTAAATATCACCCATTTGAGCCATCTTATTCCAGTTTACTGCAGCCAGAGATGAACACAAACCCACTGAGACCCCTGCTGCAGCTCACTGGGCTGTGGGCAGCAGACATGACCTGGGCAGGATCACATCTCCCCAATGGCAATCCAGGATCTGTGGCTTCTGAACCACCACCTCAAGCACCTGACAACCTGACTGACATTTCACAAAAGTACCTATATCACAGGGTGCATCCTGACAGACACAGACTCACTCAGCTGGTTTTTGCCAGCTGAGGATTTTGCCTTGGAATTATGAGAGCAGGCCAGGCTGGACAATATAATGAGAAATAAACAGTTGGTGTAAGTTCTGCTGTTGTCTTGAAGTGCCCCAACTGAGTTTAATGGTGATTGTTTGCAGCACAGAGTGCAATACCAGTCATAAAGTGGGACAGCAAGTGAGCAGATGACAGGAGAAAAAGGGATGAGCACTTCCCTTTTCCAGAGTATTTCACAGAAACCACAGTGTTAATTCTCCAAACTTCTGTCCTTTGAGACACCTCCTCTTATTGATCTGATGACACAAGGATGCTATCTAGTCCAGCATTTAAAGAAACAAGCTGGCAAGACTATACTAATATTAGCATTTAGGAGAATGTCTCTGGTTGAGTTAGCTTTGGACACATGGACATTCTGTTGAAAAAGCACACCAGAGGATCTTCAACAAAAAATAATCATTTCAATGACCACAATGCTGAAAGCAAGGCCTGTTGACTGCTGGATGCTGACCAATGCAGCGACTCTGTGTTTTACCTGGACATTTAAATGTTTCTATTGCTCTTATCTTCTTCATGGTCTGCTTAATACTGACCTTCCAAATGCAGCTACTCGTAATAACCAAAGTAATTTGCCAAAGGTAACAACAGTAAGAAGTAACAACTGTGCTTAGGCTTAGCTCCCATATTGCCACAACAATATAACAGAATTAGCATCTGATGGCAGGGAA
Source organism: Ammospiza caudacuta (assembly GCF_027887145.1). Classification (NCBI taxonomy): domain Eukaryota; kingdom Metazoa; phylum Chordata; class Aves; order Passeriformes; family Passerellidae; genus Ammospiza; species Ammospiza caudacuta. The sequence goes on along the minus strand of NC_080604.1, from coordinate 17,479,745 downwards.
GATTTCCAGTCCCAGCACAGTGAGATAAATGTTACTAAATGTTAGACTACTGTGAAAGATTCAACCAAACATAATCACCATGATTATAGGCTATAAAAAGTAACATTACAGAAGAGCTCACTTAATACAAAGGAGAGGAGGAACAAAAAATAGATTTCTGTCTAGAGGTCCCTTTTACACAATTACAGAACATTTCAGCAGTCGATACGAAAATCCAGGTGGTTGTACCCAGAGAAGCAGAGAGAATTGGTTTTTCATTAAAGCTGTGGTATCTCTCATTGCCTCCCTCTACCTGCTTCTACCAGCTTTGTTCTGATGAGTCACTTTGATGGGCCATGACCAATATGTCACCCCACAAAGGCACTGAGGCCACACATTCCACATAAGGAGTTCCACACCATCAACAGGGACACACAGAGGAAAGAGACCTTGAATGGGTCCAAAGCAAACACAGCAACAGTGGGAAAACCCCATGAATATAAACTTCCTGCTATGAACTATGTAGAAATATTCCTTCTTTTGGGAGGCATGGAGGTGACTTTCATTGGGTTTTCTGTAATCACACCAGTGGACTGGTCCCTACACAGATCATACCCAACATCTTGTACAGAACAGTCATGAGTGGATCCATGTTCAGTTTCATTTTGGATAAAATTCAACCCAGAATATGCACATACTGATTTTGAGTGACCATCCCCTTTTTCCTCTCCACATTAGGTTTATATTTCCACATTTGACTCGCTATAAATGAATTTTGGGGGACCTGGCACAAGTGAATGTTTACCAAAATCCCTCAGATTGCCAGTGATTCTCCTCCTGTTACATTGTACTGATATTTTCTTTCTCTTCCCAGCACACAAAAGTATTTCTCACTAGCAAGGCAGCTTATTAAAAATATTTTAATGACAGATAGAGCCACTTTATTTTTTTTTTTTTTGTCTCATCAGGCATTCTTATCAATTACCTTTTTCCTCACTGAGCTGACTCTGCTTCAGCCAGAATTAAAAGCATGACCCAGAAATTCCTTACAAAGAAAAAAAATATTGCTAAAATAATTTAAAGTTTTAACTAATGATTCTCTTGAGTAACTTATACTCAGGTCACCACATTCTTGTTCTGGGTAACTTGTTATTTTTCTGCTATGGAGAGAATGTTCTTAGTTAGATCAATAATGTTCTGCCCTGCCATTTGAAAAAACCTGAAGCATGAAAAAAAAGTTTTGAAAAACATTTTGAGCCCTCTTTGTGCTTCAGAGACCTCAGATTTGCTTGTGTGCTGTAAGAGCATAGATCTGTTGTGCCATTCACTGAGTGCCAGCAGTTTGAATTCAGTGATCATTAAAGGAATGCATGGAAAGGACGTGGCATTGTTGAAGGGAGAAGGCTGGGGTAAGAAATGGAGTCTGTTCTGTGCATCATGAAAGGCAGAGGAGAAGGATGGAGTGGCAAGCTAAGTACATGTGGGTTCATTTGAGCCTCTGCTCTTGCCAGAGCCTTGATGGAGTGAGGCACAGCGCGATGCTCTCAGAAGCGCTTGTCTGCTTTAGCTACCTAAAAATGTAAGGAATCCTAGTCATCACCATCAAAACACCCCATTGTATTCACAGGCACTGAAGGCAGCATTCCTATTAAATCCACGCCAGGTACTGAACAAAAGAGAAAAGCAGCAATGAAACCAGCGTTTACTGTCCCTGCCTACAGTACATTCTCGGAGGCGCGTTTACACAGCATGAGGAACGTCCCAAACCCAGCCCCGTCAGCGCTCTCCCTCCTCCTCTGGCTGCAGTTTAAGGGAAGTTTCAGCGATGACAGGCTCTCCAAGAGCCCAGAGCAGGAGGCAGGAGCGGCTCAGAACCCGCTTGCACTCCCCGAACAGCCCCGGAGCGATGCGCGTCCCCCGGCAGCGCTGCGGATCCTCCTCAGGGGCTGCACAGCTCTCCTGTCCCTCTGGAAATAATATCTGTACTCAGAACATCTCTGTGTCACCCTCTTCCACCCTCAGACACACCCAGATTCGCTCTTTGTGTCTGCGCTGAATATGCAGCTACAGCAGCTTCCATATCACCTTCCCACTCTTCATTCCAAACTGGCAAACCACCAGAAACTTCTTTTTTTCCCCTCTCTCTTTTTCCTAAATTATAGCCAGCAACAGGAAATGCAGAGAGATGGCACTGGGTGCTGGGCAAGGGCCAGTTTTGGAGAGCCAGCAGAGCCATCTCCCCTTCCTTGGTGTAGGGAAGGAGTATCTAATGAGTATATTATAAAACCCTGATGAGTTTAGGATGGGGAAGGGGGTGTTGTGCTACAGGCACGACTTGGTTCCCTCTGCTGTTGTCCAGGTGCCAAGTCTGCCCACTCTGCAACCTTTTTATAAGGCTTAATTATTTATTGTTTTGTACCCAGCCACAAGCACTGGGACTTGGTGGAAAACTTTCATGTACAGAAGCATTTGAACTTCAGTTTTGCTCAGGATCATTGTATATGATTTGCCAATCACTAAACATGACTAATGATCAAATAAGATGCAAATGCTTTGTGGTAAAATTTATAAAAATCAATGAAAAAAAGTCTTAGTCATTCCAATTATTTCCTAAATGCAGTTCAGAGGTGACAAATTAATATTTAAGCATATTGGGGGAGAATGTGCCCTTTATTTAAACAGCAATATAGATATCAATTAAAGGACAAATTAGTTATACCTTTTGACTTATGTGCAAGGAAGAGAATTGCTATAGTATGAAAGTTTTTAACTAGTGGGTAGTTTGGTAATTAGAGAGCTGTCAGAGCTTGTTATGTTATCTTGCAGCAGTTGGTGTTCAAAATACTCCTTGCCACTCATGATCTGCGTGGGAAGCTGTTAATATGCAGCTAGAGTCTACACGAGTTCAAAGGGTAGAATTTAATTATGATACTGTAAATTCTTAATTTTCAATTAGTATGGCACTAGGGATCTGCCCTTGAGAAAGGGCAGAATAAAAGACATTTTGGCATTTACAAATGTATGAATAAATAGGAAGGCAAAGAAATAATATTTGCAGGATTGTTACATTTGCAAGTTCTCCAATTGCTTTTTTAATTTATTTTTGCTGTATTAGATTGCAAAACAGTTTTCCAGTGTCAACAGTTACAATGCATCATTTGCAGATATTATCTCACTGCAGGCAGCAGTTTCAAGGCCAGCAGAAATAATACTTTGATCTGCAGTGTAGTGTAAGCCCACGCACAGCTGATGGTCACAAGAGTTATGTACAGCAAATAACTGCCTAATCTAGGAAAACCCTTGCTCAGAATCAAACACACAGCTACCTTGCAGGTCTCCCTAACACTTGGCCAGTGTTATGCAAATATTTGGGAGGAAGCTTTTCTCTGTTTTCCAGTTTTATCACAGCTCACCAGTGACCTCACCACCAAATACAGCAGCACAGAAACGATCCTGCTCCCCCAGCAGCCAAGTTCCACCCACAGGCTATGGACCATGTTGGCAATGATGGATCAAGTATCCCATTTCCAAGCTAATGCTCCACTACTAACTGCAGTTCAGTCTACAGACAGCCCCAGCACACGTGAACACTCTTGTATCAAAGATCATAAGTTCATTAGAAGAGGTACAAGGGAACAACCTGAAGTCAACATTAATGAGGAGAGCAGAAAAGCAGACAGAAGAAAGGTTGCCTAGGCAAAATAATCACGTTTAAAATGCAAGCATAGCAACACTTCAGCCCTGTTTAACGGGGGACAACCCTGAGCACTGGCCCCATGTAGCCTCCCACACAGGAGAGCATCATCCCCAATCTGCCCTGCACACATCACCCAGAACTGACCTTCCAGACACGCTGCAGGGCTTCACTCCTGATATTCCTGCAGTTCTGAACACAGAGATGACAGTCCCACAGCTCCCAGTAAAGCTGAGCAAGATCAAACTCATAGAAAACTCTGTGCTGCTCTCTGAAGCCACAGTGGTTTTATTTTACGATGATCTTTATGCCACGTTTCAAAATTGCTATCTAGGGGACTGCAGCAAAAATCATGTTTGTGGGTGTTTCCCACCAAAGCCACAAAACAAGAATGAATGCTCCAAGACCAAATATCTAAAAGAAACCTGTTATTCATGCTGAATAAATAGTTGTAATTGAGTCCCATGTAGCAGACTGTCATTGTTGGGGGAAGGGCTAAACAGCCATAACCTAAAGTTCACATAGTGTGAGACACTGCAGTGGCAAACTGTGCTATTAAAGTATTTTTCCTGAAGTATTTTTAAAACATTTATAATTTATATAAAAACACCAGGTGGTACCTTTGAAGTTATTTAGCATGAAAGTCCAATAAAAAGCTCCTTAGGTTTTAGCAGCGTGATAGAATAGCTCACACAGTATGTATAGTTAGCCAGCTCCTATTCAGTAGGTAGGGAACAAAAGCACACTACTTAGTGCTCTCTGTCAAATCAAGAAAATGTCATTTCACCACTTATGGTGATTTACATGCATAGCAAGTTGGCCTAAAATGCAGGTCCTTTTTCCAGGAATGGAGAGGAAGCACAAAAGGTCAGAAACATCATCACAAGCACTTAATACAAAGCAGTTTCATTAGGTTTCCACAGATACGTGATGCTCAAGGAAATCCCAGCTGAAGCATGTCCTTCAAGTAACACACATGTAGCACTACTTTAATTTGCTCAGTTATTCAGCAGTGGAGATCATGTCAGCTTGCTAATTAGGCAATTAACGTCTGAGACATCAACACAAAGAAGTAGGAAAACAACCTATTTTCAAGGTGTAGGTGCACAGAAATAATTTCTTTGGGGACTCCAATTTCCCATTCTGAGCTCTGACTAGTCCCTTGTCTAGTTTTTCTTTTTCAGAATGAAAAATAAAACCAAGGCAAAACCTCTGGTTTCAGGTCCCACTGTATAACCTCACTCCAAGTCAGTGGGAGTCTAGAGATACAGCCATGGGCAGATTTCATCTCTGTGCCTGTGATTAGTGATTGAGGAGCTGAGAAAACAAAGGAAAAAAAAAACCAAACAAAACTCATTTGATGTAGGATTGCTGCTTTTTCATGCTCTAGGCCACTGCATACCATGGCATAACTTTGGCATGGACAAGTTTTGAAAAGGCAAACAATAAATAGGAATTATGATTACATTGGCACCCATGGTGCAGGCAAATGTACATCTCAATATTTGTTCTAAAATTTGTTCTGTTACAACAGGAACAAAATCTCAGCCCTTTTTCCCCCTATTACAAGTTCTGACATCTGCATGTGGTGCAACAAGACCTGCACTTTCCAGAGCTCAGGGAGGGGATGTACTGTGACATAATCACAACATTATTCTGATTGTTTTGATTTGTCCAGTACAAAAACCCCAAATATACTGGGTACCCCAAATATACTGGGTAGGGCTGGAGGGGAGCACTTCTTTCCTCCACTCTGACAGTCCGTTTTTCCCAAGCTGACTTCCACAAAAACAATTTAAAAGTGTTGCAAGGAGGTCTGTCAATAGCTTGAAGTGTTCATAGATTATTTGGTAGACTCCAACACTAATCCAGACAAGCATCATGAATTGGCTGAGGAGAAACCCAATGGCTGTCAATAAACAACTGAGCCATTACCATCCATTCCTTCAGCTTGATTAATGGGGAGGGCTCGAGTGAGAGTATAATGGCAGGGGTTTTTTTGATATGGAAGTTACTATCATATTTATACTCATTGTCAAAGGAAATAAAAAATAAAATCACAGAATTGATTTTTAAGTTTAGAGAACTCTGCTTTGTGATCCTGGGGCATCACAAAACAACACAACATGGACTCACTGCTTTTTCCAAGGTAAAAAGGGACTTTTTATTTTCTGACTCCAACATTTATAGATTACCAAAAGTGACAGTGGATTGGAAGGTGAAAGTGCCACCTCTCCAATGACACTTGACAAACCAACAGTCCACCAAATTTCTCCTCCTCCATAAAAGAATGCAAAACAATAAGCTATTTACATAAAGTGTGTGAAAAAGTTCGTTACAAGAATATAAACATCAGAAGGCTTAGAAAACCTTAAAAAATCAGGGTGACACTGGGGGGTACAAAGCTTGAATCTGCTCCCAGATCAGAGCAGATAAAGCAGGATGGTCATCCTGAGCCATCCAACTCCTGCTTGGTGCCTATGTCATGGGCTGAGCACGACCATGAACCAGCTGTTTGCAAGCTCCTACCACTGGACAGATCTGCTGAGAGCACTTTGCCCAAGTGCAGGCTGAAATTGCTCAGAGCAAACTGTCCTTGGTCTGTCTCAGGACCTTCCTGCTGGAGGATGGCAGGAGTCTGAGCAGGAGGGTTCACAGCTCACCCCTGGCAATAACCTGCCAAGTGCAGGCACATGTACCCCAGGCAATAACCTACATGTGAGCAAGTGCAGCATATCCACCTAAGGTACACTCAGTGGGCTCCTGTCAAACTGCAGGGAATTTGCCAGAACTGCTTTTCTAAGGTTTGAGCTTTTGTGCTGACTCAGTCACTAGGAAAAAGGCAAGTAATGACTCTAAGTGAGTGCGTTCAAAGAACAAATAGGGGTTTTTGCTTTTTACTCCCAATGCTGCACCCCTACTTTGCTTTAGAGGTAACAGCTGAGGATCTAAGTGCATTATACTGTAAATACACCAAAATGGAAATGTTCCTCTCTAATGGAATAGTTCATCACCTAGGCCAGCTTCTCCATTGATTTACATTCCACGTAGACTCAGGAGCACTGCAAGGGCTGTAAATCAGTGAAGAATAGCATCCTTTGAGTCTAAATCTCCCCAGCCATTCAGAAGTCATGTTAATATGTAGCTAGAGCTGTGGTGTACACGAGGGACTGTCAGGGGGAGCAGCTCCAATCAATGGCATTGAAAGGGAGCGCTGTGGTTAACGCCTGCATCGATCACGCTGAACAGTGATAAACAATTACAACCATCAGCCCAGGATCACTGCCTGGCACACTGCATGAAAGATTTCCACGTCTTTAAGGCTGTGTTTTTTAGAGTTGACTGTATTGTTGTTCAAACTACCCAGTTTTATAAGCCTGTTTTTCTCCTTTCTGTAAATGATGAAGCACTAGAATCTGGAGGACAAATATCCTCTAAACCAACAGGTTGAAGATGCACTTGGAAAAATAACTGTAAAAACATGCTTTGCCAAGTGGCAAATTCTCTTCTTCTCAGTATCTTTGACATCTCTGAGTTGAATGCCAAGGTAATTTTTCCTTCAACCAGTACAACAGTAGGATGGACACTACTGTGAGCTCAAGCCTGGGACACGCCTGGTAACAGAGGAACAAAAACACAACTCCAGGGACTCAGGAAAACTCCATCCTGATGTCATTTGACAAAATCAGGATTGGAGGTGAAACCAACTCATTTCTATGGATGTGCTTGATACACAACTTTACCAGAATAGAACACATTTCAAAGTATTACTAAGGGAAATAAATACAATTCCATGTACCTGTAGGAAACTGAGCCATTAGAAACATGTGCTTCATTTTCTCACAGACACACTTTCCATGCTAATTTACACCCCTGAGCAACCAGGAATTTCCACATCTTACCAAAAGGCAGACAAAATCCCTTTCAGAGTAGACATGGAAAAATCAGGGTTGATTTATGCCAGTGTAGGCTTTATAGTGACACATGTGAAAAGAAGAGAATTTTCTCCCACTCTTTCCCTTGTTTTTTGCATTTCACATGGATAGCTCTGAAATTTGGCTTTCTCAGTCCCTATAAAAGAGTCCACCAATATCTCCACCGAGTAACAGGATTGATAAACAAGACCTGCTCATTCTGATTCCCTGTGTTGGGGTTCAGCTGTGCACACTGGAAGGAGCTTTCAGACACTCCAGTTATGAAACATTTTCCATTTCATCTTTTGAGAAGGAACAATTGCAGAAAAATTGCTTCCTCCCATTAATGGGTAAAAAACCCCCCCAAAATCCCTAAAATTAGCAGCTAGAAGAGCAAACCAAATGAAGGGACCAGCAGAAGTGCTCAGGGTAATAAATCTAGAAATAAAAATGGGTACACCTGCCCTAAGAACAGCTCTACTACCAGCAGCCATTTATGGTGTGTTCCAAACCTGTCCCTAGTTTAGTTTCACCCACAAGCTTATTCTGTAAAACACTTTAAATTCACAAAATCTCCTCCCTTTCTGAGCCAATCACAGGGCAGCTGAGATCCTTTTCCTACTTTATTTAGTGACTGAAATTAACTATGAACAGACCTGAATTTGCCTTCTGACCACATCTCCTACCAGCCTAAAGGAAAGAAGGCTCTGCTCTGCAATGTCTGTTACTTTATTGATTTTTGTGGGGTCTCCTGAGCAAAACCATACCTGTAATCATTTCCCTAAGGGGTTCAAAAGCAGGTACTCCTCCATCTGTAATTATTCATATGTGATTAATGGGAGCTACTGCTGCCATGGTAGGGCTGGGAGAGAGACCTTGGATTTCCAAAATGTGAGATCCCCTCCTTCCGTAATTATAATGGCACTGCTGGCTGAATAAAGAGGCACTGGGCCCCGCAGGCTCCTGCATTTAGAAGTGGCCATGTAATGTGTATATCTGCCCATTGGGGGGTAAGCCTTGTGCACAAATCTTATTTAATAACTTGTGGGATGCACAGAAAAAGCCTGTGCACCTCTTTAAATAAACCAGCATGAACGTTTAGTTACCATTTTCAATTTCTCTGTCAATCAGCTTTGTGGAAAGGGAAAAAAAAATAGTAAATTGTTGGTATTCATAATACCTCAGTAGAGGAACACTGAGTATGAGGTTGTTGTCTCCATCATGTTTCCGTGCATTTTTTGGTAACATTTGTTGGCTTACCCATTTACACAGCATTAAGGGTCTATTACATATGAATCAAATGTAAATGTTGGCAAAAAAAGTGCACAATTCCTCAATACTGCGGTGAAGAAACCAACAAACAGAAGCAGTAACCCACAAACAAACACAACTTCGGGACCATTTTGGAAGACAGGCTGATTTTCATAATGTCATGAAAACAACTCCCAGTTAGGCATAAAATAGAAAATCCAAGATGAATTTTCTAAGGAAAGGAGGAGAATCTCCATCCTCATGGCTGACTGATATTCTGATTTGAAGTGCTTTAAAAATAAAACTCTGCATCACCCTCCCTCACCCCCATTTTAAAATACTGCTTTCCAAGGCAATCAGGAATATCTCCTGGAAGAGTCAAATCAAACTACAACTTGTCCTTGAGAATATTAGCTGAGGAATGATTTTTGCAAGCTCCATTCTAAGGCATACACTGATCTGATGACAGCTTTGGAATCTTTTAGATAGCGTTGAAAAATGTTTTTTTTTTTTTTTTCATAATGCCAGCATACCTGTCTCCATGAAAGCCCACAGCTCACAATTCTTTTGGCCAAAACTAGAGAAATAAACTATGGATAATATTTTAATATTTCATTTTGCTATTCGCACATCTCATGCAAGTTTGGGGGATTGCTCCTGATTTCTTATTCCTGCCATGCTGCGAGGGGTAGCACATGATTTTATGAGATGTCAGTAATTAGGCTTATTGAGTTTTTCAAGTTGCTGGATTGTTTGTGATTTTTTTTAAAATGACAAGAAAAATTTTCTCAGGTTTTCTTATACCAGGACAACTGACAGTATTTTCTTTATGCTGCAGTGTGGGCACATGCTAGTTCAAAACTGCATATAGAAAAAATGGAATTTATTGCCTAATAAATCTTATTTTAATTAACAAGATAAAGAAGGGTGGAATAGTCATGAAAAGAAAGTAAAAACCCTTTAGGGGTTGAACATGGAAACTTCATGTTTTCCAGCCAGTGGTAAGAACCCAGGCTGCTGTGAGAACCCCACTTGCCACCTCCACAGAGTTTATATCCTCTAAATGAGAATTTTCCATAGCTCCTGCATGGCTCCCAGCAGCTTCCACAGGCTGGGAATTCTGTACCTACAGAAATCTAACAAGGCATTAAAAATAATAATTCACTGCTGGGAAATCAGTGGGATGCCAGCAAGAAGACAAGATAAAATACCTGTTAAATATGTAGATAATTCCCAGGGAATGGAAAACTTCAGTGCTCAGCCCCTCCATCAAAGCTTGCTGAAGTCAATTAGAAGACTTCACTTCAGCTGAGGTCTGTACCTTAGCATGTGGGGAAGGCTCAAAGAAAATGGCTAAGTTGGTTAAAACCTGATTTTTCTCTCATTCCCCAGCACCTTTGTAGTTCAGGTACAAAAAAATCAAAGAGATCTATGCTAAGAAAACTAAAAATACAGCCCAGGAGAAGGTGTTTCTTCTGTCTTGCCCCTCCCAGGCAGATTCCACAGGACTTCACCAGTGAAATCCAAAAGAATGTATCTGGAATCCATACAGCATTGAGCAGCTGAGGTAATAGAATATCTATGGCACAATTTCTCTTAAATACATCTCACATCTGTCAAATCCTACTGCAATCAATACTTTTATGACTGTAGCTGCAAGTTGCTGGAGAAACACAGCAGCTATCTTTTAAACTGATATCAGCAAGATATAATGGGATATCGGAATTAACGTTAGCTCAGTCAAGCATGACAGCTTGGTGTAATGACTAAGTGTCAGCTACTTTGAAAGTTTACATCTCTTTTAATTACCACAATTACCCAGCTGACTGGTTTTCAGCTCATACAGCTCCTGGAGGCTCCGAAGGAGCAGCAAACTGCAAGGCACAGAAATGTCAGCAAAGTTTTCCACAGCACTGGAAGGATCAGATGTTGATCCTTATCAAACTGCTGTCCCCTGCTAGGAAGCACACTGCAGAACACACTAGCACTGCTCAGGATGGAGATATATCCTATTTTTGTTCCCTCACTCAATAGAACAGCTTTCCTAGGAGGTGGCAGATATGGAAACTCAGTAGATCAAGGGTTTTTCTTACTGCAAGGCCTTCTTGTATCCCACCAAGTACAGGGTGACTGAAAGTCTGCTTGTTTTATTGCTAATTAAGGCTTCCTTCTTTTGTCTCCAGGCTGCTAAAGCTCTTCAAACCAAATCCTGTGGGTTACACACTAGGCACAGGAACTGTTTCTCCCCTGTGTGCATGGGCAGGTTGGAAACACAAACCTGGCTTTTAATGAGCCCTGTTTCCAGCTAAAGCACCTTTCACTTTGTCACCTCAGAACCCCCAGAAGGGAACCTGTGTGAGGGAGCTCCAGGTGAGCACACACCTGCACAAAAACCCTTTAATTGTCGCTCCTGTACCAGGCCTGGGCAAGGCAAAGGGGCCACTGGGACTCTCCAAGTGCTGATTCCAGGGAGGACAAAGGAAACTTCTGACTTGTGAATGCTGAATTAGAGCTTTCCTGAGATGGCATTTTGCAGTAGAATTCAGCCAGGGAGGGACATCTCTTCACCACCTCTGCTGTCCATAAATGTACTTTTGCACTCCTACCCTTCACCCCCACATTCCGTGGACTGCATGAGTGGTGTGCTCCCCCTTAATACATTTTTAAGCAAGGATTTCAAGAGATGTGAGGAGATGTTCTCATAATGAGGATAATTACCATTGCATTTTAATGTACTGCAATACAGAGCCATGGTTCAGCAGCTTTACTTTAGAGCAAGTGTTAAAATAGAGAGCTTTAGATCTATCACAAAATACATCTGTAACTAACCTCTGCTGCCTCATGCCAGGATTTTCACCTACTAAACACTAATAAGGTGCGCTCTGGCCTGCCTGCTACAAGTGGATGAGGCTCCTCTAATGAGTCTGTAACTACAAAATAAAAAAAAAAAGGAAATAACTACCTAGTCACTTTGGCCTCACTTTATAAATAGTGCCATCTAATAATTCTAATTGTGACTGAACATTGCCTCCTAGAGATTGATATCACTACATTGCAAAAAAAAAAAATATAATCAGAGGACATATAATCCCCTGCAACAAAGGACAGGGGAGCTCAGAGAAAAAAATAAGATTAGCCATAAACAGGGCCAACTATCAGAACCATAATAGTGTTATAAATCCCATTCCTTTCAATATATCTGACATAGTACACACAGTTAGAAAACAGCAGTAAAATACCACACACAGGTTCATTCTTTTCCTTGCCACACTTCTTGGATAGTTTTGTGAGAAGTCAAGGAAGGGGGAAGAGGTTTTAGGGATGGTGAGGGAGCATTCACTCATCTCTTTTTCAATGAGAAAAGTGCTTATTTTGGACATGCACAGGAAGGCTCTCACAGGAGAGATGAAGCCACTGACAGAAGCCCTCAGGTACTACTGGCAGCTGTTCCACAGCCTGTGAACTCAGCCAAGCCCTGAAAATCCTCCTCCAGCCTGTCAAGGCCCGGAGAAGGCAGCTGAGCCTTGTTAGCAGAGCAGCCAGGCAGAATAGGTGAACTGCAGCTCTCCCAAAAAGTCAATTTAGAGCACTATGAAGGGCTGTTCAGCTGGCTGGGAACAGGAGGGAGATTGGCAGCCTTGGCTTGGGGGGCAGGGGCCAAGGAAGCCAGGCTAATTACCCAGGCTGGGTGGGCACAGGATGCTCTCTGGGGCTCTGGGACAAAACAAGGCTTGGGGTGGGAATGCTGTTAATGGAACCCTGCAAAACAACCCCAGCCTGAGCAGAGCTCTCCCTGCAACACCCAGGCCCTGGGTGAGCTGTGCATTCTCCTGTGCCTGCCAGCAATCCTGCCCCTGTCACAGAACCTCCTGCTCAGGTCAGTGCTCCTCCTGAAAAAAAGCTTTTGTGCATAAATAAATAAGGGAAGGGAATCTGGAACAGAACTTCTGTGAGTGAGATGTGACTCTGCTAGCAAAGCCTCTGAAAAGTGCCAATGGGATGCAGTTTAACAATTGGCATCAGAGCTGGAGGGGGCAGCAAATGAGAGAAAGCAGCACAAGGTGTAAATTGAGAGGCCTGGGGTTAGTTGGAGGAGAATGAGTAAGAAATCTCCTTTATTCCAGCTCTCACCTATTGTGATTTCCTCTGCAGGAAAAAAAAAAAAGGGCTTTCCAAATGGAGAAGCCATCAGTGCAAGCTGAATTTTATGTTGGTACAAAATGACTCCGTATTAACCTTTCATCTGAGAATCACCATCAGGTTCTTCCTGCACAGTGTCACATCACTCCCAAACAAGAAGGTCTCCTCTTTTATAAAAAACCTGACTGTTGTTCAGTGGCATTTTCCAAAGCACGAACCTGGCAGCCTCCTTTGTCTCCCACAGGAGCCCCAACCTCACCTCAATCAATCACTTTGCTAAGAAAACTTTCCTATCCCTCCATGTCTCAAGCCAGCTGGAGCTGGCTGCTGTGAGGAAGGACAGGCACAAGAAACCTGTAAAAAAAAAGGGGCTTTACAACTAGGAAATGTTAAGTATTATTAATGCATTAGAGAGCCAACACTGTAGCTGTTGTTGCTGTCAAATGCTTTAGTAATACACTAATCTCACCATCCCCATAATTCTGAGTGACTCCCCAGAGGAGCCAGGATTACTGCATTGGCCATATAAAGGTAAATGTTGCTTTCCCCATTATGATTCTACCCACAACTTCCAGCACTGCCTGATTAAAATAACTTGGCCCTGACTTTCACAGTACTTTGAAGGTGACAACATTTTTAGACATGACATCCTTCTCCAACAGAGAGTGCAGTTACAGGAGCTATTTAATGGCCTTTGCAAAGCAATAACTCTGCAACTTGAAGAAAAAAAAAAACAAAGCAAAAACAACCTAAATATGAGAAGGCTGCTTTTATTAATATCCTCCTTTTCATTAATATTTGTGTTTTAGAGCTGAATATCATTCTGTGAATATCCATGGTAGAGAACTGGGTACTGTGGCACTGAAAGCTTATTTTCATAATAATTTATTTTACACAAAGTACCTTTCATTTATTTAAGATTATTAAAAAAAGAAAAAAGAGACAAAGACCATTTTGATATGTGCTTTTTTCCCCCCTTGCTCAGGTGTGACATGTCTCTGGCAAGGAAAATCTGTCAATGTTTACAGACAGAATAATCTCCATCAGAAACCTGGATGTTTCCTCTTGAATATGCTGGGGAATTGTATCAGGAGACCTAGGAGCCCTATCCAAAAGCAGATTTCTGGAGATCAGAAAGAGATGTTTGTTTGGAGGTTTCCCTGCTCCCAGAGCTGCTCTTTGTGCAGCCTTTGCTGGGACCCTCTCGAGCAGAGCCACCTCAGCTGACAAAGCTCCCCAGTGGCTCCTGTGCCTTCCTCAGTGTTCTGCTAGGATTGCATTTTGTTACACGAGATCAAAGATTTGAAGCTCCTCACAAGTCATAAAAACATGAACACAGTCACAATAAAAGTACTCACCAGGCATCTCAGGAATGGTGGGCATCAAGCTCAAGGACTTATTTTTCCTTACATCTGTGAAACTTTCTTAAGGAGCCTGGGAGTAGAATTTACAAAAGATTTCTGATTCAATTCCCTTTAACTCTAGGTTTGTCCTTGACTCTTCCTGCAAGAAGATTTTCTTCCCATAATTTTAAAATTTCAAATTACCAGCCCTGCTTCTAGAGCTGCTCAAGTGCAACCCTTCTTTTGGCCAGAATCCTTCACAGGTGTGTTTAAGTTTCTCAAATGTCAGCAAATGAGCTGCAAAGGGGCATCCTATTACCCACTTTATTTCACTTAAGTAAAGAAAACAAATTCTCTCTGTTTTTTTTTTTTTTTTTTAATTTAATGTGGTGTTTGCAGATATCAACTTTATTTAGAACTGCCCTAATTTTTATAAGCATTTGTTCAATAAATGCATCTCCCCAAAGTCCCAAGATTAGTATTTATCTCCTCAACACTGCAGCTCAAGTATTTTTTTGACAGAAATATTTACAGCTGAACTTAAGCTTTTGACAGAAATCTTTCAAGAATATCAGCACATCAAGCATCTCCATTTGAATTAAGTGAAGCTACCACTTTTTTCCCCCCTCTGCTTCATATGAAAAGATTCCTTTAGAATATCCTATGGAAAATTTTGCAGTATTGTGACTAAATTTTCATACAATTTGTAACTATTTAATTGCAATGAAGTCTGGGGAGAGCAGCACCCACATAAATCAGGCAATTGGGGACTGGCAGATATTAGTAAGAGGAGACAGATGTACTGGTGAAGCAGGATTGTATTTAAAGAGTTTCTTCCCACTCACTGCAACCCCTAACAGAGCACATCTGGATGGAATATGGTCCTGGCTGAGAACAATGTGTATAATGGGTAGAAATCTCCATTTTCCCAGCTCCCAGCCAGCTGGGAGTCTGTGAGGCCACAGAGGAACTGGGGGCAACCTGGAGCCACCCCCTCAGATGCTGAGGCTGAAGTCAGGGCAGGAGCAGATGGGTTTGTGTGCCTGCGACCTGTGATGGGTTCCCTGGTGCCCCTCCTCTGCACTGAGCAGATCTTGAACCTAGGCCAGTATACACTGAGCTCAGAAGGGTGCTTGAAGTGGCTTAATTAGGGAGAAGCTTTACAAAAGCTGCTCTTGTACAAAATAAGTAGTTTTCTAGCACAGAGTATAGAAACAATTCAATTGCTTTCTATATTTCCACGTCCAACACGCTCTGCAGAGTGAAGGAGCTCCCTTATAGCTTCTTAAGAAAGAATAACTATGGAAATTATTTAAAAAGAGCCTAAGACACCAAAAATCCAGCAATTAAAAGCACCTAATATCATATTCATGCTTTCATGTATCAGATGCTCCCAAACTGTTCTTGCTGCATGCCTGCATTCATTACAATATGTAAAACTGGGAGTGATAGTCACGGTCTTAAGTCAAATTATCCCACATCAAAAATCAGTCTCTGCTCTTCTACCTCAATCTTGTCATGCTGCTGTGGCTCCAAACTTGGCCACTTCCCTTAATATAATCCTTATCTTTAGTGCTTCCCTCCCTTCACCCTCCCTGCACTTAAAAATTGCTTTGTACTGCAAAATGCAGCCAAGGATTTTTCAGAAGAAGGGGAAAACCTCCCTGCAGTAATCTCTCCTCATACCCAACTGCCAATTTAGAAACTCAAGGTGTCAAAACCCTCCCAAAGTGGCATTTTCCTCCCATATGCTTTTAAATGTCCCCTCCCCAGAGGTGACCCTCCTGAGGTGCCACATCCCTGGCAGGAGCACCCCACCTCCAAATCCATCTGCTGGGACCTGACACTTCAATGGGCTGGGGGTGAGGGGACAGCACCCACCCTGCAGGTGGGGAATGAGGCCAAAGTCTGTGCTCAGGGTGACCCAGCACCCTTCTCCTCTCAGCTGCTGCAAACAGAAACCACCAGGGTTTCCCTCATACGCTTTGGGAATGCCAAGCGGCAGAAAAAGAAATCATCCCAGCTAATTACTGAAAGAGTGGGATCAGTAAATGAGTCACAGCAACAGAAATCTCAGCAAATGCTTGTCCTCTCACCACATTAAAACCTGCTCTTTCTCTTGGGAAAAATCAAAATAATTTCCCTTCCTTTAATATTAATAAAAATCATGTCAGAAACACCAGCACAGGCTTACAGAAATGTGACTAAATTTTAGATATGTGGCTTCTTTGGAAAGCTATTCAAACATGCTAAATAATATTTAATCAATGGAATGCTTTGCACTTGATTTTTTGCATGAAGTGTTTTAAGATAAGAGAGGCTTTTAAAGAACTTTCAGGTTCATTCCAGTCCTATGATACCTCTTCAAAGTTCAGAGCCATGGCTATGCATTCAAGTGCTGCATTATGAGAAATGCATATCAGCTGGAAAATCAAAATATTATCACATGGGCATAAGGACATTATCTGGAAATTAAGAACAAGTAAAAATTTTGAGCATGTACAATAAATATTAGAGGAGGATATTATTGTAAATGAACTGGAGAGAAACATACTTATTTTTATTCCAAGAAAGAAAAGGTGGAATTTTGAGGCAGTGGGTAGGCTGAGATCCTTCCCATTGCATTTGATGACAGACTGCAAGAGGTGCAAACTCAGACAAACAAAATTGTTACTTTGAAAAGCAGCAGGCTTCCTGCCTTGAGAGTTAAAAGATCCAAATCTCTCAGAAATAACTTTCTGTGGAAATTCTTGGAAGTTGAACTGTGGTATGGTGCCTTTTCCTGCACATGTAGGAATCTGCATCATCTCTGAAACCAAGAGATGGTTTCAGTGCCAAAACTAAGTCAGGTGAGGTTTATCAATGTGCAGATGTCTGCTCCTGGAGGAAAGATGGGCTCTGCAGTTTTAGGGATAATTCTGGCCCTTTGCACAGGATGCATTGTTTAAGCCCTTTGCTCAGGCACCCAAATGACTCCTGAGCTTCCCCCCATAGTAGTAAGAAATCGGCATTTCTTGAAGGTGGTTCAGCCCATCAGAGATCAGGCTTCTACTCAGGACATTCAAACTGGCTGCCTGCATTTTATGTGGTAGTTTCTTACCCCTGAGTCATTCCACTGCCCTAACAGGATGTGCTGACCACCATCTAAAACCCAGGAGCTTTCACCAAGGGCAGGCAGTGCCCAAACAAGAGTTTTGATACCCTTACAGCTGTAGAAACAACATGTAAATAATGTAATAGGCATTGTATAATTATACAGATCACATCAAGAGGCTCTGTCTTCCATCAGGCTGACTTATTATTCCACAATATATGACAAATTTCTACTCAGGTGAAAAAAGTTTTTCAGTAGAACTGCAGCAAGCCATTAAACCCTGCAGTCTGTGATGGTTTGCAATGTGTCTAACACACAATACCAAGGGTATTGCAGGTCTCACTTCATGGCACATCAAGTCATTATTTTGTTTTATTGATGCATTACATTCTTGGGTTTGGGACAGCAGAAGTTGCAGGGAGGTCTCTGAGGTGCAGGTCTGGGTAAAACAGAGCATCAGGTCATGAGATATTTATCAAGTGATAATGGGAACGACCAAAACAGAGATGAGGTGGGGACAAAGGCTTCTCCAACTGGGAAGTTATCGAACACTTGGAGCCCAGAACACAGAACTCAGTGGCAGCTGGCTGCCCTGACTCCCTGAAAAATTAATCACTGCAGATAAATGCATAAAAAGACAGCATCTCAATCTGTTTTCCACTGAAGCTGGTGGCTGAATTCCCATGTCTTGCTCCTACCCACCCTCCAGCCTGTGCCCCAAGGCCCAGATGTGCTCACAGCAGTCCTGCTGTGGTGACAGAATAGCACCAGTGGATTTGTGAGTGCTGCCTGTGGGGACAATCCTCGGGACCGTGTCCCACCACTGCTCTCCTCTTGCTCCTTCTGCACTGGGCAGAATGAGCTCCCAGCTTTGAGCCTTTGCATTATCAAAATTCCAGGTTTGGCCACTCACAAGAAAATCACCTTGAGGAATTTACTGCTATTCCTCCAGATACAAAACCTGATTTATGGTATATCTGAAGGTGCTGGGGCTCTTGCACAAAGAGCTTTACCATCAGCATTTCCTGGTGTTAGCAGGTACATTTTGAGCCCTGAGACTCTTCAAACACTGGGGCAAAATTTCTCACTAATCTGCCACTGCTTTCAATGGGCATTTTTAAAAACAAGGATTTCTTACATACAATGCAAGAGCACTTCATGATTTCAAAATAAGTACTTGAGCAAGTACCAGAGTCGACCTTGCAAATATGCCTTGGTCTAGAAAGAGTCATCCTATGAATATTTTAATTGATAAAACCATATTGTAGAAATGTTCATAGAAAATTAACACAAGTGGAGCACAGAATAGCCAAAGGAAATTAATTTACAAGTGCGATGGCATGAAAATTCCCAGGAGACACTGAGCAACTGAACTAACCCTAATTATATGAGCTCTCTCTGTGCTTTCAACATCAGCATTGCACTTGGAAGGAAAATTCTTCTACCTGCAGCAGAGCAGCAGATGCATTAAGGGCTGATAATGAAGCCCAGCTAGCAATCTTTCTCTGCTGCCTCGCACTTGCAGCATGAACAACAAACCTGTGGGAAATGGCAGCAAGTTCCCACTCAAGGATGAGTTCACATCAGAAAAAACCTGCTATAACTACATTTACAGTCTAAACAGGACAATGCCACTTGTGTTGTGAAAAAGAACATTTAACAGTGTGCAGCTATGTAATTACGGGCTGCCAGCAGCTGATACAACTCTGTGCTGGCATAACTACTGTGCAGACTTCACATTCACTGAGCCAGCTTTTTGGTTTCAGAAAATTGGTTGCAAAGACAACACCTGACAGAAGCATGGGGAAAAGCAGGTGGGATGCTACAACTGATAGGGCTGTGCTGAAGGTTTTCCTGCCCCTTGCCCTGAGCTCTCCATTCCCCTCCTTCCCAACCCCATCATGTCAATGACAAATAACACCCATGAGCAAGAAAGTTTTCTGGATGTGCAGCCACCCTGGAAAAGGAGCTGCCTTACAGCAGCAGTGAGCTCTACTGAGGCACAAGTTTTGTGGAGACCTTTTCTCAAGCAAGAGTATTTTTAAGGAAGTGAATATTGTTTTGTGCTAATAGGAGTGAAATGGGTTGAATTAACTTGGAGCATAGCCACTATATTTAATTCTCAGGTAAAAATCTGATTTCAAGAGGAACAATTGTAGATGTAGCAGCACCTTGTGAAGTCAGGGAAGCTTTGCCACTGGCTCAGCAAGCCAGGGTTCCCCTCTGTGCATACACCACAAGACCATAAACATTTCATAAATGATTGCAATCAAATCCAGATAAATATATTTAATAGACCAATCTTCTCAAGATTGATTCTGAAGAAGCTCTGTAAAATGATTCGTGCCTGTACATATAAAACACGGTGAAAAAAGGGCTCTTTTCCTTTATGTTTTAAATTACTGAATACTCCAGACTGGTTCCTTTGATTTTAATCTAAAAGGCTGAATTTTCAGATTGCCTAAAGATAAATGAATATTCGTCATCTGTACCACTAACATTTCTCTAAGATATTGCTTCTCCTTTTGGCAAACCTGCTAAGATTTGCTTCTCCTTTTTATCTTCTGTTGTAAAACCGAATTTGTTTTGAATGACAAATAATTCATTACAGAATTCATTTTTTAACTTTTCCTGCCTGAGACATCCTTTTGATGGTTTCAAGGCATTGTTCTAGCCAAAGTATCAAATCCACTCTTCTATTTATTCCACTGTGCAGTTTTGTGTTTTGCTCTGGCAAGCTTCCAGCTGAATTAATTTGACATCCACTGATCAATCAAACTGTCTCATTACTACCTTCTGCCCGCCTTGTCATCATGGTCCACTGTTGACAGGAGTAAGGAATGAACATCCACAGGGTCACCTTCAGAAAATCTTTTATTTAATTGTTGCAGACCTACTGCCAAGCCCTGAGGTTATCTGCAATGCTCCTGTGTGTCTCTCTTTTTCTCCTTACAAGTGTAGTGAATAATTTTCCGTGGGCTCATGCCGTTCACAGATGGAGCCACTCCAGCAGAGTTATTTAAGCAGTGGCCTCAGGAATTACCCCGAGTGCTTGCATGAGGAAGGCTGTTTTATCTCAAAAGCCACATGAATGACAGGCCAAGCAGACCATTCAGAGAAAAGGCTTCAGAAAGTGGTACTGAGAAAGACTGTCAAAACTCTCACTATGGTATTATTTATATTCATTATGCAAGAAAGCCACTTGCCTTGTTTCCTTGTTATATACTACATTCTTCCAATTAATTACTATTTATTATTTGTATTTTTATTATTATTTATGAGTGCCAACTGATATGCCCAAAACACTAGCATGGCTTACCAGAACAGGCACTCCACCAGAGGATCTGCAATTTCTGTTTTCATTTGTATGAACTGGCACCTGTAGCATTGTTATGAACTTCTTGTGAAATTAAAGCCTATGTGTCTTGTGCAGGAGTTAGAGCATTTGGAAGGTGCAATCTTGCTTTTTTATTTTTTCCCCTGAATGGGTTTAAATTTCCCATAGGAAGACACATGTCTAAACATTCTATGATATTTTTCATATTTTTCATTCCATGATATTTTTTCATATTTTTACTTTGTAAAATATTTCATATTTACATGGATGATCAGTGCATTCCTACACATTGCTGAAAAGGGAACTGAAAGTCCTTTATATTGTCCTCAGACCCTTACAGCACAGGTTTGGTTCTCTTTAGCTACACATATTCATGGATTCTTTTGGCTTAGGAACATCCTGTCATCCATTGCTACCCCAGATCACATAACACTGATCCTTATGTACCATTAGGTTTCCTAGGCAGCACAATTCGACCAGATTATGAATCTGATATTTCAGATTGCTTTTGTCTGGAAAACACATAATATTCCTCAGGCTTATTGTAAGATTTGGGCTGCTGTGGTGGAAAAGAAAGCATGATCTGATGAACAGGTTTCATTTACTTCAATACACCACATTTTATGTTGAATAACTTATCGTCTTCTCCTCCTATATCAATGAGAAAGTAACTTCCATGATGCACATAATGACTTTTTCCTTAATAAAACTTTTGTCTGAGTTAGGTCCACACAGCAGTGCACACACCTCAACACTGCAGATGTGCAAATTGTTAATTAACAATGACACAATCACAAGCATGACACAGAAACCCCATCACTGCCACAACCATGGCAGGGATGCTTTAATATGAGAGAAGCTGTGCAAGAAATGGGGTGGATGTTGCAACAAGTCAAAGTCATAAGACACCTTGGGACCAATTTACTGCATACTTAGAAACAAAGGGTGTCATTAACTTTAAGAGGAAAGCTCACTCTGCAGTAAAACAGGAACCATCAAACTGGAGATGGGAGAGTTAAAGGAGTTATTAAAAGGATGGGAAGTCCTTTGGCTCCTGCTGCACTCCTCAAGTGCCAAGGGGAGTGGAAATTTTGATGTTCCAATCCCAGAGAAGGTGCTGACCCACCCAGAATTTGTGGGAATGTGTGGTTAGGTCTGCACAAGAGGTGTCTGAAGCAGAAATAATAATCTGCAAAACCATGAGACAAAGCTGGGAGAAAAAGGAAAAGTTGGGCCAACAAAAGGTATTTTTGTTAAGATATGTAACATTGATGAGAACATTATTAATTCAATCCTGAATAAATGCATTGGGGTCTGCCTAATAATATGCAGGTGGAAAAAAAAACCCAGTTTTTTTTTCCATTCTGCCTGATACAAAAAACGTTTTCTGAATCTAAAGAAGAGTTCAAAGGAGGTATTTTGAGTAAAGAAGACAGTTTTGTCTTGAAATGAGCAAATGTTTGGTTTTCTACCAGTCACACAATCACTCTCTGAACTCCCTGCCCTTATGTTTGCAAATTCATAAAAAGTTCAAAAAAAAAGCCAAAATAACCTGCTGAACTCATCATGGAGACATCTACCAAAGCCAGCATTAATGTCCCAGCCTAAGCAAGGGCCACCCACCAAACCCTTTCCACCACCCTCAGTCCCACACTCACCATGGGCCAGCCCCGTGTGACTCTGCCAGGCAGCAGGGGAACCCCCAGGGAACTGAAGCAAGGTGGGGAGGGGGAAAATCAATCTCTGTGGATCTCTGTACACCACTTTCAGTAACATTTAATGCCATTTTGAATCAGTTCATGTAAATTTGGAGGCTTGCAGCTTTTCTGCGCAATTTCCTCTCGGCCAACTGATCAGGTCTTTGCCAGAACAGAAAAAGCTTGTGAGAAATCAGTCCCACAGGACATGGAAATAAACTTATGAATCACTCGCTAAAAAATCAAAGAAAAGGGGTCATGGAATACTTAAAATTGGCTTACACATAAAGGAAAAGAGGACTTGAGCATCTTTTCATTATTTTCATGGTACTTTTCTGAAAATAGGCTGTAGCTTTGAGAAGCAGTGACTCTTGTTTCTTTTTAAATCTGGTGTGGATGAAGTTCATTGTCATATCTCCTGATTTTGAGCTGTAGAATAGGCAGTTATGCAGGCAGGACAGAGAAAGGAGAGCATGCCAGAGATTTTACTTTGAAATATTATTCAGGACCTTGCTCTGATGCAACTTCTTAGGAAAGCACAGAAGATTTCTCCGAGCTTTGGTAGTCTAAAAAGACATTCTATTTCCAAATAAGTCATGGTCTTAATATAGCTGAGGAGAAATTACTGATTTGTTCCAAGGAATCTTTAATCAGCAATGTAAAGGGACATTTCACAGAACCATGGAATGGTTTGGGTTGAAAAGGAACCAAAACTTCCCACCCCCAATTTGCAGCCCCTGCTTCCAACCCCCAATTTGCAACCCCCACCTCCACAATTTTTACTCCATATTTTTCTAGCTGCTGCCACTCCTGTCAGGGGCTGTTGTGTCATCTGCCAAAGGTGTTTCAAAGGTCTGTTTGCCCACAGGAAAGTCTTGCCAGCCCTGAATTGCAGGTTCCAGGACTCAGGCTCTCAGCCCTGCACCCTCAACACCAAGCCCAAACTCATTAATTCAAGCAGAAGTGCAGGAGTACAATCCTGCTTCCACTGGGTGCCAAGAAAGATATTTGTTGACATCAGGGGAATGCTTGAATTTTGTTTTCTACAGCTAAAGCTATAATAAACTGAGAATCCTTTTATTTTCCTTCTTATTTACAGTACAGAGTTGCAAGACAGATGGCAAGAACCCATCTAGCATAAAGAACAGAGTAGCTTTAATTGGCATTTCTGTTAAAAGGATTACTGTTTGATAAAGGCTTGTATTTTCCCCTGCTAAAGGAAGAAAATTAGATCTTTGATGGAGGCTTAGAATTGTGACTGAAGAAAGTATATATATCATTTTTGGGATGGATGGTTTATTTACAGCTGGCTCTGTAGCATTAGCTTATCAATTACCTCTCCAAATGTGATTTACCTTTCTGGAGGAAAAAAAACAAACAATGTTTTTATTGTCTCTAATGACCAGTTCTCACAGTTCTTGTTATTCCCAGCTGCAATAAAATAGTTCTAATGACAGAAATTTCAATGTATTCTGCCAAACTTTTACTGCTGTCAGCATAGAGTCAGCACACAACTCTCCATCCTTCATTTTGTGTGATAGTTCTTTCAGAGTTCTTATATTCATTATGATGAGAGAAATGTTGGGTTTCTTTCCCAACTGGTTAATCTACATAGCTTTATAAATGTATATGTTTATATATAAAACCGAACAAACCCAAAGGAACTGTCAAGAGGACTGAATACGTCTCACTGAAATTGAAGACAATCTGTCATCCAAAGCTCACATAGGAAAAATCCACAAAACACCCATTGGACAGACAAAAGGATACAAACCAGATCCCAAACACTTTCTATCACTGAAACCACTTAAGGATTCAGAAATCTCTCAGAACCAACTGTTTGTGCACAAATCTCACACAGAGCCTGAAATATTTCCACTGGGTGAATTTAAGGGGACCAAATCTGGCCCCAATCCACCTTATTTCCTTCCCTTTGCTCACCAAAGCCCTGAACTCAAACCCACAGTTCTAACACCATCAATAAGTGGTGCCACTTACTGGAGGACACATTTTCCCAGCTACCTCTGTTAAACAGAAAGATAATTTTAGGGAATTTCCTCCATTGTCTTTGATTGGTGACAACCCCAACTCCACAAAAGAGAAGGCTGGCTCTTACTTTTTCCACTTTCTTTGTGGTAATTTGCATTTTTATTTGCCTGTGGGAAACAGTTGGGACTGTCCTGAATGAGCCTAAAATACTAAAATTCAACATACTGACACCACGAGATTGACCATTTACCAAAAGAGAAGAGTAAGCAAGGTTTTGTTCTTATCAGTGAAAAATCCAAATGGAAATAGCCACATCTTGGCACAGCATCAGTAAGTGTGGCCATTTCAGTAATTTTTGAAGTGTAAAACTTTTTACCTGGGAGTGACTCCTCACTGTCTTCCCTATTTTCTCTTTCTTCAGCTGTTTGGTGCTGGAAAATTAAGTCCTTCATACAGCAAAGGTTGTAAGCATGTGATTAACATTAAAATGGCCTGTCAGCAGTCTCCAGTGGATTTCATTTTGGGGCTACTGAGGTGCTTAATGTTCATCATGGTGTTCAACGTTCATCATGAATTAATTGCTCTGCCAGCTTAGAAGGTCTGTTTGCCATGTTGTGCCTATATTACTGCTGGAAGTTAAATTACCACAGTCTATAAAACACCTTGTAGTCCATTTCTTCTGGATGAAAGGAGCTATGAAGAATAAATTGCAGTTTCTGAAACACAAACACCCACCTGAAATGATTATAGGAAAATGGTTGTGGATATATTTCTGTTCCACTTTAGTGTTGCAAAATTCACTGCATTCTCCTTGTATCAGATAATTCCATCTTGCTAATTCTCAAGTTTCACAGTCACCAATTACAAGAAAAATGTCAAAATAACAGGAAGATAAGGCACCAGAGGTATCATTTGTCTATCAATAGGCTGTCTCTGTTCATAACTAAATTTAAAATACAGCTCAGATACCGCATGTCAGAAATCAAGGCAAAAAATTTTCAAACACTCTATGAGAAACCTGATTCAGACTAATTTTAGAACACATTAGCTATACATTTGAAGAAAGAGATGGAGCAAATATGTTTGTGCTAATATGATCTTCAATCCCACATTTCAAGGGGCATAAAAGCATGTCAAGCTCTTCCATCCTCTTTTGGCTTGCCTGCAAGGAAATTGCATTAGTAAGTGGCATAAAATCATTCCATTTTGAGCAGTAACCTGACCCTTTGTTTTCAGTGGTGTCAGAACTGAGAGCTCAAAGGGACAATGGGAAAAGATGGCACCCTAGAGACAGACAGATCACACATTTTTCCTATCAATCAAATCATCTTTGTGCTCAGGTGGACTGAACTCAAGAGCGTGGCTGGAATTAGACTTGCTGTCATAAATTTAGCTTGTTTGATGCAGCAACTACACATGAATGCCAGAATTAAGAGTTTCTCAGTGATGTGGTGAATGAGATAAGTTGCTCTTTGGATCATCTAAAATAGCTTAGAATTAAGCAGAAAAAATTGACTCTGACCTTGCAGACTGGTTACTGATGTACTCTGAGGTACTCTTAGGTGATATATATATATATAAATATATAAAATTTATATATACATATATCTCTCATATATTTATATAATATATAAATGACCATATAATTTACATATAATATAAATATGTTAGATAATATATTAATATATTCATAGTTATATAAATATATATTTACATATTATATACATATACATATATACATATATATACATATTATATATATTTATAATTTTATATATTTTATTTATATATTTATGTATATAGCATATATGTAATATTTATATATGTTTTATATTTATACTTTTATACTTTTATATATATATGTGTGTGTATATATATATACACACATACACATATACGTATATGTAAATACATCCCATAATATGTTGTAACCTTGCTCAGAAATAATGCAGGTGGAGTTGCACATGTGCATGAAGGTCCTGGGCAGTCCAGGCAGGAAAAACCACAGAAGGAAAGGCTGAGATGCTCAGCCATAAATGGCTGTGTTTAACCTATTTGGCAGCTGAAAATATTTAGAGACTCGTGTTTGACTGATGCTCTCCTGTAATCAGTTAAACTGACATCATCAGTTTTACTTGGCAATTTGGGAAAAATTATGTGGGAATCATTTGCTGTGTATAATTCATGAAAACTATTGGATGAAAATGCAGTTTTCTTTTAACATACCTAAAGAAAAACACCAGAACAGCTGAAAAGCCACCTGTGACACAGAGCTTGCAGTGATGCTGACAGTTCCCACAGTGCTGAGCTTCCCACCAGACAATGGCTGAAGTTAACAGCACCAGGAGCCAGACAGAGCCTTGTAGATCACTGAACAATGCAGTGTTCAGTGCTCAAGCACTGGAATGAGCTGTCCAGGGAAGTGGAGGAGTCACCATCTTTGGGAGTGTCAAAAAAATGTGTGGATGTGGCCCTTGAGGACATGGTTTAATAGTGAACATGGTGGTGGTGCTGAGTTGAGGGTTGGACTTAATCTTTGAGGTCTTTTGTAACCTCAATGATCTCATGGCTCTCCTTGCTGTCCACGGTTCCCCAGTCTGGGGTTGGAATTTGCCTCCCAAACACAGTCCACAGGTGAAGAGTCCAATTGCAAAATCAATGCTGAAAATGTGGCTGCAGAGGGGTGAGAAATGAAGAGTTATGGGCAAGGGGAAGGTACCTATGGCTGGTACTTGAAAACAGATGGAGATTATTGCAGTAGAGTCACAAGAACAGGTTCTTCCTGAGGGCTGGGACTGCAAAGAGGACAGGACTCAAACCTCAGCTATGGTGGGTTGGGAATTGGGAAGAAGTTTCTGGAAAAATCAAGAGATGAGTCCATGAGAAGGTTTGCAAATCTTAATCTGCTGTGAAGTGTCATAGACAGTTACTGGATATTCAGTTTTTTGGGGTGTATTGTCTGATCCACTTCCCTGAACAACAAACTGCGTAGAGATACAACAAGATGACATTCAGTGTGCAGTGACATACCTCATGATGGGTAGGTGGGAATTTGTCATTAATTTCTCATTTTGATTATATATAATAAAGAATATATGTATGTAAAATATAGCTAGATAGATACGTAAAGTCTTTGCACCTGGTCCGTGGGAGCATTGCAAACTTGTAAATATCATTTAGTGATATTTAACAAACCATCCAGGGTTTGACAAAAATAAACAGCACCAGTGTGAAAAAAAGCAAGAATTTTCATTAAACAACATCGTACAAAATGAGTTATATTTAACTTCTTTATACCAGCAAAAACTCCAGTGCCTTGGCATACAAACTGTGGTATTTTTCTTGGCACACTCTATAGGTTATGTCTTGTGCAAGGAGGAAAAACTTTGGTTCTTCATTTAAGAATTATGATTTAGCATGAACTGAAATTTTTAATATGTAATTAAACATATAACATATAAACACAAATATTGATCTGTGATTACATAAATATATATTAAAAACGCTTCACAATACACATGCACACATTTCAAATGTGCACATCTATATGCACACATGTGGATAAGCTTGATAGTCAAGCCTGTTCCCTAGCTACCACAGAAAAAGAATTCTGCTCTATTTTCAAAGCTGGGCCTCCTATCACAAGCTTTTCTCTTGGAGTCTTGTAATAAGTAATAATTTCAAAGCATTCGAACTAGGTTTTCAGTCTTTAGCTGGGAAAAGCACCATAGCTCTGTATTGACTACAATATGGAAAGTCACAAACAGGTTGGCCAATGCATTTAAAGCCTTAAAAAATAGCTTAGCGCACACCAGTTCATGCAGAGTGAAATTCGTGAAGAGTCCCTGGTTACTGACCTGGAGAGGGCTCTGGTATCACCCCTATATTTGCTACAGGTGAAAAGCAACAACTTCGAAGTGCTGCTGACTTAGGTGACAAAAGCCATCTATACCAGAGATGCTGCACTACTGCTTCTGGGCATCCTGATAATATTAACTGAGCCATTCAAGTATATTATAAATCTATTTTTATATATTTATATCTCACATATGTCAAGACAAGTGTCCTCAGCAAAATAAAACACAGACAAAAGCCATAACCATGTTCCTCAAGACTAAGTCAGACAGTAAGAAGGTGAAATGCTCAAACTAAAAGCCAGGCTGGCATCTCCCAAGAGTCCTGCTCAGTCCCAATAACAATAACCCCTCACTTGAAATAATCCTTTCTCTACTCCCTCTCCTATTTTCACTATCAGTCTAGAGAGTTAGGGAATTAGATTCAATGCCTTGGTTGGAAAACTCCCATTCCATGCAGACTCTGGAGTGGAAGGCAAGTCAAACTCCCCTAATGCTCTTTTTCTCTCCCCGAGTGCAACGTTATTGTCAATATGCTAATGAAGTCCACTCAGGCTGTGTGAATGCTGTCCAATTTTTTCCATAAACCACATATAACAAAGAAGTAAATTTCAACAGTGATTGATTGACAGGTGTCAAGTAACACACACAGCAGTTCAGGTACCAGGAACTGCTGCTGTTTGTCTGGGCATTATAAAAACCTATTGCAAAAGCTGATGTTTTTTGAAATTATCTTCTGAAGCAAGAGCCTGGCAAAAAATTATTTTTGTCATTTCATTCGCTTTCCCTTGGTTTCCACATGCAAGTTAAGGCGAGCAAGGCAGGGCTGTTCTGATCTGAGATTTATGTAGAGAAAATGTAATACCAGTCTGCAGTGTTGGGTGATTTTCTTGACCAAAACCTTCAAGCCAAGCAGTCACTTCCAGACTCTTACAAACAAACACTAACTGTGCCATGCAATGTTCTTGTGACTCTTTCTTCAAGTATTTAATAAATTTCAACACAGCTCTATATAGGGCAATAATCAGCACTTTACTTCAAACCACTTCATAGTAGTGAATAACTTAGCCTAAATAAAGCATCCAATTTTCCCTCTTTGTGAATCAAAACAAGCAGGTTATAATTTAAAAAAGCATGGGTTTTGTGCACAATTATTTACTATATAATTTCTGTAAATAATTAGTGCTCTTAATTTTATTTTTAAGTGATCAGAGAGAAGTTTAGAACAGCACAAGTTGGAGTGGGGTATGGTCAGCACATGCCCAGTGGAAGCTAGATAAACCTGATGCCAGGTTTATGGGAATTCCTGTCCTATTCTTCAACTCCCTATTATCTACTCTCTATTATTACATACTCCCTATTATTTATTAAAATGTTCTATTAAGTTGTTATAGTTTCAGTTAAAATTTTGATTTTGAAATGAATAAAGTATGCCCATATATAGATAAATCTGTAAACCAAAGCAATATTTCATTAAAAACAGATTGTTTATGTAAAAAACTCCTCAATTAACACTTTAAAGCATTAATCTAAATTAAATCTTTTATTAAATGGATGGGGATCTCAGCTAACCCAAGCACAGATAACAGCAGTTTGGTCAGAGCAGGAATGCTGATTTACTCCAGCCTCTTCCTAATGATTCAGAGCTGTGGAACGTGACACTCCCACACCCTTTACTTGTCAAAAGCTCTGATCCAGAAAACATTTCGAGGACAGAAAGTAGAGAGAGGAGTCCCAGCCATGCTGGGGATCTGCCAAGGCAGTAGTGGTGTACAGCTGGGAAGACAACCCTTAAAAGATTTAGCATTTGTTAGTCACATTTCAGACTTCTAAGAAATGAATAGTGTAAAGTTATTTTTGGTGCAGGCATTCTAATGATGCCACATAAAGTTGGTACCATAGACACAAAATTTTAAATGAACCAGAAGAAAAACATGGCATTACTTATTTGTACAGCCCCAAAACAACAAGATTGGTGGTCACTTCAGCTTTTTACAAGTCTCATTTTTTGTTCTGTATCATGAGAGAGCAGCTAACAAAGTAAACATGCTGAAAGATATTTTTGCATTCCCTACTTAATAAAAATTTCCACTGCAATTCAGGCATAGGAAGTCATCTCTACTCCCTCTGTTCTCTGTTCTTGAGAAAGATGCCAAGGTCATTAGGTGCCAAAAGACACATTTAAATGCCTACAGAGGTTGAGCTCCCTGGGAATTTGATGCCTGGCTTAATTACTAGTCCTGAAAATTGCTATCTCTATCTTAAGTTGCTTTTATAACCTTGAAAATCTGGCCTTAATCTGCTCCTGAAAATAAGATTTAGAGACATAACATACTCTTGGCATTTTATCTGGGATCTCAATACCAAAGAATGGGCTCCTATTATTGAATAATTAAGGAAAACCCATAAATTATTCAGGTGAGCTGTGTTTTCCTTCCCAAAGGAAGCTGTTATATCCCAAACACGAGCCTGCAGACAAACAAGCTTCTGTCCTGCTGAGTTACAACCACCCCAGGCTGTATGACAGGAATTGCTGCACCTCCCCTGGGCATCCATCTCACCATGGCACAGGCACCAGGGACAGGCTGCAACCAAGAAAAGGGGTTTGTGTCCAGTTAAACCCCTCTCCTGCACTGCCCTCTGAATGGACCTTTCCCTCCTCAATATCCAGAATGCCTAGAGGGGCTAAACAGCCTTTACCTGGGGTTAATTCTGCCTGAAATTACCCCTGCTCTGTTGGACAACCTGACCTCAATCCCTGCTTGAAACAGTCCCTGACACCCATTCCAGCTGCAGGCCCGCTGCCTTGATGTGGTTTTAGTTTCTAAAACATCAGTTCAGCTGTTCAGCAGATCAGGCATGGACATGGACAGCAGGCACCCCAAGTTGACATCAGGCACCCCAAGGTGACAGCAGCCACATGAACTCCTGCAGGACGGGTGCTGTAGCAGAGTCCAAAGTTATCATGGAATCATGGAATGGTTTGGGTTGAAAGGGACCTTAAAGCCCGTCTTGTTCCACCCTGCCAGGGGTTGGGACACCATCCACTATCCCAGGTTCCTTCCACTATCCCATCGAACCTGGCCTTGGACATTCCAGGGATTGGGCAGCCACAGCTTCACTGGGCAACCTGTGCCTCCCTCACAGGGAAGAATTCCCTCCCAAAATCCCATCTAACCCTGCCCTCTGGCAATTTGAAGCCATTCCCCTTGTCCTGTCCCTCCATCCCTTGTCCCAGTCCCTCTCCAGCTCTCCTGGAGCCCCTTTAGGCACTGGAGGGGGCTCTAAGGTGTCCCTAAAGCTTTCTCTGCTCCAGCCCCAACACCTGGCTCTGCTCACATCTCCCTCAGATGCACAGGTCTTGTCGGAACAAGCACTTTTCCCACTCCCTTCCTCTGGCAAAGGCAAATATGAAGGTCCTGGATCATGCTCCAAAATAGCAGCTTTTTCCTCCTCTCACCTACAGGCTTGATGCCTGGTGCCGATATCTAATTAATTAATTAAGGTTAGTTGAGGTCAGGGCCTGGAATCTGAGCAATTAAACTGTTTGCTCCCGTGCTAAAACAAGCCCTGTGCACAGGGCGAGCTGCCAAGGCTGGGATTTGTGAAATTTGACTCAGGAAAGGAGGTGCCCTGTGCCTGTCCCTCAGGGCTGCCCAGGGCTGCGCCGTGGGCTCAGGGATGGCACACAAGAGGTAGAAAGAAGTCCTGCTAACTTTTGTTTTAAGGCTGACTTTTCCTGTCCTTACCATGAACTTGAATATCTGCTATTTTAATTTTAAAGCCCAGCTCTTGAAACGGAATGATTACACATAATATCTCACCTTTGACAAGAGAGCCTTTGTGGGTTCAAAGATGAGCTTGAAAATGAAAACTGATTAAAGCCTGAAGGGTCAAAGCCAAGGATGGAAATGAGAGTTACCTGACACGGATTTCTTTTCAAAGATCACAGGCATTTAATCCTGTTGCACGACTCCTGGCTTGTATAATTTAGTGGTGCAGAGGCAGAACATGCAGTTTGTGGAGGGACAGAGGTGACCTGGGCTGGGGAACAGGGGGAGCAGGGATTCTGCTCCAGGGTGATGGAGCTGCCCCCATGGCCCCCTGACATTCATCACTACCTGGCCTGCCATAAATACATAAACAGACAGATCACTTGTGCTGTAAATAGCAGAGAGCCACTAGCTGTGAGGACTGTACTAATCACTTTAAAAATTAATAGTGTTTTATGGTGAGCTTTTTTGGTTTTTTGCAAAACTTCTTCATATTCTTCAGGAAAATGAAAAAGGGCTGGTTAACAACCTAAATGCCGCTATAAACAGAAAATGAGCATGCAGCTCGTGGGCATCATATGGTCACAGCTGGACAAAGCCCCTGGCACTTGGATCTGGATGGATCATGCTTATTACTGCTTGGATTTTCTGCCATTCCCAGGAATCTCTGTATTTTACCCTTGTTAATTAATCCAAACTTAAGTGACCTGAAGAATTCAGAAAGTCCATTCCTTCCAAAACCCTGAGCTTTTCCCAAGGATAATCCTGTAAGTGGTTTTCATTCCTATGAAACCTTCTAGACTTTCTAAGGTGTAAGATTAAAGGTCATTTAAATAATTATAGTGTATATAAAATTGAAATCGCCTTGATGGTACCTCCCCAGACACACAATTTGAAAGAAACTTTTTTGAATTAAAAAATGCCAGAGTTATTTGCTTTAAAAGATTTATGTGACCAACCCCTGCAGTGCATTGTATCTTAACTAATTAACTCCCCTCTTTATTGATCAGGAAAAAAACCATGACCACAACAAAACAAACAGAAGACAAAAACCCCACAGGATTTTCCTAAATAAAACCATTATTTATGAAATGGTTTTGACCAGTTTACAGGAAGAACATGCAGAGCCTCAGTGAACCTGGAGCCCAGGGGTGTGCAGTGGGAATCGGCCTCCTGGGCAAAGCACAGACTTGTAAAAACAGTCAGAAACTCAGAGTTTGCACCTCCTATTTGAAGGGCTGCTGCTCCAATCTGGAGCTGCTCTGCTTTGACAGTGATCCAGTCTTCCTTTTCTCATCTCTCTGGGTGGAATGTGGGCAGAAAGAGCTCACTGAAGACACAGGGCTCTTCACACCCTTGTGAGGACAGTTTTGGAGAGAGAAGAAAGGAAATTTATTTCTCCCTTTCTTCATTTGACAAACAATTAAAGGAATCTGATCATCAGGAAGCATTTCTGGAAGCAAAATCTGCTTTTGCTTGGATTTCAGCTCTTTCATACCTGATGACAATATCTAAGGGTAACACTTCCTCCTGCAATTTCCTCCAGCCCATTTCCTTCCCATTTTGACTCCCATTCCCCAACTTTTGATACACAGGGTAGAAAGTGGAGACATGAGAGTAAGGGACAGCTCTCTACATAAATACTGCTTGTGAACAGCCTCCATTGGTGTCATGGATGTGCAGAAAGCTGTGACTGTAAAAACCTGCTCCCTGCAGGGAGGGGAAGGATAACAACCCCAGACAAGCAAACCCACTTAGCAAAGCCATTGAATTAAGTCAGAGATCCAGTTCCTTCAGGTATCCCTGCCCACCTGAGTTTTTATCCCATAAGTCCTTTGTAATCTCTGTGCCCAGAGATAAATTCAGGGCAGAACTGCCTTTTTTTTTCAATCAGAGCTTCTTGGGTCTGGTACAGGTCTGATGTCCCTAATTCCTTCTTTGCTCATCCTCTATCCACAAAAAGAGAGGCCTTGATGCAGGAAAGCACTTGAGGGGCTGCTTGATTTATTTAGGCATGTTCCTGCAATGCTGAGTGAATAGCTGAGCAGACTTGGATTTAAGAATATATTTAAGTATGGGACCAGAATGAGGAATGCAGCTGCAGCAAAACATGGTGAAAACATGGCTAGAACTGTGTGGCAGCTACATGTTACAAACTGGGAAAGCACGATGGCCAAGCTGTCATCTGTGCAGATGGTTTTCCTCAGCCAGAAATCTGCTTTATTCTGACACATAAAAAATTAAAACACCTTGCTAAAGAATCCTCTGGTTTACAAAACAAGCTGTTCTGGGGAGAATATAAATGTGTTGGCTGCTTCATTGGCAGTCTATGCTTCAGATTTATTTTTTTAAGATATAATGTCAGAAGCCATATTTCCCTGGTGATAAAAATCCCGTTAGTAATCCTGACAAAATCCTAAAGGGCTAAAAAGCAATGAAGAGGATTTCTAATGGTAAGTTATAAATCCTTTTAGAGAATATCTTGCTTTAAAATAATTCAGAGGGAAAAAAAATGAGAATCTTAGGAAGGAGGTAGTTCTATTAAAAATCCTATGGCAAGATCAAGGACACTTAGGAGAAATTCCAGTTCCTAAGGCAAGGAGATGACACTGAGCAGCAGCTTCGGCTGCCACTTGGCCAGTGGGGCAGCAGGTACCTGGGGTGGGGTAAGAGAAGGAGAGATCATTTGTGCAGTGCTCTTTGTAACCTCATTTTCCAGAAAAAAACACATTGAGTTCTCCCCATTAGGGCAACAAGAAGGTGAATCGAGATCCTGAGTACAAGTGATGTGTGCAGCTGCAGGAAATGGGAACTGCAAAACCAAGAGGGAGGCCTGAATGGAATGAAACAGCAGAGTGCATTTGGCTGATTTCTCCTGTAACATGGGCAAGGCTCCTCTTGATTTAAATTGGTTAAAATCCTTTTTCTTTTTTTTTGTATTGTGGATGATTTCCACTTACTGTCCCACACACTGGTCAAGACCCAATTTTCAGGCTTTGTTTTCTCACTGATAATTTGTGTCACATAAATATCTGATCTATAATTTTGATGATTATTTTAAACCATAATTTGGAGGTGGATGAGTTCACAATGAATTCACAATTCTTTATTTGCAATGGTAGAACACATGAAACGAAACTCAGACTTGTGGAATACAAGGGGTTTTTTTGCTGAAAAAAGTATGTATGTTACAAAAACCCCTGAAATAACTTCAGGAAGTCTCACACACTGCAAATACATAGTTCACTCTAAAAACTAAAAGGACAAACAGCACATCTAATGTTATTCCTCTGCTAGATTTATAAAAAAACCTCAATTTGGTGTGGAAACTGCTCATTGAATGAAGTGGGGGTGGCAAGAAATTAATTGAGGTCTCTGCACCTTGTGTCACCAAATGCAGAACAAGAGCCATGATTAAGAATTCATTATATTCAATTACTAATTTATCAAAGAGGCTGCATTCTTCACTCACCTGGGCTTTCACTGGGATGAAATCAATTGGATTCCACAGGAATTGATAAAACTGCTACATTTAAATAAATAATTTTATACCTTCTGAAGATTTTTAAGCCCATTTAGAGCCTTCTAGGGCAGAAGTGCATCACTGGTTAAACTCTGCAGGCTGCAAAGGAATGATTACTGTGCTTTATCAGTGGCAATGGGGCTGCTTTTTACACAGTGAGCAATTAGAAAAGAGAAGCCAGTGCTGAACATGCAGCTGACAAGAGGCTGGGAAGTCTCTCAGGGACAGACTTAGAAAAGTGATCTTGATAAATTGGAGAAGCAGACTGAAACAGAGAAAATGGAATTAATGGAAGGCAAATGCAAAGTACTGAGGTGTGGAAGGGAAATCAGATGTGCGAACACCGAGCTGGGGCACAGCTGGAGGTACAGGGCAGGGCAGAGTGGAAATGAGGGGAGGCTGTGCTGGGCTTTGGGGTATCTGCAGCGTGGGCTGAAGGATGCTCTGCACAGGGGGCAGCCCCTGCCCTCCTCCCCGAGTGCCTCCTGCTTTCCTCACTTGCTGATAGCCCAAGCCCACATTGGTTTTTTACCTGATTCAGCAGATTTTATTTTAACCACTGAGTGAGGAGTTTTGGGATGGCTCCAGCCCCTGCATGGGAATAACTTAATGCCTCAAAAAAAAAGTGCCTGGCCCTAAATCTAATCTGGACCAGGAACACTCCTGTGCAAGCCATGGAAGCCTTCTCCAGGTGAAAAGCCATAAGTAAGATGTGCTGCAGGCAGCAGGACAAATCTGAATCTGGTGCAGGGGAAATCAGGGGATAAGGGAAGACCTCTGAATGACCTTACTTCAGCCTCAGATAAATTAAATCAAATGTGCAGCACTGCAGCACTTCCTTGGGCCACTGGGCCAGTATCTAAACAGCATGGTCAGCCTCTCCTGTGCAGCATCATAGGTGGGATTTCCATCTAAAAGAAAAGTTCCATTTATTTATTCTCTTTTTAACTGTAGCAACTCCTTGTCAGACGTTCCTCATACAGCAATATATGGCACAATGTGCTTTAGAAATGGTTCTCAGTCACACCTTTGCTAATTCAAAATGAGAATGTAATGGTATGGAAAATTAATACTGTTTCTCTGCTATGTCGCATAAAACTTGTTCCATATTCATCTAATAGCTCATAACTGATATGATAAAATAATATGGACACTGAAAAGCCATTTATTTCTGAAGCACTGTGAACATTAAACCTTACAATTACTATAGTGGCTACTAGAACACACAGCAAACACTTAAAAAACCTTGTAGATTCAGCAATCAGCTGCTGAATAAATTCTGTATTAAATAAAACCAATATCTAGCAAAACAAAATGCTTTGTGATGAAGAGGAAAGGCCTTTTAACTGCTCATGGATAGCATGTATCACAGCAAACCAATTAATCAAATAAGGCAGCCACAGAAAAATGGTTCAGGACTCATGGATTTCAGAACACATCCTAAGAAGGCAAAATCATTTATGTGTGTCAGCCTCTTCCACCTCATCTGGGGAGGTTTTTCCTGCCAGAGCCCTACCTGGGAGTATTTTCCCTGCCCAGGTGACTCCAAGGCTGTGAAGAGCAGCTCATGAGGCCTCTCTCACTCCATTTGGCTTTGGACTAGGTCAGGCTTTGGATCCTGACTGTATGAACCAGACACAGCTTTTCTTTTAACCTTTATCCTCTGTTATCCACAGACAAACAGCAGGAGTCACTGGTACATGAGGATAACCAGAGTCACTGATCTGAACGTGTATAGACCAAAATTATAACCAGTTTTATTCTGGAAAGCAAAA
Source organism: Ammospiza caudacuta (assembly GCF_027887145.1). NCBI lineage: Eukaryota > Metazoa > Chordata > Aves > Passeriformes > Passerellidae > Ammospiza > Ammospiza caudacuta. The sequence continues at coordinate 17,442,382 of NC_080604.1, read as the reverse complement.
CCTGTTTCATACAGAATTTCTCACAGTCTCCACATTTCTAAAAGAGCTGCTAGCAAGGTGAGGCTGCAAGGTTATGGAGCTCATGTTTATATCACAGTGGGAACAGGTACATCTTTATGACACAGACACATCTGTAACCCAGTCAGACACAGTACACTCATCCTGCTGTTACATTTAATCAACAAAAGGGATTGCTCCACCCTGCACTTGAAATCTTAAATCATACGGTGTATTACTTGGCCAGAATTTTACTAAAGTCTCTCTCTGCAAAGCTTCTCACAGCATATGAAAGTATTGCACAGGCAACAAGAAAATCTACTACTCACAGGAGTTTGTATTGGAAGATGTGGGGGACTTGTGGTTGTTGGTTAATAAAGGCTCAGGGGAAAACCATTCATAAATACACAGCCTATTTCAAAGCACCACAAAATGAAGAGTCTGAGACATTTTAGCAAACCTCCAAACTACATTTTAAACTCTCCAGTTATGAAACAAATTGCTCCACATTGAGTCACTACCAAGAGAAAACTACCTTTAATGCTAGCAGAAAGTGTACTGCAGAAATTCCTCACATCTGCAAAGCACCTCACTTAAATGATAATTATGTTCTATAAAGTGCTGTTACTCTTAGTCACTATTTACTTTATCTATTCTGAGTCGTATTAAGCGTGGTGTCTCAGCTGCAGAGAATTTCATTACACCATTTGTTAAAGCATCTTTAATAGGCCAATTTCAGCATCCATCTACTGTATCTCACAAAATGGTTTTTATTTGCTAAATGATACAGTTTAGATGAAACACACTTCAACAAGAAATGTAGTTGTACTACTGCAGATGTCACAGCCAGAAGACTTTCTCTGAGATTACTGTGACTACCAGGGAAGTGAGGTTGCAACCCGTGAGATCTATTTGGAATCCTTACACTACTGAAGCTCCAACTAAACTGCTTGGGACTAGAACCAAAACTTGAAATTAAGCCAGAGTTTGGAGGTTTATTCATAGGAAATAAAAGTATTTCTTCGATGTTTTAATATGTAATCTCTAATGGATTAAAAACATGTAGATTAAAAGGTGAAATAAATACTTTAGTGGCCTTATTGGTGATTCAGTTTCAGCCAAGTATTTCAGTCATATTTTGTATGGGAGTGAGACATTCAAAAAACACAAATTTACCATGCATTGTAAGCAAAACAGAATACAGCAAGTCTTGGCAGTGTGGTTATCTGCTCTAATTCTCAACACGTCTCTATCTACTTGTATGCAGTCAAGCCATCTATATTTTCAAAATTACATACTTTAAACATTATTGCAGGAAAAACTATCAAGTCCAGTTCACACGAGAACATTTTAGTCCTGTGTATCTGTAGTTAAGCACTGTCACAGACAGGTAAAGGTTCCAGCTTCAGCCTTGGAGTTTTTTTACAGTATTCTTTCAGACTCGTTCCTGCTTTAGCCCAGACTAGACAGGTCTGCGACCAGCAGGCTCCAACCCTCTGTGACTGATCTTTAAATTACACTGTGTTGATTTTGTCGTGGGTTTGATTCCTGCACCTTATCTTCCTTTCCCTTCCTAAATACCCCATACTTCCACACAACTAAATCCAGAACTTCAGAGCCCTTTCAGTCTCTATTAGGTGAAGGAAAGAGAAATATCACTCCAGCTGACACCACTCAAGTGATGCTATCAGTTACATTAATGCCTGGAAAGGGTATCTCCACTGAGACCTGCCAGCAAGAAAACATGCCTTGAATTCAACAGGAACCTTCAGGCACTAAGGACAGATAGTTTGGCCAACCTGGCTGCTTGCAGTTTAATTCTGTAATTTAACACTGTCCTCAACAAACACCTCCTCTCCTGCAGGAGTCTGCACAGGACCAGAGCAGCAAAATTGTTGGTCCCTTATCTCTTTAAATTTGTGTGACATCTGCAACCCAGGCAGACTCCTATGTCCTGATCTTCACAAAATATCAAAGAAGTTTCCAGGAAAACAATATGTAAATACAGAGTACCTTTTGTGATTAAAAATCCATAGATTTTTCCCGAAAATCAGAGAAAAATCTACAAAGCCATCTACATTTGCATGGCCTTGAATGACATGTTTGCCCAAGGTGAAAAATAGACATTTACAGATGAAAGCAAGACAGACTTGCTGGCTTTTTGTGACTGGAACCTGACAAGATCTGATGAGGAGCGGTCAAGATAAACTCCCACCGTGTCCCTCATCCAGCTCCAGCCTTTCCATCTCTCTGGAGGGAAGTGAGAAGAACACAAAGCTATCTTTAAAGAGAACTGAGGTGAAACCAATGAAAGAAGCAGCTGGAGGGGCAGGACCCTGTGTCAGAGGAGGGAATTAGCCCTGTGTCCATTCCCAGAATCCCTGAATCTCCTGAGCTGGAATGTTCCCACAAGACTCACTGAGCCTGACCCCAGGCCACCCCAGCAATCCCACCCTGTGCCCAGCAGTGTTGTCCACACTCTCCTGGAGCTCTGGCAGCCTTGGGGCTGTGCCCATTCCCTGGGGAGCCTGGGCAGTGCTCAGCCACCCCATGGAGATGGAAATTCTGTTGGCTTGCAGCTAATGGGACAGCACAGGTGGCTGCTGCTCTCTGTTCATCACTTGCCCTGGATTAATCACTGAAATCACAGCTCAGGGATGGCACACAGGGCTGCAGCACCTCGAGTTCCACACCACACACTGTGTGCAGTGGTTTCCCAGGGTGAGGTCAGCAGCAGCTAACGATGGCAAAACCAGCCAAAGCAGCAGGTGAGCTGCAAAGAGATACCTGCAATTAACAGCCCACTGCACTTTGGGGTTATGGTGGGTTTTTTCCATCATTAATTAATTCCCTCAGGTAGTTAAAAGGAACATGAAGGCTCTGCCCAGTTTGAAGAAGTCAGGAAAAGTTTCCTTTTTTCCCCCCTAATAATTCAGTTCATCACAGCATGTTTTGGCCAAGGACTGACAGTTGCCTTTCATGAAGCACACTGCTTTGCTGACTTTTGATGCTGAACTAAATTACCAGCTATAGCTTATTCAGCTGTATGCATTTCTCTTTAATTAAAGGTGTTGGAGGGCGTTGCATGTTGCTGGAATATCTGCAGGGAAAACTCTCTGTTCTGGTGCAGTTTGGGTCTATGAGTCCTTTCTTATTCTGAGTAAATTAATGTTTTCTTAAAGGACAGAACTATGAAATGGGAGTTAAGGTGCAAAGGAGGGCAGTTTTTGCCAGTATCTTTGCTACTTTTCAACCATCTCTTTATGGTTGAACCCTGCCAAGCATTTAAGCACATGCTTTTCTTAAATAGCTCCACTGAAATCAATGAAACAACTCACATGACAGCAAGACACTGATCAGGGCTCACTCCAATGGATGCTTTATGTATTATGATTAAAAATAATTCCTGCTTGGGAGCTGGGAAAGCATTTGCTCAAACCTGCTGTTTACTGGTTTCTTCCCTGAATGTTCTCTTGATTAGCACACAGCTCCATATGAAGTATTTGGAGGATATATATTTTCTAGGTACCCAAGCAGTGTTTTTCTCTTAAATTGGATGTGAATGCCAAGGTAACTTTATGCTCCTTTTCTACTCAAATGCTCTGCTGCCACATGTCAATACTGCTCTCTGGCAGGTTCCATAAGAGCTGAAGTATAAAGTACACCTGCTGTGGCCATCTCTGTGTTTTCTTTTCAGTTTTTGCTGTGGTTGAAACACAGTTTTTTGATGCCTGCTCTCAATGAACTTTAACTTCCTGAACTGATTTGCTGGATTTTCAACTGCATTCAGCTCATTGCCCAACAGCCTAATCTCAGCAATATTTCTTGTTCTCTTTATTTAGCTCCATCTTTTATCACACATGCTCCTTCCACTGTTATGTCTGTTTTTCAGGTAATAAGCTGCAAAAAAATAATGTAACTTTTTTTGGCACAGACTCAAAGGAAAAGGTCTCTAATTATGAAGACTGTGCTCCAGGCTGCCCATTTTGCACAAGGATTTCTGCTGTCTCCACTGCCACGAGCAGGAGGGCAGGACAGGCAGGGCTCAGCCCTTCCCTGGCACATTCAGGAACAAAACCCCCTGGGTTTCACTGCAGATTCACCAGGGCAAGCCCAGGCTGTGCTGGTCCTTTGGCAGAGCTCCTCAGGGTCAAAATGCAGCACAGATGAGCCTGGAGTGACTAATTTTAACTATATGTTTCTGTAATTCCAGGATGTCTTTTTCAGAATGCTGTTATGACAAATTCATTACTGAACTTCCCAGACAGGGTTTTTAAGCCACCTCCAGGCTGCAAAGCTGAAGAATGGCTCACATTTAGAAAATTACAATAATAAAATCCACGTACAAGGACTGACTCTATAATAAGACTTTTTCATGTTATTTTGCTGCTGAGTGAGACAATCTGCCAAAACTCCTCCAATAATCAAAGAGGAGGTTTGCTGTCTGTGAGGAGAAGATGCAAATCCTGATTCTGTTCTCTGGTGGTGCTGAGAGCAGGAGCCCAGCTTGTGATTGGTATGAATTCAGTTAGTCTTTTATGACATTGTAATATGCAACTCAAAAGAACTCATCAACTTGATCTAATCTAAGCTTCTCTACAGAAAACTCAAATAAGCTTGAATTCTTGGATTAGTCAATGTTTGCAGCCACTTGAATTACATTTCATATATACATAAAGTAAGCATGTGAATCTCAGCAGTTAAGTACTCTGCTGTCAATTTCCTTTTTTTTTCCTTAAGAAAAGAGTAAAACATATTTAAACTCATCATGCTGGGAAGTAGTATCTGGCTGTAATCAGACACAATCAACCAAAAGAAAAGAAATAGCCATATTTGCATCCATAATCTTTTCTATCTTGACACTGAAGGCTAATTGTCATATCAGGAAATGCAGAATGATATACAGTATATGTGCCTGAAGGTACCATGTTTGCAAAATTGCTTAACAGCAGCTACTACTTGCTGTTCTGACAAAGATATACTCTTGCTGTCTGATAGCACATTTCTGTAGGAAATAATTTTGAGTAGGCCCTGTCAAATAAAGTTAGATTTAATGCAGCTACAGTGTTAGTAATAAAGAGGAAGCATTGACATTTTCTTCATAATTAGATGTTGCCACTGATATCCAGCAAGAAGACACTGCTGTCCTGAATTGTGATTGTTGCTGGAATGCTCATTGCATTCCCTGCAATCTGTGCCGTCCCTGTGGGTGCTGAGCACATGCACACAAGTGTTGTACTTGTGATTGAACTGTCATAAATCCATCAGAATGTGATAGAACTCCACCAGATGAACCCTACCTGAGCATACAGCAAATAAATCCCTTGCTGCCATTGGCTATTTGTATTATATTTCACATTTTAGGGACAATAGGAATGTGTTATTCTCTAGGAAAGTGTCTTTTAACGGCCTAAAAATTAATAGGAGCTGAGATTTGCTTTCATGCACCACACATGCCTGAGGGTTTTTGGTTTTGTTTTCATCTTTTTCAGGTAATAGTTTGTCTGAATGAAGTTATCAGGTGGTGCAATGGAAAACAGACAAGTTGTTATAATAAGTGCTGTGACAGCCTAATCAGGAGCAGGGTCCCACAGTGTCACCAATCACAGGATGGTCTGAGTTGGGAGGGACATTAAAGCCCATGCCATGCCACCCCTGCCATGGGCAGGGACATATTCCACTATCCCTGGCTGCTCCAAGCCTCATCCAGCCTGGCCTTGAACATTTCCAGGGATCCAGGGACAGCCACAGCTTCTCTGGGCACCTGTGCCAGGGCCACCCTGCCCTCACAGGGAAGAGTTTCTTCCCAAAATCCCGTCTAACCCTGCCCTCTGGCAGTTTGAAGCCATTCCCCCTTGTCCTGCCACTCCAGAACACTGTAAATAATCTATAAATAATAATAATAAATTATTTATTTTATCTTTCAGGGGTGCCCAGGTGCCCAAAGCAATGAACACTCCCAGAGAGGCGAAGATCCTTGGCCACTGCTGTGACAAAGAATCCTCACAGTGCCCATCTGGCCCTGGGCCTGTCCTTATGAAGTGAAAATAAGAAATAAAGATATTTGCAAGTCTCAGTTACTGAGTGGAACCACTGGAACCTTTCCTATGGAAGGTGCATCCTCCAGCTCAGGCCCTTGATCCAATTTGGGGTGTTACCATCAGCTCACACAGCGCCATGCAAATAAAGCAAACGAGAGAGATGGAAACAAAAGGCAGGCAGAAACAGAATATAAAATACACCTATAAATATTATAAATCCTGCAGCAACCAGAGAGTTCTTTTTATCCCAAAAGGTAGAGAGATGGAACTGATTAGTTCTCACTGAGGAAAGGATATTGATGTTTAATACCCTTTTGAAGCTGTTGAGCTCAGTTATTGGATTCAAAGCAGGATACCTGATGGTGCAGGCAGCAGCACAGAACTCTGTTTCCTTCCCTAACAACTGCAAGTCCACAAGAAAATTACCAGTTTCAGCTCAGAAATGAAGGTGGTCTTTTGCTGGCTGAAAATCCTTTATTTATGAAACAATTTAAAATTATTTGCCATTTGCAGTGCCAGGAAGGAACAGCACATTTGTTCAGCCAAAGCACAGCTATCTCTGCAGTGAGGTTTAAAGTGGTCCCACTGTTTGCCATCTTTTAGGCTGAATTTTTATTGGTTTTGCAAATGTTAATGCATATTCTTAAGCAAGATTTAGCCCAAGCAGATAATGTTAGGAGCAAATGTGGTTGGGTTTTCCCCTAAAAAAGCTACAAAATCTTTGAAGGGGAAAAGAAAAAAAGCATGAAAAACTAATGACCTGAGAAATGAAGAATTAAAAAGCGAGTAGTTTGCACATACAATGTTACCTTTCTGGGGTGATGTCCATGAAGACTTTGGGGCTAAAAAGCTGTTCGTTTTTCAAAATTTGAAGTGCTCATTTAATATTTTCAAAGTGAAAATTTTTTATTTTCTTTTTGGTTTTGATTTTTAAAAAAAATTAAAATCTGATTCAGTAATTATAAAAAAGGCAGAATATTTTAATTAAAAATTAAATATGGAAAGAAACTTAAAATCCTTAGAAATATGAATCATCATTTTTGTTCAAATCAGTAAACTAAAATGACACTTAATTTTTTTTTTTGCTAATAGAAAATACTTTCTTCTAGCATGACTAAAATGAAAGAAAAAAAAAAAAAAAAAAGAAAGCATTTTAAAGCCCCAAAAGCTAAAAACCCAAGAAAACCCTAATCAGACCTATCAATTAATTACACAGCTCTGTGAAGAGCTTACTGAAAGCTCTTTAGTACACCTTTCATTCATAAAATATGATTTCCAGCTAACTGACATGGTACCTGGCTCCAGTTTTAAATAAGATGACAAAGTGATTATATCAATGACAACTCCTAAACATGGCAAAATGCAGCTGATGCAGAATGTGAAACTTTGGGAAACACAAATATAACCACCAGTAGTTGCAATATACCAAAACCACATTTTGGATCCAGTATATTTTGGCCATGCAATTCCCTTCTAACTTCTCCAGGATCTCCCAGGCACTTTTGCTAAAAGCCAGTGCCTAAGCAGACTTTTTGACATAAGAAATAGCAGCACAATCATTTTCTGCTCATGGCCTCCAATCCTCCAAAGGGAAACTGAAAATAATATAGCCTAATTACAACTCCGAATAAAACAGTTTTATTACTGAATGAATGACTTTAATTCTTTGTTTGCTCTCAAATGATACGTGAAAATTAATATGTGGCAAATTAACACCATAAAATTCGTGGGTGAAGGATTTTTTTTCCTTTTGGTTTGCCTTGCCCTACTTGCAGCGAGGGAATACAATTTCTCTTCTGGATCACAGGCAATAAAGAACACCAGATCTCAGTAATGATAGAAGTTATAAAGCACTGGGCTTGCCTTACAGTATAATTCAATCATTCAGAAGTCTTCATGCTTACAAATGTGTTATAAATAGGTCTCAAAACTGAAATGTGGCTGTTCTGGTTTGCACCAGGCTTTACACCTCGGTGGGGACAATGCAGGGAACCATAAAATGTCACCAAGTGCCACAGTGCATGATGCAGCCTGGCTTCTGCTCGCTCCCATCCCCACACCAGGACACAACCAGGCACCTGAGGTGCTCCCCTGCCCCAGAAGGAAGTCCAATGAAGATTCATTAACCTCTGGCCTCTTTCACTTATTTGATGGACAGTGAGCATCTCCGGGAAAAAGCTAAAAGGTGAACTTGAATGAGCTGGGTTCAGCAGATGACATTTTGAGGAGTTAAAGACACCTTAGGTGATAATTTACATCTGAAGCATCAAGGCATGTTGACATATTGATTGATAAATGGAAACATTATATGTGATGGTCATGCTGGCTGAACATTTAGGGTGATTTATGCTGTAACATTTGCTTTTTATGTGTATACCATTTTTTAATGTTAACAATAATGTGCTGTAAATGCTACATTAGTAATAAAATATGCACTGGCTATGTGCTTTATTGGCTTTAGTTGTGTATGAATAAATACCACCACATTCACACAAAAATGATATGGAAATAATATACCTTGAGTAGGCACAGTGACAACCTGTAACTATGCTAAGGTAAAATTGATGTTAAAACCCAAGAATGGAAGTCTGCACAAACTGTGATTCATGTGGGGAGGTACATCTTACCACTATGCTTAAGGAGAAATGTGTCAAAAAAAAAGAAGAAAGGATGTATCAGAGTTATTAGAAAAGCAGAGCAGATGACTGTGTGCAAAGGACAACACTTAACTGATTTATACCAGTGCTCAGAAACAGTTCAGACTTTTGATGTTCCTTTGAGATTAATGACACCATCACTCTCCATTATAGGTACCCACCATGCAGAATGACTCTGCTGCAATATGAGACACAGCAGCCAAGCAATTACAGAAATGTCAGAGTTTTCTCTTTCCCCCCAACAATGAACACTTTATCACCTCCTGCTGACCAGTCCACTTTCAAACAGGGCTGGTTTTCCTTCAGGAAAGGCCACTCTGAAATAATGGGCCAGCGTGGGGGATCCCCATTGCTGTGGAGCCACAGAAAATATGCTCCAAGCAAGATTTCCTGGAAGACCAAGCATCCTGCTCAGCAACCATCAGCCTGTGCATCTCTTGCATACACAGAGATGCCCCTGGGAGGCATCACTCCTAATGTGGATGTACAACACAGATGCTCTGTGCACGTGCAGTACACCCAGCACTTTCATACATGACTGGCTTTCCAGACATGCAAATAAATCCAAATATTTCATGAAGTCCAGCGCTTGCTTTATGGCAAGCAATAAATATACAGAGCATACACCATATTGTCAACATTTAAAGGGTTAGTTTGATTTACTGCCTACCTGCAGTGCCCTGGCCTTGACATGTGTCAGTAAGGCACAAAGGAATTCTGAATATAAACATTACTATGCAGTTGGATAAAATATTCACTTTGTAGGAACAATAAGGAAAATAAGCAGAGAAAACTTGTAACATGGGGTGCAGGAGCTGGGACAGGCAGGAGAATTTGTAAATGCACAATAGCAGCAGTTCTGAGTTAGCAGCAGTGTGCTGTCACTTTTTACAAGAACTCTTGCATTGAACAACTTTACCTAACACAGATTGCCTGGCTCAGGCGCAGCCAAATGCTAGTAACTTCTCCTGGGCTAGGCAAGCACTCAGGATTCATGGAAAGAAGGATGGCAGTGCAGGAGTGGAGGTGCTGTGGAATTACTGCAGCACACCAGGCCCTTACTGTACTGAGTGTGAAGTGTCAGCTCGGATGCAGGCTGTCAATAGAGCAGGAATGATCACAGCATCAAAGGTATGGGGAGATACTGTGCTGTCCTGAAATCCAGCTAACAAAGCCCTGATACCACAGGGAAGCCCTATTTTTTTGACAAAAATAGTCCCTTTGGGAGGCCAGAAAAGACACAGAGCCTCCCCCAGTGCAAAGGAGAGCAGTGTTTTCATGCTGGTGGCTTTTCTAAGGCTCTGGCCACCCCCTCAATGCAGCCTTCACCATTCCTTCCCTCAGCAAACCACGGTTACAGGAGGCAGCAGAAACAGCAGGCACCTTTTATAATCAAAGATCTCAATAGTTACAGAACACCATGTAAAAGCCATTTCCTCCGTTCAGCAAGGACTAAGTGGCAACAAGGGAGAGGATGAAGCAGGGACAACAGCAATTAAAAGCAAAAAGGATATAAAAATATTCCCAAATGCCTCAAAAGTAGCAGGAAGAGAAGACCATTTCTGTCTTAGCTAGCATTAACCTCTTCACATGGAAACTGAGTCTAGAGGTAAAAATGGCAGTACCCAGGATTTTGTAATTCACAGCAGCCAGTGGCGATGTGGGTTTGGGGAGGAAGGGGATCTCACAGCACTCAGAGATAACAATTACCCCCCAAACACACAGGCACACACACATTTATCTCAGACACACACAAACAAGCCTGTTGGCACACATAATGCACTCCACAAACCCAATTTGTTCTCACTTCATTATTTTCAAATACATAGGGAGAGTTCTGGGAATGCAGGTTGTTGCTATGCCAAATTCTGCAGAATGCAAGTTCTTTTGGTATTAACAAGAGTCTTTATACCATTTTCTCTCTAATTTTCTACTACAGCACTGCCAAACACCATTTAGCTTTGCTCAGAAAGTTGAAGCTTTTATAGGCAAAGCCCCAGAAACACTTCTCTGGTTTTTTTTCTTTACTTCTGTGAGCAGCCACATAAATCCCAGATGTTCTCTATTCTGCAGGAAGTAAATATTGAAATTGTGCTAGGAGATATTAAAATAGAGCTGACAGAGATGTGAGCCTGAGATCCAAAGTTGAACTTGAAACAGTTCTGTCAGCAATTGCCCACTCCTGACAGTGCTGCATATCTGCTGTCTGCAATCAGTCCTGAGGGCCATAGATCTTCCTAATCACCTTTCTCTCCAGTGACAAATATGAGCAAGCTAAAGCTAAGGTCAAATGAAAGGACTAAACACCTTCCATACATCAGGAAAGTTACCCTCACTCAAAATATGAAGCTCAGCATCTGGTGAGCTTGAGTGATGTAAAGCACTTTTGGCAGAAAAACCAGCATCCAAGAACCTGATGCAAAACTCCTTGAGCGTTGTTGAAAGCTGGGGAGGAGGGTTCATCCCACTGAGGCACAATCTGTGAGCACACAGCTCTACCTGTCACACTCAGCCAAGAAGCAAAAGGCATTTTTTGGTATTATAAATGTAATTGTGAAGGAAACAGGTGCAGCCCCATGGGCTTGTGTGAAGCTTTTACATGTGTAAAATCTGGGGGGTTTTTGCCATCAGTGAGTGGCCTCGATGGAGCCCAGCCTGGAGGCAGAGAGGATCCCTCATGGATGGGCCACCACAGGCTGGACTTCAGAAAAGGTGGTGGGACCGAAATGTCCCATTTTGGGGCAGCTGGATTTCCCTATGAGGAGACCTGCAGATGTTCCTCACCCCAACCTCACCTTAGGACATCCTAATTCCTGAGGAAAGCTGGGAAAGGCAGCCTGGCAGACCCCAGGCTTTTGGTTGTGTTTCACCTTGGAGCACAAGGGCATTAAACGCTCACACCCTGATGCCCTGCTTCCTTTCTTTTAGGAAAAAAAAATCAAGGGTTTAGTAACTATCCTCAGGAAATGAAGCAAGATGGAAGAAAAGCCCAAATCACCAGAAAAGCCTGGAACCTAATCCCCTGTCTGAGCATCTCAACCAGATGACAGAATGACTTTAACTTGGAGCAAACGGGCTGGATGTAAAAAATACAACTTTTCCCAGGTACAGCAAGCAGGAACAGGCACAGAGGTATCTGAATGAAAGTTCAAATCTGAACTTTGTGCAAGGCAGTGTGAGTAGTCAGTAATTATTTATAGCTACAGGCCTGTGCCTTCTGAGCATAGGAGAAGCACTAAGCAAGATACCTTTCACCATGAGAGAGGCTCTGGGAATATTTCAGGAGGTTGTGGAAAGAATATCTGTGGAAGGGTCATGGCTCAGGGCAGGAGGCTGCCTGCTACAGTCTGAATTATATTATTTTATTCTGCAACCTCAGAATGTTCTATTTCATCTGTCACAGAAACTGTCAGTCAGGTCTTGAAGTACAGCCTAAGTCTAAGTTTATTTGAATTATTATACAAAGGAAAAATGGCTTTTCCTTTCCCCAAATGAACCCCCTAAACTCAGTGTTTCCACAACACAGATTCTAAATTCAAGGAAACTTCATCCAAAAGCAAGAGAAGAGCAGCCCCAAACCCATCAGAGCACTACAGAACCAGAGGCACCTTTTTGTTCCAAGCAGCTCCTGTGAGCCCTCAGGCTGGGGCTCTCTGCTGTGCTCTCCACCCCTCCTCTCCTCATCCTTGTGCTCCGTTGCCTCTTCAAGGCTTTTCCAAAGCTGCTTCAGAGTTTTAGATCCTCATGACAAGCAGACTGAACTCTTCTTCCTGCAAACCCCACATCAATATGAAATGATGTCGTGACTGATATATTGGTGGCTCCAATTTGTATTGGTAGCATCCTTTTCCATAGAGGAAATGAAGACATGAGGCAAGAACAGACTTTCTTCCCTTCTAATCCTATTCCTCTCACCCAAGAGAAAATAAAGGAAGAGATCTAGTCTTAAAATTACCAAAATTGCTAAATCAGCAAACAGAAATCTTCCCATGGGACTGAGCATTGTATAGCAATTACCAGGAATTCCACCTGCTCCAAGTGCCCCCTCAATCAAAATGGGAGCACTCACTGGCTGCACAGAAAATCAATTTTCTCACCCATTACATGAAAGATGGGTTTGGTTTCTGTCTGAGGGTTGTATCCCAGCACAGTGCTCAGCTGTCCCAGCCTGCCAGCAGGTCACTTGCCATGGCAGCCCTGGCACATCCCACACATGCCATTGTGTGGAATTAGCCCTCTCCCACGTGTTCCTCCACAAAAATACAGCTCTACGGAGGAGATCAGATCAAAATTAACTTAGCCTAGCATTATATTTCCATCGTAATTCCAGCTCAGTGCTGTTTCTCAGTGCTTTCTAGGAAAGTGCTGCTGACATGTCTCTGTGGTGTGCAGCCACTGAGGATATCCTGGCTGTAGCACGCTGCTGGGACTGCCAGGAAAGCCAGGATCCAGCCCTCAGTGTCCCAGGGACACGTGCTGGGGACACTTGCCACTTGCTGAGTGACACATCTGAGTGCACAAATGCAAGGGGCAGGAAGCAGCTCTGCCCTGGCCTGCTGGGGGACCTGGTGCCCCAGTGCCAGGCACTGCTCATTGAGCAGGACAGCTCAGGAAAAGCCACATTCCCACAGGCGGGCTCAGGTTTTGTCAATGAATTATATCCCTTTCCCCAAAGAAGGCCAGAAGCATCCCATTGTGTTACAAGGTAATATAAATGTTGTTTTTGGATTTTGGTGCTCCAGTGCTCGTTTGCCAATTACAGGAGGCTCTATTGTTCAGACGAGAATCCCGTGTTGACTAATTGGCAAAAACACATACACAGCTAAGCAGCACACTGTGTCCTACTTCGATGCAATGTGCTACCATTCCATCCTAATTAGAAATACTCATTTGCTCTTTTAATTGCATACCTTTGCATATTTACAGCAATTAATAAATAGCAAAAGTGGAACATACTAAGTCGGTCTAATATTTGCATTTCTGCTTGTTAAGTCCGTTAAGGCTTCTCTTGCACATTAGGCTTTAATTATGTGAGGAATGCAGAACACCTGATGCCATGCTGGAACCCAGAATGATTTTCTTTTGACTCCTCTACCTGGTCACTAACCAAAGCAGTGTTTTCCCCACAAAAACTGGCTAAAGATTAATTTCCTAGGGAATTAATGCTGTAATTGCATGCGTTTTTCTAGCTGGCTATTATGCCCTTGAAACACTGATACAATCTTAATTACAGAAGTGCAAACAATACCATTTTTGTGAACTGCTTTCTATTTTGTGCCAATTATGCAAGTAATAACCCACATTCAGTGAAAAAATAACACCTTTTAGCAGTGCCCAAGTCTTTTCTATATTTTTAACAATTTTGGGAGCTGCTTATTCTTACTGCCTGAAAATATCCTGCCTCAATATATATTCTACAGTACAAGGAATAAACAGTTTATTTCTGCAACTTTCCTATGAAACATGATACATTTTTAGTTGGGTGTGGTCTGAACTGCTCTTTTAGTTTCATTGAGGCTATACTAGTTTACATCAGCTGGGATCTGGCTCACCTTATAATTTTAAAGGATCTGATCGCATTTGGTCTGGAAATTCAGGAGGGTTTTTTTCCCCTTAAGAAATTATTTACCCCAAATGTAGGTAATTAATGTTTTTTAAAGTATATTTGCACACAGTATATCATGCACACAGTATATCAAGTATATCATGCTCGCAGATGTAGAGATAAAACATATTTTCCATTTTAGACCCTGATGTGTGTAAGAAAGCAGATAAGAACAGGGAGGTTTTACAGACAACAAGCCCAGCACAAGAAATTATGAATTTTTTTTCTTAGATCTTCGTACATACTCACTGCTTTCCAAAATCTCACTAAATCCACTCATGTCACTCTTGTGAGACTGCAGCTTTGAGATTGCTCACAGTCCCACATTTCAGAAAACAAAAGGCAGCTGACATTCCTGCCTGGAACATCTGGCTTCACACCTGACTCTGGATCAGGGTTTTATCTGGTGGCCTTTGACAGGGCTGTGCCAGTGCCAGCAGAGCTCATCTGCCGAGCTGAGCCAAAAGCCTTTCCAGGCTGCAGCCCTTCCTCCTTCTGCACACACAAACACAGGTCCTTAACACAACAGGTCCAGCTCACAGGATTTTGGATGCTGTTCTTAGCCCTGGTAAAATAAAGAGCATGGCAGGAAAAGAGCAGATGTGGAGCTGTGCCACTGTAACATTTCACAGGGATTCTCCCAGCCTGCAGATCGCTCTGTGGCAGGGAAGAAGGGACACAGACCGAGGGTAAATGTTTATGGCTTTTCTATCCATTTTTCACTGGCATGCTGCTGCTGAGGAGAGCAGCCCTGGTGCTGGCAGAATTCCAAGTGGAGTCTCTGGGGTGTGCAGGGGCATTCCCAAACTGGGAGAGCCTCAGGAGAGGCAGTGGGTGCCTGCAGCTCGTGTGACAGATGCTGGCAGGACCTGGCTGGGACCAGGAGCAGCAG
Organism: Ammospiza caudacuta; assembly: GCF_027887145.1. Lineage (NCBI taxonomy): Eukaryota > Metazoa > Chordata > Aves > Passeriformes > Passerellidae > Ammospiza > Ammospiza caudacuta. The sequence goes on along the minus strand of NC_080604.1, from coordinate 17,427,190 downwards.
CAGCCAAAGCCTCCCACACCTACAAAAGCACCCTTGGGAAACACTTGGAGACCAGGAATGCTGTCACCAGGGCAGATGGCACAGAAGGGCCCTGCCAGCCCCACTGGGAGCTTTGGTGCCCACCTGGCACAGAGCCTGGGGATCAGAGCTGCCCGGGCAGGGCTCGGGGGGAACACGGTGCCCACCCAGTGCCAGCTGCAGGCTGTGCCCTGCTCATGCTCCAGCTCCATCCAGCAGCAGTGGGCACAGCTCTCCTGGTGGAGGAAATCCCCCCCTTAGTGCCAGAGCTGCAGGAGAAGGTGAGGAGGTTGAGGAATGCAGTGACTGTGAGAGACAGCCCTTGGAATCACACCCTGTCTGGAATCAAAGCCCAGAGCAGAAGGATGTGTGCTATGGAGGATTCCCCTCCCTGGGACTGTCTGAGGTCAGGCTGGAGGGCTTTGAGCAACCTGGCCCTGCTCATGGCAGAGGAAATGCACTGATGGTCTTTAAGGTCCCTTCCAACACAACCCACTCCAGCATCCTGTGGCTCCCTACCCCATTCCCCTGGCTGAAGGCACTGACAGCAGCAATGGGATCAATTAAAGATGGGGCAATGAAAACAGATTCCTGCCCAAAACTGCCCTGTGGCTCTGTCACAGTGTGTGTGGAACCAACCAATAACACACACTGCTGGTTGGTCAGTCAGTGGTTTCAGAAGTTGTAGTTAAAGCCATTTTTCTATTCATTTCATAGCAGAAAGTAAAATCTGAGTTTCCTACCTAAACCAAAATCACTGCCATTCTCTGAAAGGTATTTTTTGCCCACTTCTCCACATCTCACAGAGTTAGAAACATTTGAGCCATAGTAACATCTTTAGTACTTTGGCAGAGAGCAGGATTTGATTAACAAACTCTTCAGCTGTTGTATTTTGCAGATAGTGTTCAAAATATCAGGCTTAGGTAGGGCATAATTCCATCATTTCAGATGCCTCTATGGCACATATTTAGGTCTGCAGTTATATTTCCATGCATTCATTCATTCAATACTCAGCCTGACATTTGTAAAAAACATACAGCTGGTGAAGTAGAGAGTTGTCTTATTCTTCAGATGTAGAAATTTCAGATTTTAATGTCAAAAGATAAAAATAACTGTTAGAGTTTTGTTTGTTTTTTCTTCCTTCACTGTAGGGAGAACTTTTATAAAAGGAGATTTACAATTTCAAACAAAACAAGCAATTTATGTTTGCACTGCAACTTTCTTCCTTACCAATTTCTGTTGTTTTCAGAGAAAAAGGGGAGGAGAAGGCTACATGAAGATGAAAGGGAAATTTACCCCAATGGTGAGCTTTCAAAAGCTGAAGAGTACAAAGAAAACCTGATCAAAAAGTTATTACCAGAAACTGGAATGACTATATGTGTCTGGGGAGGGGGAGAAATGCAATATCACAAGCAAAGAAAATTCAAATACAATAGAAAATGGTGCTGGATGTCCACTGGGAGATGGAATGATTTCCTCTGAGCTCATGGGAAATTACTGTATGGATATCTGAACATTGGGTCATATCTGGTGTTGCAACCAAACAGACATTTACTGTGTTACATTCAGATACAGGCAGAGTTTAGCTTGTAAACAAACATCAGCAAACTAAATGACAGACTTGCTGCTAGAGACACAATCTCAAAACCAAAAAAAGACAAACCCCACCAACCCAAATGTGCAGGTATCCACATTTTTTTTAATTTGAAATAGAAGTATAAGACCAATTAAAAAGAAAAATTAATTTAAATTTATGCCGTACAGGAAAGCATACATTGAGCATTTGATAGTGAACACAAAATGGACTCATGCTCTCAGTCCTCAGTATTTTTTAGTGAGCCCATCAGAAGTGCACAGCCACAAGAACAGGGTCAGGAATGGTCTTAGAGGCACTGAGGCACAGCCTGAATGTCTGATGTGAGGATTGTGAGGATGTGCTCGACACAGAGGATCCTGCACTCCCTGCCATGCACAGAGGAGGAAAATGGCTCCTTTCATCAACTATAACTGCACAAAATACAGAAGGAAAGCATGCAGGATAAGGGAAATTTGTTCATTTAATAAGTTTCCTCACTTGTTGTTTAATTTTCCTCTGAAAGTTTTCTGGTCCTCTGCAAAGTTCCCAGGGGTGAGATCAGAGAAGCTCTGTGAGGTTTCTGTAGGGGAGCCAATGTTCCTGGGACTGAAGGCAGCAGAGGAGTGCAAGGCACAGGAGCACATCCCCTGCAGGTGGGAGATCTCTCCTTCCATGGGAGATGTCAGAACTCAGTCAGGATGAGGACAGTTCAGAAAACATAGGCTGAAAATTCCCCTGTTTAGATTGATGCAATAACAACACACATCACCACAATTACAGACATGATTTTGCCAATTTGGTGCAAACAACTCTTTTATATTGTGTGATTTCTTACTGATGAAATATTCCCAGTAACACCAGAAAAATCTCTTCCACACTGAACAACAAGGCTATGATTGACTGTCTGCACAGAGATGAGTTATAATGGGATTTGGCACCTCTGAGCTGGGAGGACACAGGGTGCCAGCAATTGTTTGTGTTTCTGGAGGGGTTATCCAGCTTCAGAAGTGTTCAGTGGCATGTTTCAATCAACAGCAGGAAAGTACAGCTATCTCCACTTTGAAGAAGTTTAATCTATGGCTACGATCCAAAAAGACCAAGTGTCCTCTGAATTCAAAGGCAGCCAATCTTCATAGACTCAAGAAGAGATTATCTAGAGATTATGTTGGTAATTAACTGAGGAAATGGAAAGTTGGTCTAAACCCTGTGGATCTGCCTCAAAGTGACATTGCTCTTTTCATTCCATAAAGGATGTGGTGGAGGCTATGGACAGAATTTACAGAGAAGCACAGTGAAATGTGGGTAAAGCAACCAGGGGAGCCTGAATTCAGGTGTCTTAACTAACTGTCTTTGCTCTGAACTGGACAACTGGGTGGCTACAACAGATCATTTCTATGTAAAATTAAAATGAAAACTAGCAACTGCACACCAATACCCAGCAATCATCATATCAATGTTAATACCTGATCCTCATTAATAGCATTTATTCTAACTGGTCTTACTACACCTCTTGGTTACTGCAATTACTCCCAATTAGACAGAGACTGTGAGCACCAGCTTTTATAGCCTGTCACATGCCAGATGAGCTGAAGGACCCCTTTGCTGCAATGCTGTTCAACAGAGAGACTTCATTTTCTATTACTCTGGAGACCTTCTCAAGACAAATACTTCATTCTTATAACATCATATTTTTTCCTCCTATTTGCATGACAGCGCTTCAGAGCTCTCCTAAATCTTCGATTACTTAATAACTACTTTTCTTTCTCATCTGATAACTGCAGAGAGTGGAACAAAAGAGTGCTGCATAGTTACAGGCACACAACAGCCCTGCTATTTAGCATTTAGATGGTGCCACAGAAAGAGGGACGATGTACCAGGGAGGCAGAGGGGAGGTGGATGTGAGCAGTGCCAGTTGGCTGGAGAGAATGCCCCCTCTCATCTCCCTCGCTGTGCTCCTTGCCAAAACCATTTTCTGCTGTTTGAGGCAGACAGAGGGAACGTGCCTGCTTTCCACCAGTCTGCTCCGAGCAGCGCGTCCCGCTCTGCGGGCATTCCCCAGGCTTCCAGTCATCGCTGCTCTGCGGGGTGAGGAACAGCTTGAGACAGCTTTTTGAGACAGCTACAGCAGGGCAGCAGAGCCCCACGCACCAGGCAAAGCCCCTGTGCAGGCTGAGTGTGCAAAATAGATGTGAGCATGGGCATCCCACAGCTCACCTTCACATAACCCCAAACAGCAAATCCCCCAGCACGAGCTTAGCCCTTTAACCCAGGATATTCACAGATGTCTGGGAAGTTTTGGAATCAGTGCTCCATTTAAATGATCCTTTCACTCCTTCCCACATGTATTATTGATATTTGCATTAACAAATATACTCTATGCCAAATTTCCTACAGGCCTCTTTTCAAATTAGCCATCTGCAGCCGTGTGAAGCTTTACATGAACATGAGGTGTGTGAAAGGATATCCAAATCCTATCAGCTCTAACAGGTACTTATCCATCTTTTAACACATTGCATACGCTGGCTATAGAAGGTAAAAGCAGAATGGATATGAACTGTGGAACAACATCCAAGCAAACCACACATTCCCAGAAATCCTTCTGCAGTCACCAGTTTCAAGGAGGAGATAGCTACATAACAGGAGACAGCTCTTAATTTGAAGCATCCCTCCTACTTTAACAAAAAGGTGGTGTTTTTCCATTATTTGCTCCTTAACAACAAAACACTGAAGGTCTTTACTGCCTACTGCAGAGTGTTAATTTTTAATGGGAGAAGCTACACACTGCTTGATTTCTTTAGTGCATGAAGCAGCCAACCAATCGTGCACCACCTTTAACTCCAGAACAGCAGTTTCAGCAAGGAGCCTTTACAGCTCAGAGCATCCTTGAGGGCTAAAGATGTCAAGCAGTTTAAATGCCAATGAAATCAAGAAGACACCAGGCTCAGATATGTTAGGAAAAAAGGACAGGAAAATGGAGACCTCCACTGAGACCAAAAACTTTTCCTCTGCTCTAAGAATTAAGGGCCCACTTAAGGCACCTGTGAATCACCTGCCCGGTGAATGGGGAGAGGCAAAAGCAGCACTAATGAGAAAGCACAGAGCAAATTTTATCATGAAAAAGGTGTGAAAAATGGGCTGGAGGACATGTGAGAGAGTCCAACTCTCTCTCTGCACCTGAGACATTGCTGAGACATGCCTTGCTTAGCCTGTCCAGCAGGAGCTCTGATATAGAGAAGCTACAACAACCTTAAGGAATTTGTTCCAAGTCTAAACAGAAAAGTTTTTTCCCCAGTAACTCTCCAGACCACACAATCTCAGTGCCACTGTGCCCACTGCCAAAGCTGCCAGGCATTCATGTGACACAGGACTTCCCACCCCTCAAAGCTGAAGCACACTTGCTAAAATTCCCAGTTCTCAGTGTTTTCAGGACATGCTGTGTTTGGGCATCACCCCTCTCTGTAAAGCCCTTCCCTGGTGGGACATGGCCCTGCTAAGGAGGAGCACGTGGCTCCAGCTCCTGAACAAAGGACAGTGCAGAGGGATCTGCATCTCAGCAGCTCCCTCTGAAACTCAACCCTCAAAATGTACCACATCTCGTTCAATATACCAAGATTTCACTGAACAATTCAAGCTATATTGCTGCTTTTAACATAAATACTTCATAAATACTTCTGAAGTCAGCATGGAAAATTGCAAAACACATCTTTCATGGTTTTGGATTGGCACTCACCATTTCCTCTAGGCAGGAGTGTCATTTAAGAGATTAAAGTGCACATGACAAGAACAAACTCTCCTCCTCCTCCCAGGGTGCTGCTCAGAGCTTGCCTGCTTAATACCAGTATTAGCATCCTCTTCTTTCACTGGAACCTGAACTTGATTAGACCCTCAGGTGGGACTAGAGAGATGCTCATGGGGGTGCAGCACCAGCACCAAGGCTGCAGGAGTCTTGGCCATGGATTCTTTTCTACAGCATCCAACACCCACCTAATAGTAGGAAAAGATTTGTCTCCCAAGGCAGTGCTAAGTTCACAGCAGCCACAGCACTGTGGGAGTGGGCTTGAAGAAAATTCATCAGCCCAGATTGTATTTCATCATCTTTCTGCCTGCAAAAGCCACTATGCCATTGCATGGTCTCAGGCACTCTCTGGTACAATCCAAATATTCTGCCTTTAAACACTGGCCAGCAGTAGAATGATGCCAGTGCTGAATGCTCTACTCACAGATAGGAAAATCTGAGGGAAGATCCATTTCTATCAAAATTATTGAAGGGACATCTGATAGCACTGCTTCAGTTCAGGCTTATTAAATACTCTCCATTTTGTCCTTCATTTGCAGGGATTTATAATTTTGCTATAAAAATCCATTCAACCTTGAAATTTGGCATCCGTCGTTTCACTCCACGAGATATTTTTAAAGATATAAGAGCAGAAATATTCCTATTCTGGCAATGGCTTAAACGGATATTAACTTTCAATCCTGCTGCACAGCACACTGGAAAGTTGAAAAAACTGCTGAAAATTACTGCTAAAAAAAAAAAAAAAAAAAAAGCCTTAGCAGCAATCTAGCTTGAATTGTTCAGTGAAATCCTGGTCTGTTGAATGTGATCTGGTACATTTTGAGGGTTGAGTTTCAGAGGGAGCTGCTGGGATGCAGATCCCTCTGCACTGTCCTTTGTGCAGGAGCTGGAGCCACAGGGTCGTGTCCCACCAGGGAAGGGCTTTACAGAGAGGAGTAATGCCCAAACACAGCATGTCCTGAAAACACTGAGAACTGGGAATTTTAGCAAGTGTGCTGCAGCTTTGAGGGGTGGGAAGTCCTGCATCATATGAATGCCTGGCAGCTTTGGCAGTGGGCACAGTGGCACTGAGACTGGGTGCTCTGGAGAATTACTGGAGAAAAAACCTTTCTGTTTAGACTTGGAACAAATTCCTTAAGGTTGTTGTAGCTTCTCTATATCAGAGCTCCTGCTGGACAGTGCAAGCAGATCCTAACAGCAGTGTAATATGTAAGACAGAACAACTTCAGCCAAGACTCCTTAATGGAAATGGCAACTGGTATTGATTTCCTAAACACAGAGGTTGTGCCCCTCACCTCCATGACAAATCAGTTAGTAAAGACTGGGGACTCAGGGGAAACTCCTCCTCATGTAAACATGAACTTGTGGTTTATATTAACACAATATATTCTACAACTTCTTCCATGGTGAAGTCCAGGAAAATACAGGAGGAGTCTGCAAGTGGCCACCAAAGATATTCACAGCAAAAAAATAAATCACTAATGCAAGTGCAATTGAATTCAACAGGCAAAGGAAAAAGTAGGCACATAAGAGTACAGAGAAACTATGGAAGTCTTTGGATTACCTCTAAATTTATAATCAAAATGAAAAATAGAAAGGCAAAACCAAACAGATTGATTCTCAGTTGCAATACAATACACATATACAGTGATTAATAAAAATAACAGTTATTTATCTGCTAGTAACAGTAAATTATCCTTAATGCTACTAAAATTGGTGTAAGAACTCAGTCTGACAAGGACAAACATCTTCATCATTAATGACTGTCATGGTAGAAGAGACAAATATTTTTCCAAACCATGAAATATAGTTAAGAAGCTCCTCAATATTTGGTAATACAATTTGTATTTTGAATCCAAGAAGTCTCCCATTTAGGAGCAAAGCAATGTGGCCCTGAAGCACAGCTCCTCCATAATCAGTGTTTTCACAGCCATTACCAAGGACAAGGAATACAGACATCCCCAAAGATGCCTACAGCCCCCCTTCTCTCACTCCTAACAGTAAAAGCAGTATAAATAAACCCACTCACTGGCCTGGCTGCACCAGCAGAAAGATCAGACGGACAGCTGAGATGAATAACACTGAGAATAGAATAACTTATTTTGTCCTTGAAGCAAAAGCAACTTCCTTACACCCCTTAAGTTAATAACGCTTTATTTTGTCCCCAGCTGTTAAGTTTATAGAAATTAAAAGTCATGACTATTTGTCTTTTGCCAGCATGAATTTAAAAGTGCCTTTAAAAAATCTCATTATCATTGTGGCTTTTTTTTTTCCCAAGCAGATTCAATACAAAGCAGATTACATCCTGCCTGCACTACTAAAGTGCACATAAATTTTTCACAAACCAATTTATCTTAAAAATTTTTCTCTCCTCATTTTGATTCTGGACACAGTACAGAGCAGAAAGACACTCCAAGTATTTTTTAGATAACACAATTCTAGCCAGAGTGGGTTAGTGTTTCTGAGGTATTTCTGTTCTATAACATTATTTCCAGACCATCAGAACACACCTTTTATGAAGTGGAATGATCTCATATGAAACAATTACATTACCATGAAGTTTTAGTCTGATGTTCAACCTGAATTTGAAGATTTAGAACTACAGGATTCATTCACAGGTAACAGATAAAAATAAATTCCTTGGGTAAGGAAATTGGGAAATATCCATCGAGGGATATGCATGGAAAGGGGCAACATGGGTCCCCTGTACAATTATCTGGGAAACCAGCAGTCCTGCAACAACCACACGAGACCACCAGTGGCATCCCACTCCTGTACCAGCAGTAATCAACAGTGCAGTTACTCCATTCCAGGTGTACAAACCATCCTTTCTGAGGCACTGGGAGAGGAAGGTGACCATAATTCTCACCGTAAGTTTTTGGGAGTGTTGGGAAGAGGAAAAACCCTTCCAGGTCTGGGGGAAGGTGTTTGTATGGAGAGCAGCCCTTTCCCTGCAGCAGAGCCTTGACTCATCAATGCTTGGGGACAGTCAGGAGACACTGATTGACCAAACACTCCCAGTGAAAAACTACACTGTGCTCAGAGCCAGCAGAGATATTTATAGCCAGGTTTGTTTGAATGGCCGTAATAGCTGAGCTGCAGTTTCTGTTCTCCAGACAGCTCCAAAAAAAAAAATCAAGGCAACCACTCTGGTGGAGCAGGAAAAGTTCCACTGTCGCTTTTCATGCGGCACTTGTCTCTCCCTGGCACTGATGACAGCCTTTTCACAAGTACCCCAGGCACCTTACAGAAAGAACAAGACATGAGTATGTCATGGCATGAGTGCAGAAAAAACCGGAATAAAAGTTACCTTAGACAAGTCTGAGTCACTCGCTGTTAAGGCAGAACAAAACCCTGAATCTCTCCTGTTCTTTCATTTGCCTTCACTCCTGCCTAAGGAAGGGGTTTGATCACACTTTCATTTTAGCTAATAAAGTGTTCACAAGTAAGATATTTACAAGCAATAGTAACATTGCTCCTTTGGGAGAGACTGTCTAGGAACAGACAGTGAATAACCGGGCCCAGTAAATGGCAAAGAAGAAATTTCTTGGGCTTTTGGGTGGATTCTAAATATGTAATCTGATTCCTGTATGTTTGCTAGCCTTGGAGCAGAAGTGATCAGAAACCAGGGGATGTCACAGTCTTTTGCAAAGATATCAGAAGGAGAAGAATGAGTCAAGAAACAACCCCAAGCAGAAAGCAGCACACAGAGGAACAAGTTCTTCCCCCACAGCAGCTCCTGCTGCAGGACCCCAGCACTTCTGCTTGTGCCTGAACTAGGAAAAAGACTCGGAAGCCTGGTGGAACCAGGGTAACCCATGGCACCTTCAGAACAAAGCTGCTGACCAGACTTTCCTCTTTTGGCCAGGGTGCTTAGCTGGATGGAAAGTATAAAGAAAAAAGAAGTTACTTAAGAAAATCACTCCATAACGAAACATAATTCCATCTGCTTCCCAGTGTGTGTTTCTAGGGGGAAAAAAAAAAAAAAAACCAAACCAAAAAAAAACCCCTTTCCATCTAAGCATGGTTGAAATTGCTGCCTTGGGGGAAAAAATCTTGCATGTTCCCTTCCTTCCAGCAGACATGCAATGAAGGCAACATTACAGTCCTTCAGGAGTGCCTTCAGGGATACACCAGAGAAAACTTACAAAATTCTTTTCCACATTAATTTGCATTAAGCTGACATTTTTCGTGATGGGCATTTTGCAGATTTGAGAAGAAATATATTTTTCTTTGGTAAGTAATTTGTGAGAAAATTTCTACCACTTCAACTATTGCAGATTACTCCTTTATCTTTGGAAGTGCTGCCTCTTGAAATGCAGGCATGAGAAGACACTTATGACATCTCTGCAGGCACACAGGCTTTACTATGATCACATACCTGTGTTTTTATAGCACATTCCTTAGAAAACAACCAGTTGGAAAAGCAGATAGAAATCTCAGTTTCAGGACATTAAACCATTGTTTAACACCTCAGGGATAGGACACTGTCTATAAGGAATGAAAGGCTGAGATAATTGAGATGTTCAGCCTGGAAAAGAGAAGGCTTTGGGGTGACCTGATTGTGGCTTTCCAGTACCTGAAGAGGGCCTGCAAGAAGATGAAGAGGAACAATTCACAAGGGCCTGGAGTGACAGGACAAGGGGGAATGGCTTCAAACTGGCTGATAGTAGGTTTAGATTACATATTAGGAAGAAATTGTTTATTGTGAGGTTGGTGAGGCCCTGGCACAGGTTGCCTAGAGAAGCTGTGGCTGCCTCACCCCTTGAAGTGTTCAAGACCAAGTTGGATGGAACTTGGAGCAACCTGGGCTAGTGGAAGGTGTCTCTGCAGGGGCTGGAGTGAGACGGGCTTTAAGGTCCTTCCCAACCCAGACCATTCTAGAACCAAAAAACAAAGCGGTTCCTTACACCCTCTCCTCAGCCTGGATGCAATCAGCTCATTCCAGCAATATTTTGGTGAGGATCCTCTCTTCTGCATCTCCACTCTCTAAACCAGGAGCGAGCATCCCACGGGAGCCCCGGGAGGCCACCTGACTCAGAGCCACATCTCTGAATCACCAGCACCTACTCCCCGTGGGAGGGAAAGGCCACTGAGACACTGCTGGCCCGGAGCAGGACTGAACTCTTCCCTCCCAGCACGCAGGTGCTGGCTCAGCTATTTTGACCCAGCGTGTGGGAGGGCTGAGCCAAGGTGTTACCCAGCCCTGGGAGCTGCCCACCCTCTGCTGGGCTCTCCCTGGCAGCGGGGGCTCAGGCAAGCTGCACAACGTTGGCAGGTTTACATCCCCTCTTCCCACCTTCTCCAGACAGCTGAAGCCACAAACCAATTAAACTATAAACTATCCCACACGTCTTTGCAAATTAGAGCTGTGTTTAATACACAGCCACTGTGGGCTTTGCACTGGGAGCTCTGCTCTGAAAGCCCTTCAGAAAGAAGCAAGAGACTGGTAAGCTGAAATTCAGCAAAAAGCACGTCTTGTAACATCCTGAAGTTGCCAATATTGTTTAAAAAGGAGAAAATAATTTTATTTTTGTACCCCCTGGACTTTTATTGTTGCCAGAAATAATCACATGTCTGTCCTTATTCAAGACAAACCAAGTTTAGGATAATTATCCTTGAAATGAACTGCAGGAAACCAAACACTGACTGACTTGTGTTGTGCATGGAGCAATTCCATGGTCTGGATAAGCCTTCATCAGTGAAGTGCTTGAGAGGAGTTCAGCCATAAAAGACATGAGGTGTAAGGATAAATGTTCAATGCAGCAGGAACCAGTTATTTAAACAAGCATTAAGGTTATAAACTTAAGTTCGTTAATTCAGTGTGCTTAGAAATCAGCAGCAAAAGTAAATGACAATGGTACACAGCAATAGCAGTGATGAGCATTAACAGGAGTGTTATAATGGCAACAAACTCCAGAAACAGACACATTTTTCTAAGCCAAGAAAACTCAATTTCCACTTGGCACAAAAGAATCAATTAGATATGGCACTTACTGGTCAGCTGAGAGTTGGAAACACCTCTCCTCTTTTCTAACACTTCACTCTGTACAAATCAATGATCAAAGCAAATGCAGCCACACAACTCTGTGAGTCTGTAATAAAGCCATTTATTTCTGAAGCCTGTTTCTATGTGTGGAATTTTCTTATAAAGATAGGTGCTGCCAAGAAATAGCATCCATTTCTTGGCAGAGGGAAAAGGAGCAGAAAATCAATGTGTTTGCTAACTCAGAACTAACTGAGCCATTCCCAACGCTGCATGAAATGCAGCAAGACAAGGACCCCTTTAATGACTGAGATGTTTTATCTCAAATCCAGGTACCTATGTGGCTTAGAAGAGCCTCCTATTTAAAGGAAACTTCAAATGACGAGTGTAGGCAGAGATGAAGGCTAAATCTTGTTTCCTCACACAGTGAAGTGGGTAAGATGTCAGAAGTGCTAAGAACTCCAAAGTCCAGTGAAAGCCAAACTTTGGAGGAGATTTCACCTGAGTCTGAGATAGAAAATAACCCTAATTGGAGCTGGCTAAAGTGCAAGGCCTGGTAAATGAACCAGCTTCTGGAACCTGGACACCTCATTTTCCTCACAAATCCTGTTATTACAAAGAAGGAGGACTTTGAAATGCCTCAACCAACACATTAATTTAATGGAACTATGCTTCATCTGTTCTATACTTCCTTGGAAAGCACAGCTTGAACAAAGTGATTGCAAAATGTAGCCTACTGTTAACATTTTCCTGCATTTCAATTGTTCTTCAATTTCTAACTTCAATACAGTCAGTAGAACAGAATCACAAAACAGCCAAGTTGCCAAGTTCACTCAGGTTTCTGAACAGAATTCCCTAGTAAATAAGGCCATCCTCAATCTGATGCACAGGAAAATCCTACCCACCTTTCCCCAAAAATGGCAGTTAATTTTTCTGTTCCCTTTACTTGCTCCTTCAGTTGTCTGCAATGTTTTTAATGGACATAATAAAGAAAGAGAAGAAAAATGCAATTATCTTTTTCATCTGTTTATAGACTCCAGCATAGGAAGAGCACACGAGTACTTTGATTGTTCCCATGCAAATGTTCCTGCCTTTGGACACTTCAACACTTGCACAGATGTCAGAACAGACATAATCAGATTATTCTTTCCTGTGTGAGGTTTTTTTTCCCCTCCGAGTTATTTACAACATAAATCTTTAATTCCTCCTAATTGAGGGCATCTGTCCTGATATCTGCCTCTTCCATCTGAGGAGCCTGTGTCATCTTATGCAAGTCCTGCTATTCAGGTTCCAATTCATCTTCTTGCTTGACATTTTCCTAGCTGGAAACTGTTTCTGTAAAGCACCTCCAGAAATGGAGGTGTGATGCTTGGTAGAACTTAATATCCTAGATAGGCGGAAGAATATTTAGCCTGCTCTTACAATAACCATCACTGTGCTGTTAAATGATGCCAAGCCACAAAGTGCCTCATCTGAACGATGGGATTAGTCCATTTTGTGACAAATATTGTAACTGCAAAAGCATCTATCACAAAATCTCATAAGGCCAGAAAATATTTCCTGACATAATGTCACCATACACACACAGATCACAGAAACTTCTGAAATGCGGAACTAACACCCTTCCCCCCCAGCCTGCAACAGAAACTTCACATATTCTTGAAAATGTCAAGATGTATGGAAAGGATTCACTCTATTTTTGTCCCAGGACCTATATTACAGGGCAGAGGAACAACTTTCTGTCAGGCAGGAAGATTATACTAATAAGCTAGAGATTGGAAAACTTTCCTGACCATAAGCAATTAATTGAAAATAGAATACACACGTTAAAGCTGTTTCCAGGAATGATCCTCAATCCACCAACAGGTTCTTAAAGGAAAAGAGATTTTTCTGGAGAAATACAATACCTTTGATTCAGGGATGGGGACTGCAACATTTGTAACCTCAGGTAAGCAAGCCTACATCTCTCCTGGACTCAACAACCTTATTCTGTTTAGTTACTATGCTATTTAACTTCAGTGGTGTGGCTTCTTCTATATCTGCAATGAGTTATTAAATGGGAATCACCCTTTGAGGAAAAGTAGAGGGGACAATGGAAGCAAAACTCTGCTCAAGGAGAAAGAAGAGACAGGAAGAAGGTCCCTGTCAGAGACAAGAGGCAGCTGACAGAGAGAGCAGGAACAGGTGAGAGCAGCACTGAGAGGAGATCAGAGCACAGCTGCTGGCCTGATGGAAAGCTTTGTGTTTCCCTAAGTAGCTCACAGCTAATGGGCTCATCACTCTTCCCCCTGTGCTCCACAGAGACAGCAGCCATGGAGCAACCATCCCAGGGATGCAGGCAGCAGCTGAAGCTCTCTCTGTCACCTCCTTCTCCATCTTTATCCTCTGCAAAGTTAGGACAACTCCCTATGGAGCCAGAGTTTGCCCCAGACCTGCTGAAGGCACAAGACTCTGCCGTAAAAACATTTTTTTACCTGATAATAATAGGCCAAATGAGAATTACTGAAAGAAGGAAAAAATCAAATTCGGGGTACGGTTGGATTCTCAGTGTTCTACTTGCACATTCTCCAAAATCCACTGAACCAAGGACTGGTTCCATGGCTAATAAATCTACTTGGTTTTTGGTTTAATTCAAATGAAAGGAATATCCAGCAGCAGCAGAGAAGGAACAGGCTGTGAATATTAAACACATATTTGTGCAAAATAAAAGGCCTATTTCATAAATGTGTTCCCAAGTCTGAAGATAACATCTCCAAGAGATTGGACTGGAAGTTAAAAAGTAAAGGTACTGTATTCAGGCAGAGCTGAACAACATCCATCACCACTGGAGCATGGAAATACAGAGTAAGGGCTTCAACAGCTCACATCCCTGGAATCAGTTATCTAATGATTCATCTTTGCCACAATAACTGCTGCAAAAATCGATTCTACAGCTTTCCTCCAGTCTTGGGCTTTGCATGGAAAAGCAATTGTTTAAATTAATTATTTAGAGAGTACTTTCAGAAGTTAAAAATGTAGCACCTAGCTATGCTCTGTGTTTATTTCACAATCATTTAATTTTTTTTTAATATCAGCATCTCAGATACACAGATATTTGATTAAAAACAAACACTGGAAAGGAATGTCAATATAAATAGTAGGCAATGAAAGACAGCGTTTCAGCTCATTAATATCTGTATCTTAGGTGACTGCAGGTGCACCTTAATGAATTACATGACTAGTAAAATACAATTAAATGCAGCTGCTTATGTTTACAAAACTGCACAACCAAATTACAGGTATCAGTAGCACCCATAATTCATCCATAATTGACAATTTTCATATTACTGGAATAAGGAATCAAGTCATGCAGATGATTACGCATTTGCCTTTGAGCTCTATAGACCAGGTTCATTTCCTATGCAGCACCATAAATGAAACAAATTACATACTTGCAGGTTAAGGCAGACCTGAAAGCAAATGCCCCCCTGAATGACAGCCAAAAGCTCAAATCATTCAGGTCCTATTTAGCTGTCAATAAAAGTTCATGAATGGCTGATAGCTGACATAACTTAAACATATTGTTAATAAAGTATTATTCTTTACAGAAGAGTCATCACATGTCTGCTGCAGAACTCGGTTCTGACCCCAGTTATCCATGGGGTGGATTTCCAGGCTTAAGGACATGACAAGAACATAACAAAGAACATAATTTGTGCTGACGATTTTGGTTTTCTCTGGTTTATAATTGTGGCATTGTGATTATCTTTTTTTTTTTTTTTTTTTTTTCGCTAGGATCTTTTCTATGGCAATAACTCCTGTCTACATTTAAATTTCATTTCACCCACAAACCTTGTTAGGAGCTCGTGCTGAGTGTGTCATTCAGACCTTGCCTGGAGAGGCTCCTGAGCAGCCTGATCCGAGCAGGGCTTTAACCAGAAGGTGCCCAGAGGCAGCACACCCAGCTGGGTGATGCTGTCCACTTGACAAGAGCTCATGGTTCCCATCCCTCTAATTGTTTGTAACACCCTCAGAGCATTGTGTTTTGGGCTGCGAATTACCCAGTCAACAGCCAGAGAGATAAGGAGCAGCTGGGTTCCAGCAATGATCTCCTCAGGTGTAGGAAGAGTTATTGGGGGGGAAATATCGTTGTATGTGTGGTTTGGAGCAGTGCCTGGAGACAAGGACAGACCTCCTGCAATCCCCCCATCATTCTGTACCCTGCCAGTGGCCACAGAAACAAACACAGGCACCAGCAACCTGCTAAGGCAGAATTTTGGAGAGCTGTATCAAATTATTGTATTGAAAACTGAGAAACCCAAACAATTAATAAACAAGAAAAAACAATTTAAAAAAACCAATTAAAACTGCAGATCATCAGCTTAAGTTGATCTTATCACGTGTACACAAACAACAACCCTCCTGAAAAATGTCTCATGAAAGAGAGCCCAGTTAAAGGACCACCACTGATACTGAAGTAAAACCAGTCACAGTTTCTTGTCCTTTGTAAAACACATTCACTGTAGACAGTACTTTTGAAATGAAAAAAAAATGAAAATAATTAGATGCAGCAGTCTTTACTGTTGGTTCCATTTTGCTTTCAAATGGATGATTTTAAATGGATGGCCAGCTCACGTTTTTAAGAGCAAGGAAGAAGAGAACTTGAGTGGAGAATTTGCTCAGAGGCAGACTGACAGCCATAGATGCCATAGATGCAGTATTCCCTGCAATCAGTCCAGCTGCTCTGGATGCACAACTCTGTCTTTGTAAAACCAGAGTCCAAACACAGAACAATGAAAGGAGGAGGAAGAGTAAAGGAAAGAATAAAGAGGAGACAAGCTACCACACAGAAGATACATCAGCTGTATCTTCCAGCTAGGGACTTAACTGATTGACAGTTTATCCTTTAGGAAACACCAGACTTCACAAAAAAAAAGTTGTTCATTTGATGACTCTTTCAGTATTTCTCTTACCAACTGGAAAATTTTAGGTGGCTGTGCTGCGTGCAGGAACAGCATCCAGAGAAACGCTGCCATGATTTCCCACTGCAAAATTTTTGTGGAGGAAATGCAACAAGTCTAAATTTCCAAAGAGAAAGATAAACAATTTCCTCAGATCATCTTTTGGAAAGTCTCTTTGTTGCCTTTAAAGCATGAGCTATCAGTAGGATTTTATTTTAAAAGAACGGAAGGACAATTTTACAAATTTATACTGACAAGTAGGTGTTTGTTATCACTTAGATCTTGTAAAATGCCATAGTTTTATTTTTGGTTGTTTTATGGGTTCTATTACTGAAAGAAGTCATGGACATTTCTTGACATGACCAAATGAATGACCTCTTCTGTTTTGTAGGTGGGGAACTTGAGATTGTGGAATGTCAACTCCTATAAAGGTGCTCAGCTCTTTAAGTTCTTTCGTTACTTGCTAGAATTTGACATGAAGAATGAGGGGCTGAGGAACTTGTAAGTCTCAGTTCAAGATATCTGGAGAGCTTCCATGGTGTTGAATTAATTGTGCCCACTTGGTATGAGCATGTCCTACTGATTTCAAACCCAGGGCAAGGCTATTGCAAGGTTATTAGCAGCAAAAATTCCTTTTAAGTCTAAACCCACATTATTTTTTTTTTTTAATGCTTAGCAGACATGAATATGTTTCCAATCTAACACATCTTCAAATACTTTCAACAGTCACAGATGTGAAGACTGGAGGTTTCCACTCTTGGCTCCACCAGGATTTCTGCAATGCTTTTGCCAAAACAGCAGTTTGGAGAGCATCACACTGCACAGAGATGCTGTGTGATGCTCTGTGCCATCAACATCCCTTCATTGCCTACTCATGGCTGAAAACCTGCCCCTGGTGTGGGCAGCTGGCCCTGTGTGTGCCATGGTTTTGGTCCCAGCAGTGCCCAAATGGTGCCAAGGTCAGCGTGGTCACTTGTGATGAACACTAACAGCAGTGTTCATCAGAGCCTGGCATCCCTGGAGTCTGGGAATCACACAATGGTTCAGGAACCATCTACTTACAGCCCCACTGTCCTGGGCAGGGACACCTTTCACTAGACCAGGGTGCTCCAGCCCCCATCCAACCTGGCCCAAACAAACTCAGAACACCAGTTAAAATAATTTTGAACATTAGGAGAAGAAAAAAATTATGACTGGCTAAGAAGAAGCTCGCTGTGAGCCAAAGGGTCACCATCTTTAGGACAAGGTAATGTTGAGGAGATGTTTTGAGGGGACATGGTCCTTCCTGCAGCCATGCCTCCAGAGGAGCTATGGGCCACACGACAGCCTGGTATTTCCACTTACACAGACTCCCTCTGAGGTCAGAGTTAGTGCCCCCCTTGACATCCCCAGATCAGACTGGTCTGCAAGTGCCTCACAGAGAGTAAGAAGAGTCCAGACCTATCCCCTGTGGGACCCAGAGGAAGGATCTTTGTGTAGATGTTGCCCCAGAAGATCCACACCAGCATTTCAAGACTCGGTGGGGAGGTGATTGAAAGCTATTGTGAGCTTCTATCCACACAATCCTCCCACTGCTCTACCCCCCAAAGAAAGACAGCCCTGTAATACATCCCAGCCTTAGCAGGAGCTACTTATATCCTGTAGTAGGAGGCTTTACCAGCTTCGCTGAGTTTGGAAGTGATATAACACAAATCTGTCACCACAGATGGTCTCGCCGATAGCATCTGTGGCTGAAGTGCCGAGAAAGGAAGCCATACTTCTTACCACTGTGTATAAAAAGAAAACTCTCCTGCAGTAATATTTCACTGCTGACAGCAGAGCATCTCTGTTAAAAAAAAAAAAAGGGCAAAAAAACCCTCATGTATCCTAATATTCTGCCTTTCTAAATAATAAAATCCATCTCCGTGTTAGCAGCCTGTCTAGTCGATATTTCCCCTATAAAGCTAACTTATATTCCATTTCTATGTCCAGGATAATCTTTAATGGGAGGATAATGAACACATTACAGAGCCCTGATTTTCTGTATGTTACAAAAATTCCTATGTCTTCATTAACTAAAAAGGGGGCAGCTCACAGGACTATTTTTCAACTCTGACTTCAGAGCATACACTAATCCTTTCACTGTTATTTTGTCAAGATTAATTTTGCACACAGAGAAACATGTGGAATTCACATCATGGATTTCTCTTCCATATCTATAATCCCAGCCATCTGATTTAGCCCACATATACAACTACATACCCTGCCTGCTTATGTATTTCTCTGGGATTTATTTCAGTGCACCAACAGCACTGTATCTCTTCCTCAGCATGTTCAAATGGTCAATCTAGGAAGGAAAGAAGTCCCTAAAGTTATCAAAACAGTGTATTTCCATTTTCAGTAAATGTGGAATGCCTCTTCACCAATTAATTTTATCTAAACCACAGGAGTGGCTGGGAATTGCTCTTGGTCAGTAAAAGCTTTCCTGGAGTACAAATGTCTCAGTGTGAAAGTCCATTACCTCACATTCCTTGTAAGATATAAGCAAAGGCTCTCTCCTTCAGAAAACTCTGCACAAGCATAAATTTAGCATGACCTGAAACTCCAGCCCAGCAAATCAAATTTCTTTACATTTATATCTCAAAAGGATGAATCTGCAAGATTAATGCCATGGCTCCTTTTGCATTCTGATGGATCCTGAAAATTAGGATCAGTCTTAACTGCTTAATATGTGACAGAATTTAATTTATGTGCTACCTAAATCTAGGCACAGGATACAAATATAAAGAATAAAAGGCCATATGTAGACAGCAGACTACATAGTTGCATTGTAACGGAGGTTAAACAAAGATACCTTGAGAAAAACATTAAGCTGTAATCTGCTCATACACCTTCCAGAAATGGAATTTGACAGGAACATGTGTTAACTTTATCACATTTAGGAGGCATTTTTAAGTTTAGAGGATATTAACACTCATAAAGCTCTCACTTCCTCTTTTTTTGGTCTATTTCTTTTAAAGACAAAATTGTAAGCTGGACTCCTGAGCTTTTCCCATCTCGTCTGGTGCCCTGGTGTCATTAATTTGTAATAAGAGTAGGAAAAGGAGAAACCTAATTCCTGGTTTGCTACATGGTAATTTTGACAACAAGATGAGCTGGTATGGTACAAAACTAGCTTTAGCCATCTACTTTATGATAACCCTGGCTGTTGAACAGCTGACAGAGACACATGTACCCTATTATGACAAGATGACCTTTAAAGGTCCCCTCCAACACCAACAATTCTGAGATTCTATGATATTATCTTAATACCACCTTTCAGGTAGATGTATGTTTCAAATATGAACAGCTTAGAGAGGAGAGCAGATAAAACTAACCAGAAACATGGTGTATAGTGATATCTGAGAGACAAGCAGGGATAACAACCTTTCCTCTTTTTGTCTCCAGCCATGGATATTATGCCCTGCTCGCTTTCTCCCCTGTGCCCAGCTCTGATCTGATGCACAGTCCTTTTTGCAGCATTTGGATACCCATAGCCGAGGGTCAACTGAAATCAGGATGAGTAATTCCCATAATACAATGGGACATCAGGTCTGGTTTGGATGGAAAACGTTTTGATTACAAGGATTCATGTTAGCCAAGTTGCTGGAAGGTGTCCAAAGATATTCTTTCATAAATAAAAGGGCTGAGATGAGCGCCACAGCTGCAAAGCCAAAAAAGCCTTAGAAAGCACTATCCAAGCTGCTGTCAGGTGTAAACATCTGACATTAATCCTGTGCACAAGCTGTCCTTAATTCCATGTCCCCTGCTCCTGAGGACCTGCCCAGACCAGTGTAGCTCAGCCAGTGATGCAGACTGCAACACTTACCCTTCCCTTCAGCATTCCTGTGCTGCATGCTTTGCTCAAAATCCAAATGCAGCAATACATGAAACAATAAACTTGCTGAATTCCCCACAAAAGGATACTTTATTCACTATCCTACTTACACAGGCAAAGAGATGGGTGTCCTGAGGAAAATACAAGCACTGAGGAGCCCTGCCTCAGGGAGAGCAGCAAGCTCAAGAGACCCATGGAGAAGATGTCACTTTGTCTAAAATCTGCATGGGACAGACAAATGGGATAAATGGATGTTTTAAGACTTAGCTGTAATGAAAAACAGCACCATCAATCATTTTATTGCTGTTGCAGAAAGGTTTCTCTCTCTTTGCAATGCAGGGAAGATGATTTTTGCTGAAATGTGTTGGCCATGGAAATCCTGCACTGTCAGCAACAGCATTCCATGGTCCACAAGGATGCCACCAGCAAGGATCCCCTGTGCTGTCCCACCTGTCCCTGGTGATCCACAGGACACCAATATTCATTCCACACTGGTCCAAAGAACCTTATTAAGCCATTAAGATTTGCATTCTCTTTGTTGTTATTAAAAGATTAGCATTAAGGTGAATGGTGCAAGAACCCTGTGTAATTTTTGGGCTGTTTTAACCAAAAGACTTGCACAACCACTGAAGAAATGTACCACATCACACCCATTTTCACCCATAGATTTAACATATGGAACCACTAATCAGAGAGTGCTTGGAGAATTTAGATACTTCTCAATTAAAAAGTCCAATTTTCTGTGATATATATATAAACTATTTATTTTTTAGCCTCCCTGTGGAGTGATATCTATCATTTTCAGCAGGAAGCCAGGGCTATTTGTTTTTCAAAGATAGCTCTTCGGAATTAATTACTCTGGTATTAGACTAAGTGACAAAACAGGTAGTGCAGAACCGAGGGTAACAAGAAATTTTGTCTTGCAGCTTTTTAGAGTAAAATTATTCTCCTAACCTGACTGACAGCCAACCATTAATCACTATTTAACAATTATTACAGCCAAGACATATTAAAAAACAACCCTAAATTTCTTACTGCTAGTTATGCTTATTTCATTTTCTAATTGCTGGCTTAATTTTCTAAATGTCAACAAAAGACAATTAAATCCTTGTTGTAACTGTTCAAGCCAAACATACATAATGAAAACTTAATGGATGCATCCTGTTTAAGATTCTGTTGCAGTTTCTTCCATCTTGTGGCACCATATCAAACATGACAGCTGCTCTCCAGTGCCTGATGTCCAGCCCACCTGAGGTACCTCTGCTCCCTCCAGTGAGCCTGGGTGTTGTTTTGGTGCTCCTCAGGAATGGCAGACAGCTCCAATCTCCACTGCAAGGTTAATTATTGAGCTCTTTCCCAAGATATCAGAGTGAAGATGGCAATTGCAAAATGGCTGTCAACATTTTGACCGAAAACCACTGGTTTAGCTTTATTTACCACCCTCTCTGCTGTGACTGTCAGAAGACAGCACCAGGCAACGTTTTATGTGCACCAGTGAACTTGGGGATGCTGCCTGATGAGTCCTCCTTTTGACACTGAGAGTTGCAAAGAAAAGAACAAAACTGAGCAGCACCTGCTGGCTTGCATGAGTGTTGTGGCTCAGGGTACGGGGATAAATCAGGTTAAATGAGAAAGCTGGTTTATTATGTTCTCATCCTCCAGAAAACTCTTCCTAGCTCCTGCCACGGTTTGTTGCCATCTTAGTTCTGCAGATAAAACTCTTTATTGGGTCATAATATAGACTGGATCTCTGAATGCAACGTGCTCTGCCAGGACGATGGGAGCAGCACATAACCACAGGGTGAGAGGTACAGAAGGTAAAACTCAGACACAGTGCCAGCCACAAAATCATTAAAGTGGAAAAGACCTCTAAGATCACCTGAGTCTAACTGTTAACCCAGCACTGCCATGTTCACCTCCAAACCACATCCCCAAGTGCCAAATTCACACACCTTTTGAACCAGTCAGCCTGGCTGTGTTACAGAAACAGAAAACAAATCATCAGTGGTTGATGATCATTGTTAGAGCAATGATTTTAAAATCATACATAAGCTGCAAAAGCTTTCAGAAACAACTTTAGAAATTATAGCACAGCTCTCACAGGGGTGTAACCCTGCTGAAGCCTATCAGATAGCATGTTCTGTGTGCCACATTATGAGCGATTTCAGGTGAAATACAGGTAACCTGGTTGTATATCTATCATCTATCTATCTATCTATCTATCTATCTATCTATCTATCTATCTATCTATCTATCACCTGTCTATCTATCAATCACCTATCTATCTATCTATTACCTATCTATCTCAGTTTAAGAAAGTCACATCTGCCAGCAAGACAGTCAGTCAGGAATGTGACAAAAATCATGTCACCAGGGCAGGTAAATTCCCATGTTCATGAGGTCAGCACAAAGGAGAGGGACCACATTTTACCTTATTAGTTTTTAAAATCTGTCACAGCATAAGGAGCTGAACACAAAAGACAAGATCCAGCATACAACAATCACCTAACATTTGGAAATGAATCAAGGAGAAAAACCTTTCTAAAGGATGTGATGTTTCAGAAGACAGTGACCTCCAAAGTAGAAAACCTCCTTGCTCTTGGAGTTTTATTAGAGAGCACAGTTGCCATACAAAAATGAAAACAGAAAATAAGTTTAAAGTAAATGGATGCTTTTCCTGACTACTGCATTGCTAACAACAAATGTGTTTTCTATTCTCTGGCACAACATTAGAGAATTTCCTGGTTTAGGAGCAGAACTGCACAACGAGGCACCACCAATGACCCAGCTGAGTCCAGGCAGAAAGAGAATACCCAGGCACAGAATGTTTTGCTCCCTTTGCTTTATAGCAAGAAGCTACAAACCAACAGGTCCTGACCTTCAGCTGAGCCTTCTGACAAGGACACCACTGTGGCACTGGAGCAGGGGTACAATTAACTGCCAGACTGAAAGCAGACTGTGGCTGGAAAATAGAGGGAAGGAAAAAGTTTGTGTTAAGGAACTGCCAGGGTGGATGTGGGATGATTGATCAAGTCAGTGTCACAATGTCTCAGAGGCTCAGGAAGGGGTTGGGGAAAGGAAAGGTAGTGAATTTATTTTTAATTGCTCTAAGGTTTGTTTTTTTTCCTTTTTACCCCCAGGACAGAGAAAAGGTGGGGATGTGCATGGAATAAAGGGCTTTCTGGGCGAAACTCCATATGTTTCTGCTTGTGTCTGATTCTTTTGCTGTTTCTCTTTTTAGGGTGAAAAAATTTAAAACATACATCTTAATAAGTCCTTTTTTAAAAATAGGTGAAGATACAAGACTTTCTTGAAGCAGTTGCCATGGAGAAGCTGTTCAAGTGAAGAATAATTACTAGGGCAAAATCACATACAATATGGGGACTGATCCTTCAGATTTTACCCATGCAGAACTCCCACAGAAGTCAACTTGTTATCACATATTTTTAGCAAGCCAGGAAAAGAAAAATAACTCATACTTCACTCCTTCTAAATGAAAAAAAAAAAAATCATTTGTTTGCATAACAGAGCAGAGAGAATAGGCTTTTTCAGCAAAAGTCTTTTTTCCAAAGACTCTGCAAGCCACCTTGTAGCACAGGTGGGCTGTTTTCACTTTTAGGATCAAAGAAGTTAATTACTGAGCAGTAATTTGTAAGTGCATGGTGTGCTCTTTCCCATAGTATCAGAAATATTGCAGAATGTGTACTTAAAACAAAATGAGGTCCCTCTTCTTTATTTAATCAAAAAATAATTGCAAATCCAAAGAGCAACATTTTTATACAAGTTCCAGCTGGCTATTGATGCTGACTTGCAGAAAGAACCAACATTTCTTTGTCCTGAACACACAACTCCAAAATTAGAGATTTGCCTCTTCAAACAGCAGTGGTTACACAAGGACTCCTAATGCTTCAAACTGCACCCTGCACAGAACTTCAGGCAAATTCATTTCCCCCCTCACCTGCATTGCCTCCTCTACTCTTCTCCTCACCCAGACCCAAAGCAAAGCTCTGGAGTGTTCCCCTGCCAGCCCTGAAGGCATTGCTCACTGGGGATGTGCCTCTTGCCCCCCTCAAAAGAGTCCCCTGCTTTTTTTGGGGTGGTTCAATGCTCCCCTGCAATATCACCTTGCTGAAAGCACATGGTGCTCTTTTCAGAATCTGTGCTGCCAAAAAAAGACATGTCCCTGCCAGATACTTCCTTTCTGTCACCCTGTAGAAAACAGGGATAACAGCTACCACAGAACTGTGGACAAAATAATCCCACTGGGCCATGCAGCACAGCCCTCCTCGTTTTACCACATGCTGGGACATAAATCCACATGGCTGTGGGGACAGCAGAGGATGGAAAAGCCCTGGAACAGCCTGAACTCTGCCACTTTTGTAGGACAGATCATCCCTGCCAAAGTTTGCTATCTTTTCCCCCAAATGTGTCACCATAGAAGCACAACAAACAAAAAGAAAGGAACCCTCATTCTGGGGAACATGGGGCATTGATCTTGGTACAGCTGCACAGGTGTAATTACACCAGTTGAATTGTCCCTGTAGAAAAGTCTTGAAGGTTTCAGTCAAAATATCCACAAACTCTCAATGGCCCATTCCCAAACCTGCAATTCCCATTCATGAAATGTCTCTGGAAAACAGGGACAATACTTAGAGACATTCAAAGATCTTCAAAGGGGATCTGTTGTATTTTCATCTGCTAAGCAAACTACGAAGTTTGGTTCATGGTGCAAGCCCTGTGATCATAACACACCAAATGGGCCAATTTTCTCTTGTCCAACATCCATTTCAGAGGAACAATACAGTAATTAAAAATTGGGATCAGCCTAACAAGACCTGTGGTCCTCGAGCTGCAGTTTAATCCTAAAAGGATTGTGAATAAATGGGTTCCCAGCAGAGGACTGAGGTCCAGCATTAGCAGCTGCAGGGCTGTTGGGAAGCCAGGCCTGACCCACATCACCCAGGATTCTCAGCATCTTTCCTGTGCTGCATTTGGCAGAAACTTGCCCACAGTCTTAAGCAATTTAGTGCTTTGGGTATTATATTGCAAAAAACCTTAAAGAAACAAACAAACTCCACAACCCAGTAATGAGAGCAAGATGATTTTTTTTTCCCTTGAATTATCCCAATTAAGTCACCAGTTATCACTCCTACAGCAGTAAAAAGAGAACACAATTAGAAAATTTAATTAATTAAGCTGAAGGCAAGAATACCTATTTTAAACCCCTCACTGAATGCAGTAAGATCAGCAGACCAGATCAGTGAAGCAGTGAGTGCTTAGTGCTGAAGGAGGCATCCAGCCTGTCCCTGAGATTCTGCAAGCAGAGCCTGGCTGGGTGATCCATCCCTCTCCAAACCAGCATCTGTCCTAGAGGTGTCTTCTATATTCTCCTCACAACCAGAATTAAAGATAAAACAATGGTTGTCCTCTACATCAGACTGAGGGATGTGAGAAGCAGCCCTCAAAAACAGTCTCAAGCTACAAAAAAACCAAAACTGAATTGGGGGTACAAATGTATCTTTTATCATTATAAATAAAGGCACTGTGTTCCATTGACAGTCATAAATGTCAGAAAAATCAGACTGGTAAAAAGGGTAAAAACCTGGTTTTTGACGCAGTCAAGCCCTCTGCAGTTTCCAGAAACTCAGGCAGACTCTATTAGAGCAGTAGGACACTAAAATAAAAAAAAAAAAAAAAACACACCAAAAAAACAGTAGATGTATCTAAGCTGAAAAATCAACTATATGAGCTAAAAAAAAAAAAAATAACTACAGCCTTAATGAGCTATGCTTAAAATACAGGCAATGAAACCCAAGCGAGGAGGAACTAACAGAATTATTCACTGCTATTTTCATAAAATGCTGTAATGTTTGCACAGATGCTGAGGAAGCAGCCCTGCGCAGGCGCACAAATTGAGGGGGAAAAGATGGGTCAGGAGAGGTGCTGAGAAGGGTGACCCAAGGAACATCCATGAGGGGACTGCTCTGCCAATTCCACACTCTTCCTAGAAGAGGGAACTTGTGAGAAAACCAAGCTGAAAATCCGTAATTTAAAAATTTTGTCCACTCAGAGGGAGAAGGTCCAAATGGTGCAAACTCAATTCAGAGACAGAAGAGAAAAAGTGTGCTGAGACCAAATCAGAGGGTTGGGGCAGAAAGGAAGTGCCTCTTCCACCAGAAAACAACCTGGGAGCAGAAGCAGTGGATAACAGAGAGGCTTTGGGTTGAAACACAGCCCTCAGATCCTGTCCACAACCTCCCACATCTCCTTATCCAAAAACCAGCAGGGATCACTCAGCAGAACACCTTGGGTGGTTTCTTCAATACGGTTAAAAAAAAACAAAACAGTTCTTTTCTGTGCTGCTTCACCACGGCAGAGTGTAAGAACAGTTTTGATGTAAACTGAAATAAGCTTCTAGGAACAAAAATAACTGCACATTCATTTTATCTGGTTTGGGTGAATTGGTGTAAACCTGTTTGCCAGGTTTGGAAAGAAACTGGAGTGCCAGGAAAAAGGAGGAGATGAGGAGGGTGGTTACCACTGGGACAGCAACCACTGGGACACAGGGAGAGCCAGGGTGGGTGAAACACAAGGGTTTGCCTTTGAGAGGGCAGGAAGACATGTGAAAAATGGAGAAACAACAGCAAGGTGTGAGAAGTGAAATCTTTTTGAAGAGTGAGATAAATAAATGAGACGGAGGATGGGAAGAACAAAGCCTGGATCAGCCCTTGGTGTGCTCTGAGGTGTGATTTTGGGGTATCACCACAGGGGAGGAGGCAATTTGAGGGTTTTACACTGGGGCTGTTCAGCAACAGGGATGGGCTCCTAAATTGCAGAGGACAGACAAAACTCTCACAGGAGTTCCCTTAAAATCTGAGGAAAAAGCCCAAAGCAGGAATAAGGCAGGGAACAGTAGCCTTTGACTTATTTTTTGGAAATGGCAGCAGCAAATACTCTCACTGGCATAACTGAGAGTGTCAGAGACATGATATTACTATTCCAGCAAGACTGCATTTAGAAAAACACTTTTCTATTGATAACACAGCTTTCCAATAAATAAACACAATGAAAATAAAGCTCATACATGCATTTAGTGTTGTGGAAATAAGATTGAGAAATACCCATGGAAATTAACTGATGATTTACATACAAATAGAGATTTTCTGATTTTCCCTCTCCCATGATTTTTTGCTGATAAGTCTATAAAAACAATGGACAAACAAACTTGAAATACTGCTGACGAATTCCCAGAAACCCAAAGAGCACATTTCTCAGAGCTGCTATCAACTAATAGAGAGAGAAAAAAGCAATTAAGTAAGAAAAAAAAAAAAAAGCAAGCAACTCATTCCTCAAATGACTCATTTCTCACTTTAAAGGAGACTCTTTCCTCTGCCTGCACTGCCCTTTAATAGCTCCTTCATGCCATCACCACTTCAGGTCATGGAAGGATAACAAGTCTTAGTTCTTTCCAGGATCATTTCCTGCCTGTTATCCCATGCAGGGAGCTTGGTGTCACCTTTTGCTGTACAAAGCTGATTCCTCATCCAACCTGAGCTTTTGATTGCCTCCCCTCCCCGGGGACTATTTTTGACATCTTTCATCCAGGATTTTTTCTGTCAAAGATCACTTGTTGACATTCCTGCCTAACAGCTCTTCCATTAGAACACAGAGCCATCTCAGGTTAATTTCCAGATTTGGCCACTTGGGGGTTTTTTTTGGGGAAAGCCAAGGTTCCCAAGGCTCTGCAGTGGGATAGATTCCCAATTTGGCATTTTCTGTGCCTAAAAAATGATTGCTGCACTTGCTGTCGCTAATGCACACAGCAGCAGTTGGTTTTATACTTATACCTCCCCAAGGAGCTGTAATGCTTCAGAGATAATTAACCTACGGACCTTTTGACATTATTTGCAGCAGGAATGGGTTTTAGATGTCCACAAAGGCTCTGTGGGCATAACAGGTGAGAGATGGCCCATTGTTGTTGCTGATAAACATAGGAAAATGATTTTCCATGGCTGCCTCCACACAACAGCCCCTTTCTCTCCTAGTGAAGAGCTGAGGCTCCTACAACGGTGCTCAAGGTCCTTGTTTCAGATCCCATTTGGAAACATTTCCAAGTCCCACTGTTACTGGATAAAGAGGCATTCCATTGCTCCTGAGCACAGTGATCTTTTCCTTTGGATATCTGGAAATAGAGGGAGCTGGGTACCAAGAATCAATTATGGATGTCTCTTCCTGAAAGGGTAAAAAAAAATCAGGGGAATAGAAACTTCAGCTTTCCCATTTAGATGAGGGATCTCCATCATTGGTAAAAGTGTCTTAGGTGCTGATTACAGAGAGCAGAGAGAGGAAAATATTCTAAAATGCTGATTTTACTGTTCTTCCAGGTAACACAATAGGAAGAATAACTCAGATGTCAATCTGTATGCTCCCCCTTTTCATTCCAGGAGAATGTGTTACTAAGAACTGGCACAAGCAAGCAATTTAGTGCTTAATAAGCACCTAAGAGAATTAGGATCCTAATGACTACAACTGAACTACTCAACAGCCCCTAAAATCCAATGAAAGCATGGCAATAAACTGAAAGAGAAGCTGGATTATGTGCTTCAAAACTCTCCCCCTTTTTTTCCTTTAAATTGCGTTTAAAAACTTTCTTTGTTAATTACTTATACACCCATGTCTTGTGTTTTTGAAAAACAAACTGAACCTTGCCCCTGGCTTTCTGCCAAGCATGGAATTTTGGTTAGGTGGTTTTAATAGCCAATGTAACAAATTGTGTAAGAGATTTGGAGGGGTTTATTGTTGTTATTATTGTTTTGGGATGGGTTTTCTTGAGCTTTTCAGCACAGAATAGCTGTCCTTCACTTACCTTCTTGTTTAGGTGTCAGAACAGTGTAATAGGAGATACTTGTGGCAGAGCTGGGGGCCACAGCCAAGGACAGTCCTGTCCAGCCCTGTATTCCTCAGTGTGCTTTGGGATCTGCCAGTCACAGCAAATTGTAATTTTTTTGTCCCAGAGGGTTTCCCAAATAGTTAAACACTACTGTTATCAATATACATTTCACCAAGACAATCACGATTCTCTGGTTTGTTCAAACTCCCCTCCTAGCCCTTGCAATATTTTAATAATTTATGTGAGGAGTTGTGAAGTTAAAGAGACTTTATCCTGAGTATTCTTTCAAAGCAAAGTATTGTAGCCCACAGCACTGAGAATAAAATTAGGCACATACATACATATATATACTCAATTTAATACATGGTCTCTATGTCAATATAGTGCTGCAAACCTGCAAAATATTATTATTGTGAGTAATAAAATAGTTTTTTTGTTTGGTTTTTTTGGGTGTTTTTTGGTGTCTTTTTGTTTTTTTTTTTTTTCCTTGAAAAACTCTATAATGGAAGTCACATTTCTGTGAATTTATTTCAGTAATACTTTGTCCTCAATTTATCAAGATCTTACTGAATCCTGTTGCAGTGGCTATTAGAAGAATTCCTGAGTTTTCACTAAATACAGTCAGGT